>NC_040913.2:88007568-88308087 GCF_004126475.2 Phyllostomus discolor | reverse complement strand
CTATTAACTCAATTCTTATACCTAAAGTAATATATTGTCTACTAATGTTTCTAAATCATTAGCATGCCAATTATACTTCTTTAGATCAGTAGTTAATTTGCATAACCAACATACCCAGTTCCACAAAATACCTATCTAGACAATGCAGTTTTGAAGACTGCACCAACATCTTTATCAGGCTGATACAGATACTGTAATTATGCTCTAATTTATATAGAGTCAGTGAGATTTGGACAAGGTAGGCAAATAGTTCCCAATACTGATGTATTCTCGCCATGACAGAAAGGAAAATATTACACTTAACCCCACACACTATGAAAGCAACCAAATTAATTAAGATGTTGGAAAAAGAACTGATAAGAAAAATCAATGCTTTTTAGCATAAAGACAAGGTGAAGAAGGATACACGATTGCTTCCCGGCTGTTTCTATAGTAACACAGGCCTGAACTGGTCCACATCTGCCTTGTGTGTGACTTCAGTCACATAACCTCCAGACCTTGTCACAGAAAGTGTCCTGTGAAATAGACTGATTATTTACAAAGGAAAGTGAATAAAATTAATCAGCTTCTCCCCTAAAATCACATGGGTGGGTGAGGCCTAGAAACCATTGCAATCTCACCTCCAAGGACAGGGTTCAGGACACTGGAGCCTGTGGGACAAGTCCCGCCCGCCCCCTGCTTTTTTTGTGCATCCCACGAGATAAGAAACGGACTTCCCATTCTTGAACGGTGAGGGGAAAATATTTCGTGACATGTGAAAGTTACATGAAATTCAAACTGCGTTGCCCATGAATAAAGTTTTGTCAGAAGACAGCTTATTTATATCCCCTGCCGTGGCCGCGTGCCGCTACGGCAGAGTTGAGTAGTTACTGTAGAGACCTTAAGGCCCGTAAGCTAAAATATTTACTCTCTGGCCTTTTAGAGAAAAGTCGTTTGATCCATTTTCAAGAACCCAGGTATCTGAGCAGCGCTTTCAGGGCCTGGAGCGCCTGATGCAGAACTGAAGGGCGGGTTTTGCGCCCTGGCCCTGGCAGGGCAGCTCACGGTAATGAGAAGCCCTTCCCGTGTGTGACGTCGGTGTGGTGCTGGTGGGCTTCCAGACCCGCGGGGTTCTCGAACGATGGGAACGTACCAAAGAGACACCCAGCGCTCCGGTCCAGTGTAGACTTGGGCTCGTCCAAGAGAATGGGGACCACTCAGGCCACCCAAGCGAGCGCGCGACTCCAAGACCCTCACACCTCGTTAGAGGAAGGAACTGCGGTTTTGTGAAAATGCATAGTTTCGGGTCCTTGAACCAGCTAAGAAGCAAAAGTGATACTGTCGGCGCATCGAAAGCTTCCATGTACGTCCTTGTAGGCATTCCCGCTTTCTTTGTGCTCTGAGCTAAAACAAGTCAACCAGTGGGGAAATGTAAGTGGCTATGTACAACTTTCCTCATAGCCTCACCAAAAAAAAAATTACATAGATTTCTATTAAAAATTTTGGAATAAAAAGAGTCTAGATCCGTAAGTTCCAGTTTTCCTTTTTTAATTAGCATTCTTCCAGAGCCAATTTAGTCTGACAGGTAAGGCGGCATTTAGGGACTTTTATGGTTCCGACACCCCGGCCAGCTTCTCTTCACACGCTCTGTTGTGCTTGGCTCCCCGAAGCAATAAATTGTAACGGCCTCACTCACTGAGGCCTTTTAATTCATGGATCATAGACATGATAAATCACAGGAACTCCTCCGGTGCCTTTTTGTCTAGAATGGCTACATTCTTGAAAGCCAAACACAGCACGCCTTTTGAAAAGGCATCTGCCCTGTTAAATAAGGATGTTGACATTCAAGAGCAGGGAGAGAGTGGTTATGCACACTTGTGTAATAGGAAGATAATACACTCTGAGACAAGTGTTGACCCCCAAGTGTCCGTGCTTCTGTGCAGAGACGATGGGGGAGCTTTTCCTAACATACCTGTGGGGTCCCTCTACCACCTCCCAAAGCCGGTCTCCCCATTGCAAGGGGGCAGTTGCAAGGGATTCACCCTGTTCCGCTGTGTTCGCCATGTGCCCCACGTTCACCATGTTCTGTAATGCGCACCCATGGTTTTGTGCACGTTACACATGGATTATCATGCCCATTGTTATGCCCATGGTATGTAGTCATGATACCCATGGATAATGTGCATGCTTATTTTCCCTCATAAATGTGGGCAAAAGCATGCATTATACAGGGCAACATATGGTACTTTCATCTTTGGATAGAAGAAGTTATTTTTTTTGGTTTTTCCCCCAGCTTTATTGAGATATGCATGACATACAACATTGTATAATTTTATGGTATATAGCACAATGATTTGGCATATGTATATATTGCAAAATTATTACCACAATAAGATTAGTTAACACACCTATCACATCACATAGTTATCGTGTGTGTGTGTGTGTGTGTGTGTGGTGAGAACATTTAAGATCAACTCTCTTAGCAACTTCCAAGTACACGGTATATAGTATTGTTATCTATAATCACCATGCTATACATGACACCCTCAGAACTTACCACTGTACCAGCAGAAGTGTGAATCGCCAGATCTCCATCACCCGTTTCCCCTGCCTCATCCCTGGCCACCACCAGCTAACCCTGTTTCTGTGAATTCAGATTTTCTTGTGTTGTGATTCCACATACGATGAGATCATGCAGTATTGGTCTTTCTCCTTCTGATATACTTTACTTAGCGTAATGCCCTCAAGGTCCATCCGTGTTTTCACAAGGGGCAAGAGTTTCTTCTTTCATTATGGCTGAATAACAGTATTCCATCATAAATATTCTATATGCAACATTTTCTTTGCCCTTTTATCCACGGACAGATACTTAGGTTGTTCCGTATCTTGGCTATTGTAAATAACGCAGTGAACATGGGTGTGCAGATAGGTTTCTGAACCGGTGCTTTAGTTTCCTTTAGATGAACACCTAGGGCTTGAGTTGCTAGACCGTATGGTGGTTCTAGTCGTCATTTTCTGAGGCTGCACTGCATTCCAGCAGCAGTGCACAGGGTGTCCTTTTCTCCACATCGTTACTCACCTTCCTTTCTTTCCTTCCTTTTTCCTTCCTTCTTTCTTCTTCTTCTCTCTTTTTCTTTTTCTTCTTTCTTTCCTCTTCTCTTTCTTTTTTCTTTTCTTTCTTTCTCTCTCTTTCTTTTTCTCTCTTTCTTCTTTCTTTCTTCTTTCGCTTCTCTTCTTCTTCTTCTTCCTCTTTTTCTTTCTTTCTTTCTTTCTTTTCTCTTCTTTCTTCTTTCTTTTTCTTTCTTTCTTTCTTTCTTTCTTTCTTTCCCCTTCTTTCCCTCCTCCCTTCCCTCCTCCCTCCTTCCTTCCTCCCCTCCTCCCTTTCCCTCCCTCCTTCCTTCCTTCCTCCTTCCTTCCTTCCCTCCTTCCTTCCTTTTTTTCCTTCCTTTCTCTCTCCTTTCCTTTTACTGACAATAGCCATTCCAACAGGTATGAGATGATATCTCACTGTGGTCTTACTTTGCATTTCCTGGACAATTAGTGATGTTGAACTCCTTTTGATGTACCCGTTGGCGATTTGTATATCATCTTTGGAAGAAATGTGCATTCAGGTCCTTTGCCCACTTTTTAATCATATTACTTTTACTATTAAGTTATATGAGTTCCTTATATACTTGAGCTATTAAGTGATTTGCAACAATTTTCTTCCAGTTGTCGGTTCCCTTTCCATTTTGTTGACTGTTTCTTCTGCTGTTCAGAACTTTTAGTTTGATGTTGTCACATTTATTTTTGTTTCTGTTGCTTCTACTTTTGGTGTCCTAGCTAAAAAAATGATTGCCAATATCAATGTAAAAAAGCTTATCCCATATTTGCTTCTGGAAGTTTAGAGTTTAAACTTAAGTCTTTAACCCATTTGAGTTACTTTTTGTGCTTGATGTAGGATAGGGGTTCAGTTTCATTGTTTTGCATGTAGATTTCCATTTCCACAACACCATTTATTAAAGAGACTTTCTTTTCTTCATTGGCCATTCTTACTTAGCTCCTTTGTTAAATATTAGTTAACCATATATATTCATTTCTGGGATCTCAGTCCTGTTCCATTGGTCTTTGTGTCTATTTCATGCTAATACCATACTATTACAGAACAAACAAGGGGGTCTGGGATGATATACTATTACTAAAAGAAGCCCCCAGGTCCGTTATGTCTGCCGCCAGAGGAAAGACGTCTCTCAATGCCAGAGATTTGTGAAAAGAAAAGGAAACGTTTATTTAATGCTATACAAACTTAAAGTAGGGACCTAATGTCTTCACCAAAAATCCTCAAGTCCCTTAAAGCACCCACAAACAGACACAGTCCTTCCTTCCTTTCCCTTCTGCCCAGTCCAGAGTATCGTATCTCCTAAAGCTGCGGTGGTCCCTACTCTGGCAAAGGCATGTGGTCCTCTCTCCCCGGGCCACGGGAGTCCCCACTCTGCCAGAGCCGAGTGGTTCTCCCTCTCAGGGCCGAGAGAGTCTTCATTCTGCTAAAGCTGTGTGGTTCTCTCTTGCAGGGCTGTGCATGCTTCTCCCCCCTCCAGGGCTGCCCACGGTTCCCTCCCCCTCAAATGGCTGCCGTGTCTTGGTTTAAATCCCAGCGCCAATCTCCCTCTGCAGCTCCGTTTCCGGCTCCTCTCACAATTGGCTCCAGCTGCCAGATTCTGGGCAGGTGTGGCCTTGTGGTGTGGAGCCAATTATCTCCAGGCTCTTCTGGATCTTATTACAGATCCCTATTTGAGGGTCCCCTCTTGGCCGCACCCTGTTACAATACTGTTTTGATACTATACCTTTATAGTATAATTTGAAGTCAGAAACTGTGATCCCTTCAGTTTTGTTCTTTTTTCTCAAGATTGTTTTAGCTACTCAGTCTTGGATTGTTGTTGTTGTGTGTGCAATTCCCTACAAATTTTAGGATTTTTTTTGTAAAAAATGGCATTGCAGTTTTGATAAATCTTGCATTCAATCTATAGATGGCTTTAGCTAGCACAAATGTTTTAATAATATTCATTCTTTCAATCCATGAACATGGCATATTTTTCATTTTTTGCATCATGTTCAATTTCTCTCATCAGTGTCATAGTTTTCAATGTACAGAATTTCACCTCCTTTATTAAATTTATGCCTAAGTACATTATTGTTTTTGATGCCATTGGGATTGGGATCGTTTCCTTATTTGTTTTCAGACAGTTTGTTGCTAGTATATAGAAATGCAACTGGTATTTGTATATTGATTTTGTATTCTGCAACTTAACTGAATTGGTTTATTAATTCTAACATATATTTGTTCAATGTAGTCTTTAGGGTTTTCTACGTACAATATCATATCATCTTCAAATAGAGATAGCGTTACATCTTCCTTTCTAATCTAGATGCCTTTTACTTCCTTTTATTGGCTGATTTCTCTGGCTAAAACTTTCTGTACTGTGTTGAATAGGAATGGTAAGCATGGTTACCCTTGTTTTGCTCCTGATCTTAGAGAAAACCTTTCAGCCTTTTACCACTGAATAGCGTGTTAACTCTGGGCTTGTCACGTGTGCCTTTTACTATATTGAGGTACATTGCTGCTATACTCAGATTGTTGAGCTTTTTTAAAAACCATGAATAAATACGGAATTTTCTCAAGTGCTTTTATTGCATCTATGGAGATGGTCATATAACTTTAGTTTTCGTTATATTGATGTGATATAAGTGAGTTGTGTATGTTGAGCCATCCCAGGTATATCACCATGGCATATGATCCTTTTAATGGGCTACTGAGTTCAGTTTGCTAGTATTTTGCTGAGGCTTCTGCACCTATATTCTTCAGGGATGTTGGCCTCTGGTTTTCTTTTCTTGTACTCTCCTTATCTACTTTGATATAAGGATAATGCTGGTTTTGTGAAATGGGTTTGGAAGTGATCCCAATGGACGATGTCTTGGGATAACTCATGACATCATAACATCGTAACATCGCGTAATTCATCATGACCTTGAGTTACGATCTAAGTTCTTTTTGCTATAGCAGACATCCTAAGAATGGTGGAATAAGAAAGGAAGGTGTAGGTAATAGTCTGTTGTAAATAGAATCAACATTTAATTCAGCTTATCTCCCAGAGCATATAGACCCCTGGCTGTGCAAAAATAACATTTTCTCACTTCCAAAAGTTTTGTCTATAAAGCTAGAAAAGTTCTATCCATAATATATAATGCCGTATCTCTGTTTACTTCTTCTATTTCTACGTCCCTGAAATTTCTGTACTTTTCTTCTTTCTTCCAAATATTTGACTTCCCGTTGAGAAGACCACTTAGAGAGTTTGAATGCCCTCCCTGGAGGAGCCCCCGTGTCCCGTCTGTCTGAGCATTTTCTCAGCCACGGTGACAGATCGGTTCTTGTTTCTTCCCCTCGTCTTCCAGTGGGGAACAGAGATTTCTGTACTCAATTTTCATCTAATTGTGGTCTTCAGATGAATAAAAGGGAAAAAAGCAGCAGTAACAGTGTTTTAAAATATTCTGACCCTCTGTAGCAGCATCAAAGTGAATGCTGGTTTATAGGATTTCCCTGGGCTTCCACAAAGAGAGTAATCAATGGCTATTGACTTCCCACATCACAATAGGTGTTAAATTATAGTGTATTTTTCCATGGGTCTGAAAGAATTTTATTTTACTCTTCTTTTATCTTCATGCCTCTTTTCTAGGGGGTAAAACGCAGCCTTCCAGTTCCGGTCCCCATCTTCCTCAGTGTTCAATAAGTGTCAAATGTAAGAACTGTGTACAACTGTGAGCACATTTGTTTACATGGCCTTTTCATATTTGCATTTATGCTAATCGCCATCCCAGAATCTCCACTGAGTGATGTTCTTTAGGATTAGCTGTTAAAACCTTGGAGTTTCAGCTCGTGTTAATTCCTTGTTGGGGAAATGCTGTTCACACTTTAGTAAAAATGGTCAATATTATCGCTAGTTCAGAGAGACCCTTCAACGCTGACGGACGGAATGACGCGTTTGTAAGACCTTGTTAATTCTGTATTTAACAGCGTTACTAAGCACTCGCTTGGCCTCATCTGCAGATTATAAAATGTGTAATGATATCATGCCCATTTTAAAACCTAACTGCCGTTCTGAAGGTGAAGGCACGCTCATGCTGATGTTAGAAGGAGCTGGCTTTTAAAATGATTAAATGGTTTGCAAAAAAGTTGGCACCGTTTAGTGAAGGGCAATCAACTGTTTCATCTGGGAGCGACACAGGGTTCTAGGAACAATATTGGGGAAAATCATCCCAGTTTGTTTTCTTTGATGTTGTTAAAGATTTCATTAGTTATCTTAATTTTAGGAGAGGAGTTCATATCATCCTGTGCTTTGCTCCCTTTTCTCTCTTGAGTTCTGTTTTTCTTTTTTAAGGTCATTCCACAATTGAAATGAGTGCACCAAAAGTGGAGAAAGAAGCATCGCTGGCTTGTAAAAAACTCAGAGAGAGGAGACTGGAGGTCGTGTTTGGGGACTAGGAATAGATTTCCTCCGTCCTCACTCTCTATTACCAGAGATAATTGAGAGGTGACTGGACTTAAATGAATAATGAATGTACAGCAATGCATCTTTTAATACATACATAGAAAAGTTAGCTTACTTTCAAGGTGCTAATATCTTATGATATCTGCATATTCTTAAAATATAAGCCCACCGTGTTAGCAAAGTCAGTCTAAAGCAAGCCAAACACAAAATAAGTATTCCGAATAAAATCGTGTGCATGTGTAGGGAAGAGGAGAGAGGAAGGGAAGGGTGGAGAAGAGGATGCATGAGAGTTAAATTTTTGTACTCTGGAAACATCAGGAAGTGATTAACTCTTGCTACTTTTAACCTTTGACGGGGCTTTATCTAAATAACCCATTTCCAAATTTCTTAACCAGAATATCCTGAGCCATACACACAATTTAATCTTTTCCTCATGAAGCAGGACCACAATTATAAATATTACACAATGGCTTCCTTGGAGACACTGAAGGGCATCCAGCTAGCTCCCCTCCACGTTGGGTGGAGTAAGACAGCCGGCTTTTCTTAGTACTTCTGTTTTCAATGTTTGTTTGTTTGTTGACTTGTTTGTTCTTCGGTTAGTGTTCTTCTTTTCAATGCCTATGAGCAGGCTCTCTTATTTTCTGTATCTAAACCACTATACATTTCAAAGGCACATAAGCAAGTTTGTTAGAATTATGTACAAAGCAGTGGCTGAGAACTTGAGAAGGCCCTAGGAGTGAAACCCACAGAAGTTAGCCTGAGGACTTGTGCGCGTCTATCCAAACCACTCGGTTCCTCCTCCTTCTTGTCTCCCTCTTCCTTTCCTTGTCTTTTCCCTTGACTGCGGTCCGAAATGACGTGACATTGAATTCCATACATAAAGGTATACATCTGGGGCAGGACAGGGGACAGGGAAAGTCTAATGAATTGACACTTCAGATTGCTTACATAATGTATGCATATATTAAATGTGTTCCTTGAAAATAAATATATTTCTGTATACGTGTGTAAACATATATAGTTTATAATTCATGTGCAAATAATATATAGTCTATTAAGTGAAATTTATATGAGAATGTGTTTAGTATGTGAACATATATAGTTTATAATTAATGTGCAAATAATATATAGTCTATTAAGTGAAATTTATATGAGAATGTGTTTAGTAGATTCAGAACTATATGGGCACTTACTGGGCTAGTAAGTGTCCCCATTTTACAGGTAACAACAAAGTTTGTAAAAATTAAATTATATATAATAGATATTTACGTGAAATATATGCAATGTATGTGAATGAAATTATGCTGTGTGTGTGTATTCATATACACTTTTTTTTACTTTTAAATAGATAATAACAGGAACGAAAATCACAAGCCCCCTGTTCTTCTCTCAAAGGTGGTCATAGTTACTAGTTTTCTTTACATTTATCTCCTCATCATTCAAGAGGCAACCATTACCCAATGTCTATTTTAATTGCTTGTTAATTTAAATGCTGTGTGCAGTGCTGGAAATACAAAAAAAAAAAATGTATGACTTGGAGCTCCCCACACTTGAAACCTACTAGCAGAAAGTTAAATACATAAAATAATGACTGTTCAGTCATTCATTTAATAATCATTGTGGGGGTGTCCTTTACATATAATAGTTGAAACACTAGCTAGTGCTTATGGGGGTACCTTGATTTTAGACTCTGAGAAATAGACTTTACCAAGCAGGAGAATCAGAGAGCGAGAAAATTCCGGGCTCAGAACCTACTTGATCAACTCTTGATCACATGGTGAAGAGCAGGTTCAGTTTGGTAAGAAACTGCCGAGCAGGCCGCCAGCAGCCAATGAGGGCTCCCGACGCTCCGCATCCTCCTCGGCACTTGGTGCTGCCAGTGCCCTGGATTCGGGGCTTTCTGGAGGCGTGTTTCTCATTGTAATCTGCAGTTCCTTAGTGATGTACGATGCGGAGCGTCTTTTTATATGCTTGCTTGCCATTTGTATATATTCCTTAGGTATCCATTCAGCGTTTTGCCTATTTTTTAACTCTAGTTGTTCATTTCCTTTTCATTTTTGTTGTTTTATTTTTTTTTATTTTTCTTTTATTGAATTTATTAGGATGACATTGGTTAACAAAGTTATACAAGTTTAAGACGCAGAATATGACAACACATCATCTGTGCGCTTTATTGTGTGTTCATCACCCCTGGTCAAGTCTCTGTCCATCACCATTTATTTCCCTGACACCCTCCTCCACTCACCCTCTTCCCCACCTTCCCCTGGCAACCACCACACTGTTGTTCATGTTCACGAGTATTTTTTCCTCTTTTTTGCTCCATCCCTCCACCCCCAGTTAACCCCCACACACACACACATCTGTCAGTGTGCATTCTATCTATGACTCTGTCTCTGTTTTGCTTGTTTATTTTGTTTGTTAGGTTCCACATATGAGTGAAATCCTATGGTACTTGTCTTTCTCTGACTGGTTTATTTCACTTAGTATAATGCTCTCCAGGTCCATCCACGATGTAGCAAAGGGTAAGGTTTCTTTCTTTTCCACAGCCAAGTAGTATTCCATTGTGTAAACACACCACAGCTTTTGTATCCATTCATCTACTGATGGACACTTGGGTTGCTTCCAAATTTTGGCAATTGTAAATAAGGCTGCAGTGAACATTGGGGTGCATATGTTCTTTTGAATTAGTTTTTTATTGTTGAATTATAGGAGTTCTTTGTAGATGGTGGATAGCAGTCTTTCACAAATATTTTCTCCAAGCCTGTGGCTGGACGTATTTTCTTGATGTCTTTTGACAGAGCAGAAGTTTTTAATTTTAATGAAGGCCATCTTATCAATTCTTTCATGGGTTACTTTCCGGAAGAGGTTATTGAGAGTTGGCATAATTTCTTCCTTAAATGTTTGGTAGAGTTTCCCAGTGAACCCGTGGAAGCTTGTTTGGGAAGTGTTGACACATTGTCTTTATATAATGTCCCCTTTATTTCAGGTAACTTTCCTTGCTCAGAACTTTGTTCTGTCTAAAATTGATGTGGCTGTTCCCACTTTCTTTTGATTAGTGTTAACGTGGTATATTTTCCTCATTCATCGACTTCTAATCTACATGTCATTATATTTAAAGTGGGTTTCTCATAAACAATGTAGAGTTGCATCCTGTCTTTTCATCCATTATGACAATCTCCTTCTTTTCATTGGTCTTTGTACCCCATTAATTGATGGTTAAGTGATTACTGACGTATTGGATTAATATATAACAGATCTGTTACTCTTTTCCACTTGTTTCCCTTGTTCTTTTTTTTCTGCATTTGTCTTCCATACTTTTTCTGCCATTTGTGGTTTTAACTGAGCATTTGGTATGAGATTTTCTCCTTTCCTAGCATATTACTGATACTTCATAATTTTTAACATTTTTAGTAGTTGCCTAGAGTTTGTTATATGCAGTTACAACTAATTCAAGTGTACATTCAAAAAATAGGAGTATAACATTTCACTAGTAGTGTAAGTACTTTGCAATAACAAAACAATTCTAATTTCTCCCTTCTGCCCTGTTTCTCACATCCATGTGATCACTCGTTTCCCTTGTACACGGGCATGTGTAAATATGTATTATAAGTAATAATGTCAATAACGTTATAGACAATAATGTATACATATATTATACATTCATATAGTATATTGTATGCATACATACTTGGATACATTGTTGCTATTATTATTTTTAACAAACTATTATCTCTTAGATCAATTAAGGACAAGAAGAGTAAAAAGTTTCATTTTACCATCATTTTTCCTTCTCTAACGTTCTTTCTGTCTTTTTGTAGATCTGACTTTCTGACCTGTGTTATTTTCCTGCTCCCTGAAACACTTCTTTTAACATTTCCAAATGGTAGGTTTACTGGCAACAAATCCCTTCAGCTGTGCTTGCCTGAGGATGTTTTTATTTCTCCTTCACCTTTGAAAAACATTTTCACGTGGTATAGAATTCCCGGGTGGTGGTTTCTTTCCCTCAACACTTTACCCATTTCACTCTGGTCCCATCGCTTCTCAGGAGAAGTTGGGTGAACTGCTTATTTTTGCTCCCCCATAGATGTTTTTCCCACTTGGCTTTGTTCAAGATGCTTTTCTTTTATCTCTGATTTCCTGAACTGTGAATAGGGTATGTCTAGGTCCTGGGAGGAGGGGGCTCACTCTTTAGCATGCATCCTCCTCGGCATCCTTGCAGATTCTGGGTCTGTAAGCTGGTGTCTGACATCAATTTCAGGAAATGCTTCGTCATTGTTGCTTTAAAGAATGCTCCACTTCTGGAATTCTCAATTATGCACATGGCACCTTTTTTTTTAGTAGTCATCCCACAGGTCTTGGGTGTGCTGCGGCTTTTCTCCTGCCTTCCTTTTCTCTTAGCAGTTTTCGGGGCTCCTGTTGTCGTCATGTTCTCCAGCACGGAGCCTCTTGCCTCGCTCGTGTGCAGTCTTCTGATTGGCCCCTTTAAAGCTTCTTTATTCCTGCCGCAGTGTTTTTGAGCCCCAGCATTTCCTTTCACTTCTTTCCTAGAACTTCTTTCTCTCTATTTACATTGCCCATCTGTTCCTAAATGTTGCCAATTTTTTCCCATTCAAGACCTTAGCATATGAATCATAGTTTTTTTTTTGTTTTTGTTTTTTAAAATAATTCCTGGTCTGATAGTTCCAACATTCCGGCAGTTCTGACTGGTTCTGGTGCTTGTCGGTATATTTATTTTTGCCTCTTAGTGTGCTTTGTAATTGTTTTTGTTGAAAGGTGGGCCTGATACACTGAGTCAGCATTCTGTAGCCCCGTAGGTAGGTCTCAGTGTTTGGGTGAAATCTTTGGCTATGTTGAGAGCAAAAATAAAAAAAAAATGAAAAAATTAAAATTAAAAGGAGTCAGCAGCAAGTAGGGAAATCAAGGTACGTCTTTTTTAAAATGATAAAAAAAAAAAATAACATCGTGTTTGGGAAATGGCCAAAAATAAATGACACACTCATATGGATGAGAGGGTGAAATTGCTAGTAGCACAATATAATATATTTGGGGGGGATTCGAGCCACTATGTCTGATATACATGTTGAAGTTCACAAGTGCAGAGTAATAATGCCTGGCCTGCAATTCACTCTTTTCTTTGCATCCCATCCAAAAGCTGACCCACTGAAGAATGACACCGGTTAAGTATCGATCTTTTATCTGATTCAAATGACTAGTGTGTGCATGTGAGGCTTCACACCCCATCTAAGGCCAGTTATGTTTATAAAGATTGGCAAGAAAATAAATCTTTAATTGGAATAATTTGGGGGCGGCATTTTTTGAGCACTTGAGCCATTGCTCATCCCATATTTAGCTTTTTAGAGGGTAAAATAAGTTTAATTAGCATTGTTATCCAGAGTCAAAATGCCCCAAAGTCAGCCGTAGATCCAGGAAAAAGGCAAAACTACTTGAAGCGGAAACTTGCTTTACGCCGTCCACACACCCAAGGGCGAACCTATCGCCCCGCCCCCTTCCGACAAGTGGCGTAGAGCAAACTCTCTCCAGAGCCCACACCTCGAAAGCAGAGCCGTTTCGTAACGCTGAGGACTCAGACTAGAAACGTGGGTCAGGTGCTTTAAAGTGAAGAAGGTGCTAGTTTGGGAGCGGGTTTAGACAGGTGGACTCAGGAGGTTTCTTGCCTTTGGGAAGCAAAGGCATCTTCAGTTCAAAACTGTGTCCTCAAATAAAGTTATCTTCCTGCTCTGCACATGGAAACCTGTTGGAGTCTTAACCGGATTGGACAGAACCTGTACCACACACACCTACGTACAATGGCGGCCCCTTTCCCCTCTCATCTGAAATCGCATTATTTTAATGTCCTTTGACTAAATAACACTATACCTGCTGACAGCGAGGAACCTGAGAAAAGGGCCCCAAACAAAATTTTGCCTGGTTGGCCATGCCGGGAACCTGTGGGTCCCCTAGGGTCTGATCGAAAGCTCTGTCCATCTATGAACCCCAATTGCAAGCAAGCCCCAGAGCTGCACACTCGTCCCTCATTCTCAACATTGCTACCTTGAAAGACAGTTTTCCTGGGTGGAGGAGAGAGCGCAGAGCCTGTCAGAAGCCCAAACCACCAGTATACCCTTGCAAAGGCAGCTTTCTTGAACAAGGTGCCGTATACCTAGGGCTCAATGTGTGTGTGGTATTCAACACAGGTTACTGGATCAACCCAAGCAAAATTTGCAGGGTACCTCATCCTCCAATGATGCACAAAGTCGTATGAAAAATCAGGGACTGCCTATGTACTCGTAAGTGATTAAATAAAAGTGATTTAAAAAATACATACCCACGAGAACTGCCTGTCTGTCTCTTAAGAATGTGCACGTCAAGGGTTAGCCTTCCACGGAAGGTAGACATTTAATGGACACGTTTGAAAGCGGCTGAGAACAGAGCATCCTGTGCGTACCTTTCCTAATTGCGCGCTCCTCCGGAGATAATGGATATCATTATCTACGGCGCCTGTCCTCGGAAACTTGGCAAGGTTATGATTGTTTGTTACCGCTTTGGTTATATTAACATACACATTAATATTTATAAATATTTGATGCCATGTTAATTTTTCATAGGAGGTGATTTATGTAATGCCACCGTGCCCTGTTAGAGGGCATCTGCAACCTGCTTCCCAAGGAGCCGGGCGGATGCGCGCTCTTTAAGGGGACCTGCCAGCGCGTCGCTGTTCTGACAGCCCATTCTTCCGAACAAAAGCGTCTCAGAATCAATTGTGTGAATTGTGGATTTGCTCCATTAACACTTTCAATAAAAAAAAAAAAAACATAAAGGGGAAGGGTCTTGCTGAAGCGATTTGCCGCGTTTTTAAAAGGAGCCCTGCTCCCTCTTGGGGCAGGAGAAAGTCGACCGAAAGGCTCTCTTTCAACAGCAGCCGCCACGCAAGCCCCGCTTCGGAGACTCTGCCCTGACCCGGGTGCCGTCCGCGTGGCCTGCAGACTCGGGGAGTGGGGAGTGGGCACGACGGGGGACGGAAACACGTTCCGCGCTCTCGTTCTTCCCCTGTCTGTTTCCTTTTGCTCAATTTCAGTGTGAAGGACGTGGAATACAAACTAGGCAGGATACGCGTCACAAATAAATCAGCTGTAAATTGTGAAATGGATATTTGCTTTAGGTGAAGAATGCATTTGTGTTTAGAAAACTTAAGTAGCTTTAAGCATAAAGTTAGTTCGTATATTCTTTGCTGATTTGAAACCAGTGAGATGTATATACATATATATATATATATATATGGCATGAAGAATTATGTCTGTTTGGCAGACAGTGGTGTTCTGTAACATCTTTCCTCAGTCCACATGACCAAACAGCATTACCAATTAAATGCTTATTTTTTTCATTTTGGTTAAAAAAAGCCAACGAATAAATTCTGTGCCAAAACTTTAAAAAATCCTATTTTACATGATGATTCATTCCCTTCTTCAAAGGAGTGTTGCCTTTATGTTATTTTCCTCTATATAGGCAATTTCAGTATTGTCTGCAGTTATACTATTAGCAGGAGAGTTATTAATACAATTTCAGCCTGGAGTGTTTTTCTTTTTCAACAATTAAATATCCTTTTAATGTCCCTTTTTCCCAATGAGATTCAAGTTTTCTTTGCAGAGAACAAACTCAGCGTTAACTTATTTTTTTTTCTCTGTACCCAAAATAGAACATTACCCTATGGTATAACAGTGAGAATCTATTTAGAATTCTGGAAATCCTCAGTTAAAGTATACATGTATTCTTTAAATAGTTGTATACAGGGTAGGAAAAGTAGGTTTACAGTTGTGAGTATGTAAAACATGGAGCTTATTCTTGATTTATTATTTTAATTATGGCATTATTTTCCATACAAACAACCATAAACCTACTTTTGCCCATGCTTTGAATTGAATATGTTATCCTTTAAATTTACTAACAAATATAATTGTAACTTTCCAATTCACCTATCACGCGATATTAAACTCCTGAAAAACTTTAAAAAAATTGACTCAAGAAATTAGCTTTGATTTGACATTATAAAATTTGATTTGCTCTTAATATCGTTTCACAAAATTAACAATTAACTTGAGTTAAATATAATGACTTTTCCCCTATATTTTCATACTCAAATTAATTCTGTCATCACAATTATTCACATTACAAAAAAAATTACTACAGGTCATGAGGGAGGAAAACGCTTTAATTTAAGGTTACCCAGAAAGATCTATGGCAACAAAGCAGGTGGGAAAAGTGAGAATAAGGGCTACATTTCCAGGTGATAGGCAGCTGGAATTCCACAGAGTCTATAACTCTCAAATCATTTTGAATTCAGAAAGTAAATACCATGTGAAAAAAAATACTGCCAAGGCAAATAGTCAAACACACACAGAAAAGCAGTAAGCAGTGGATAAATTAGTCTAAGCATAAGTAATTTGACCTAGCACCTCAGCATGTTTAGCGTAGAATAGTTATGTTACAGGTGTGGACATTTACCAATATCTGTAATATAAGCAAAAGGAAAACATGCCGTATTTTTAGAGTACCACAAGTCTGTTTTGTCAAATATTAACCAGAATTCACTCTTCAGGATTTGTGCTTCCTAGGTAAAGAGGAATCAAAAATTAAAGAGCACAACATTGTATAGGATCAAAAAGTTACAAATTATCAGACGCATTGGCAGAACCACCTCGTTTGAAAGAGAACAATACATCCCCCATCTGGGAAAACCCAGAAGTTAAGAGCTCTTCCTATGAAAAGACAGGCGATGGAAAAGAGTAATTAAAGAGTGAATCCCACACAAAAATTGTATTACACTTTATATTCTTAAATGAGCCTTCTGACAACTGAGATATATAAAGGAATGAGATTGGAAGTGTTTGATGTTGCACTGATTCTTTTATAGGTATAACTATGTATTAGGAAAATAGTGAATTAAGAAAAAGAAAGTTTCAGCCCCGGCTGGTGTAGCTCAGTGGATTGAGCACAGGCTGGGAACCAAAGTGTCCCAGGTTCAATTCCAGTCAGGGTACATTCCTGGGTTGCAGGCCATAACCCCCAGCAACCGCACATTGATGGCGCTCACGCTCTCTCTCGCTCTCTCTCTCTCTTCCTCCCTCCCTTCCCTCTCTAAAAATAAATAAATAAAATCTTAAAAAAAAAAAAAACTTAACTCTTAAAAAAAAAGGAAAAAGAAAGTTCCTTAACTGTAGCATTTTTGAAGCATCCAAGAGACTATGTCAGCTTAGTTTATTTTAGAACAAAGACATGTTATAAAACTATACTAGAAAATACAGGCATGGATATGAACAAACATGTGTTTTTCTCTCTGTCTAGCCCTCTATCCATCCAACATATGTGTGTGGTACTCACATCAACATATGTGTGTGGATATCTTCATGTATGTAAATCTATATTGTCAGCTAGTGTCATTTCTATGATAAAGTTTCTAATCTAATTATAGTATTTCAAAGAAATAAAATCAAACTAGCTTACAATGCCAAATTAAATCGTATTATTTTTCTAAATTTAGGAAAAACACATCTGTTTCTTAAATACACTTGAGAGAGAGAGAGCCCTGGCCAGATTGCTCAGTGGGTTGGAGCATTGTCCCATGCACCAAAAGTTTGCAGGTTTGATCCCCAGTCTGGGCACATGCAGGAGACGACCAATCAACATTCTCTCTCTCTCTCTCTCTCTCTCAAAAAAAAAAAATATCAGTAAAACATATCCTCAGGTGAAGATTTAAAAATCAGCCAATCAATCAATCACTTGGTAGAGAGAAAAAGGGGGGTTTGAGAAATCAAATTACAAAAATAATGTATAGTTTAATTGAAATACAGAATTGTACATTTGTAGACAATCTAGTTACCAAAATTAAATAAGTGTTGCTACTTCTAGATGAGGGTCTAATTGAATTAAAATACTAAACTGCAAAGTAGTTTTTCCAGCTAAATATGAAAAAATTCCTTTCGTGGTATTCTTACCAAAATTTGATATCATAAAAGTTAGTCCATAGCAGATGAACACTCATAAGATTAAATGGATCAAACTCACACACTTACAAAACACATTTCTTTTTATGACTGATTAATAGTCATATGGTGTTAATACTCACCAAAATACTGTATGTGTACCATGTGTTTGCAAACTAGTAGAATCAATTAAGGCGTCATGTGGAACGCCATGTTGGACACTTATTGAGAAGTCTGCCTCCCTAGTCGGAGACACTACACTCAGCTCGCACCTTGCCACTAGCTGCAGAAGCACTGGCTGCGGGAGCAAGGCTGGTTCACATGATAACAATACGTCACCTCAAGAAGGGAGGGCTCGGTAGTCAACCCTGCAGGCTTTTTCTCACTCTTTCTCTCTCTCTTTCTCTCTTTCTCTCATTCTCTCTCTCTCTCTTTATTTCCTTCCTTCCTTCCTTCCTTCCATCCATCCTCCCATCTTTAGATCTTGGCAGATGGTATTAAATAAATGTTCAAAATGAAGGTATAATGGGAAGGAGTATAGTCTCACTCCACACAGATGATGACATTAAGCCTATGGCTAAAGTACTTGGTATTTATTTTGGTTTTTCACTATATGAGCTGAAAAGAAGAATAATTGGTTAGAGAAAGGAAAAATATTGGTAATAAATTCTCCATAAAACCTGTTAAAATGTACAATGCTCTCATCTGATTCTCACATCTTCTGGCATAAACAGATACAGAGAGGACTTCTGGTTAGTCTTTCTATTCTTTCTCGTGTGGTAGATTTAACCCCAGAATGAAATGAAATTGTTATATGATGCACAGTTCAGTTGGTGGTGATGACAGTGACCCTGGGCCTCCCAAGCGGACTTTCGGCCACACTTGTCTTCATAAACTGCTCTCGTCCTTTCGAGAGCTCTCTCAGACCTGAACCGTGTCGACAGGAGCAGACCATCTAAAGGTGGTGGGGTAGGAGCAGTGAGGGGCAGACAGAGGAACTGTCTTCTACAGTCTGACTCCCAGAGGGTGGCACGTCCATGCACGTGAAGCTGTTGTGTCCGGCACAGTTGTAGGGTAGCTTGTTGGTCTTTGCAGGTCCTGATGGGACATGTCTTTTTTTTTTTAATGAGAAATCCAAAGTTGTTTTTTAAAAAGATTTTATTTATTTATTTTTAGAGAGGGAAAGGAGGGAGAAAGAGAAACATCAATGTGTGGTTGCTGGGGGTCATAGCCTGCAACCCAGGCATGTACCCTGACTGGGAATCAAACCTGCGACACTTTGGTTTGCAGCCCACACTCAATCCACTGAGCTACGCCAGCCAGGGCAGGGAGATGTTTATCTGTACAAATAAGCATCCCTTACAAAGATAACCCAAATCAGCAGAACGAGATCAGGCCATCGGTCACTTCTCTCCCAGTTTATGAATGGGAGTGTGTTGTTCCCTCAGTCCTTTCTAGAAAAGCTCTCCCATTGTAGTACATTCATAAAGAGGCAAGACAATGGATTCATTTTTTTTACTCCAGTTTCAGTTATTTATATTAAATTCTGCTTTTAGGAAGAGTGAAGGGTAATCATTTTTAGGGTTAACCTGTCGCTGCATGATTAAATATAAAAGGGAAGCATTCAGAAGTCACAAGACTGAAAAATAATGGAATGTACAAGGAGCCAATAAGGATGGGTATTTTTCCTTCCACTGTGATCTGCTGCTATTGAGAGCAATTGATTAGACAGGTTCATTATTGTTTTGCAACCACACGTAAACCATTATTATCCACATTTACTCCCTAAGGTGTTCTCATGGACAGTTTCTCAATGATTTGTAATTTCAAGCAGCAGCACGCTTACAATTTGCTCTGTTTAACTTTCCCAGTCCTTTGCACCAATTGCCACAACCTAGATGCCACTGAGCAGTTACAGCTTTCCTGGTAACATTTTTTTAAAAATCAGAGTCACAAATATTTGTCATCTGAAAACTCTATCCTATCCTTAAAACAGTGATTTCACGCTGCCTTGCATTTATCCATCATTGAAGAGACAGCCCTCATCTCAAGGAATCTTCCTCTAGTTTAGCCTTAAACCATCACTTTAAAATATGTGCTGATGATGCAGTCATTTTGTGTAAGGAAATAGATAAAGGAATTGTAAAATGTGTTATATTGGGGGCAATTTTACTGCAAATCTCTGTAACACATAAACAAAAGGAAGATGGGTAATGTTGCTCTGGAAGAGACCCTTAAGTTTTGCCGTGTTCCATTTCCTCCCATTATGAGATGCCTAACTTTTCTCAAAACACAGACTCAAGTAGGTGTGTGTATGTTGCGTAAGAGCATCGCTCTTTCATTAAGCTCAAATGTGTATGTCTATGTGCACGTGATTGGATCTGTGTGTATAAAATACAAACTAACTTATGATCAGAACGGGATCTCTTCCTACTGTTTCCGATAAAGAGGCAATAGGTGTCTTTGTTACGTGTTTGGGTTCTGGAATCGGAGTTCTTAATCCTGTCTCTTTCACTTGCACTGGACAATTTGCATAGTTTCTCATTTACCCACCTTTAAAATGAAAGAAATAGAAACTAGTTTGTATTCTATCGAGAGATTACACAAGATAGTGAGTACATATGCCGAGCTCATGGTCTCCGAGAAAGAGCACAAGCAAGCAAAGCGGGTCAGGGGGAGGAGGGGGAGGGGGATGCAGGGGGAGGAGGGAGAGGGGATGCAGGGGGAAGAGGGAGAAAAGGATGCAGGGGGAGGAGGGAGAGGGGGGGTGAGGACCAGACGTGCTGGTGGCCATGGTGGTAGCGGAGACCAGATGAAAAGAAGGAGGCATTTGAACGGTTTCCCCAGCACTCATAATAAGAACTTCAAGTGTGCAGTGCAAGAGAAGTCAGGATTATATCCTCAGGTATGATAAGAGAGACCAGTAATTGCCAAAGAAGAAGTGGAGATGGCAGGACGGAGACAGTGCCCTGTGTTAAGTACGCCAGGGCTCTCAGCGCGAGCTGCACTTCGGAAAGCCACACCAGCGACCGCACGAGATGCTGGCCTGTAGGTGCCCCGCTTTCCAATAAAGCTCTTAATTTTGGGGATATATCTAATCTTGATTCCTGTCAAAAGTTGAAACATGTTGAATTAGTTCCTATTCCATCTCACACAAGGACTTCTTTAATTTCTGATCATAAATGGAAGTAATACATATTTAAAATTCATTTAACATCTACGTAATTTTAGAATCATATAATACTGAACAATATTATCAGCAAAAATTTGTACCCAGTAATCCGGCTATTAAGATACATAGAAATGCTATCGCAATTTATAACACTGATTTTATTACTTTTGGAGAAAATAATTCAGGATCTAATTTTGAAGTGTCGCTGAATTTTCCGCTGGAATTTCTTCAGACAGATATTCTCACTCTCTTCCTTTTGTGAATTTCGGTTTCTTTCTTAAATGGAAGTATGTCACTTTTGAAAATAACTCAACTAGGTTTATTTGAAACCACCCCTTTTTAAGAAGCTAATGATAAACATGGAAACATGGATTTGCAAATTATTTAGCCCGGGGCAAAGCTTCCCAAACTTCCCCGTGCACAGGAGTGAAAGACTTGTTAAAAATGCTGATATACTGGTTCCATCCCTGGACATTCCACAGAGCTGAGGAAGGCCCGCGTGCTCCATGAAGAATGCTCGGTGGATCCGATACAGGAATCTAAATGTCACAATTAGAAAAACGTCAATCTAGGACCACCACAGACTTCGTCAGCGTGCTTATTATCCAGATAATCTTCAAATCTTAATACAGAGCCTCTGCATTGTCAAAATCTTTAAAATATAATACAGATTGGTTTCTACTAAATTGGAAAGTTAATATTACTGGTGCCTTGGCCTGACTTAAATATCCTTTCTGAGTAACACACAAAACTCTTGAGACACGATTTCAACAGTCACTGGTCAGTGGAAGTAGAGACTAGAGTCGGAACTGAACTCCATCAAGCCAGCGGCATTCAGCTGGGGCTCCGAGGCAGGAATCTCACGTGCGCTCTGTCTCTTCCTTCCAGCATCCTGGTGGTTTATCTCCAGTCTCAGCGCGTTCCCCGCCTCTTCTCCTCTCTCAGAGTCTCTCTCCGCCAACTCCCTCCCTCTCTATAGATGCTTAGCCCATAATCTTCTCATGGCCTAATTTTTTTTCCCTCCTAGATATTTTATCCAAGAATAAAAGAGGGGAAGGTGCATCCTGGTCTTTCATAGATTTTGTGGATTAAAAGTGCTGGATTGGGGCCAGGAAAGAAGTGTTAGGTAAACAGAAAGAGAAATTTCGGGTGCTAACTCTGCCCAGCCCAATCTCTGCTTTCTCCCAGTCCACCTGAGAAATGCGTGGTTTCTTACCTCTTCCCCTAAACCAACAAAACCCAGAGAGACTACAAATTGGGGGCGTATGGCCGGCCGGAACTTGCTTTATGCCGCCCTGACTCCTTAGCATTTCACGGCTTTCACCTCCACCTCTCCTCTCGCAGGAATTCATCACACGCACAGCACACCAGGCTGCCTTCATGGTGCGCATAAGCCAAATGCACCCAAGTTTCATTCAAGAGAGTACCGAGCCCTGGCCGGTGTGGCTCAGTGGGTTGGAGCTTCGTCCCATAACCAAAATGCTGTGGGTTCGATTCCCCATCAGGACACATACCTAGGCTGGGGGTTCGATGTCCGGTTTGGGCTCATACAGAAGCAACCATTCGATATTCCTCTCTCACACTGATGTTTCTCTCGCTCTCTTTTTCTCTCTAAAAGCAGTGGGAAAAAAATGTCCTTGGGTGAGGATAAAAAAAAAGAGAAAAAGAAAAATTATCTAAAATAATTTTAGGAATATCTTTTCCTGCCCCACTAGGGAAGCTTTTACTCTCCGAGTAGGGCTGTGTCTGGCGCTGTTTGTAACACATGCCTTAGAGGGTGACTGCTTGGACCTCATGCAGTTGTGGCCGAATCTACTCCTGGCATCTGGGTTTACCAGCGATCCGGGTTCAGGCTCTTACAGAAGTCAGTTCTGAGCCAGACACAGGCTTGGAGTGGCAGTAAAGAATTAAGTATCAAAATCCTGTGCTGGACTTAAATTTTCTAAAGTCTTAAGGAAGTTGTGTGTCTCACTCTTTGCATTTCAAATAAGTACAACAGTCCATGACAGGTTCTGCCTTTTTGAGAAAACAGTGTATGAGCATGGATTGCATCATCCATATACACGCTAAGAGGACTGGTTGTACCGATGAGGTAAAGAGCTTTTGTCTCCGGGTATCTTCAGACAGACAGGGAACTTCTTAAATCAGTCCCACGAACACACTCATAGCAAAACGCAAAGCTCACCCCTCTGCTCGCATGTCTGTGGTTGGTGTCTCACAGGCAAGAAGTGTTGGGAGACTGGACCCTAAGTGATCTGTTAATGATTTGGGGATTTTCAAAAGCTCACTGTGAAAGCTGGTCCCTGTAATCAGGTGTGACATGGAAATGGCGCTGCCATCACACTCAAGGAAGTGCCGTGGTCTGATGCTTAATCACATTACATTTCAGATCATTTGGATGTCATGAAGCTGTACGTTGGAAATAGGAATTTGAGCCTCACAGCTGAGCAGACCTTACATCCATCCAGACTTTTAGCTTCCCAGCCCTTCGGTGTGGAGGTGTGGTTTCAGGAAAAAATAGCTATTTATTAATTACACTTAAATGATTTGGAAAATACATACATATAATTAAAATGCCGATGATGACAAATAATACCGCCACGATCCTTTCCTTGTGAACCATTCTCTCGCTCTCGGGGGAAAAAGTCTTGCCCCTTCGCCTGTCCCATGAATTCCCAGGAGTGTCCCCAGCCACTAACCGGAAGCATTTTCACGTTCTTTCTCGAAGCAGTTCCAATTGTCCGTCCTCCACAGTGTCGTGTGTGGATGTTGTCCGGGGGACAGAAGGGTGGGGGTCAAGGTGGATTTTCTACGGGGTCAGTTTACAGAGTACATTTGAAAAGGGCTGAGCAGATGATTTACATTTTGAAGCTCTCTCATTGAAATTATGGGGAGTAATACACAGTCTAAAGATTTGAACATATACCTAGCCGTTCACCTACACCCACTTGGGCGTTTTTGTCCTCAGGAATTCCATTTACTTGACACAAATGGTTTTGTCTGATTCTCTAACCTATCATGATACCTTGAGCAAAACAACTGATGTCATTCAATAAACAGTAAGGATCCATTGAAGAGAATCCCATTATTATGTGTTATATCATCTGCAATGCAAATGAGAACACTGTTTCAGCATAAAATGGAAAAAAAAATCTGAAGAAGGCTCAAGTATTTTCTAAATAAAAAAAAAAAACAACTACTAGTGTTTCTCCTAAGATTTCTGAAAATTCTTCGAGGTATCAACCCAAAATTGTGGAGTCGTCTTTGTCTTCCCAACCGAAGAATTCAAACTTCTCCCGTGCGTACAAAGACCCAGTAAGAGCAATCCCCACCCCCCGGGACAGTGGTGTGTTAAAGTGTATTTCACTGTTCGTTCTGCTAATTCCTATGCGTCTCCAATGTTCCCGGATGCGATATTTTTATTGGGGTTCAGAGGAGCATAGCTAACCACGTCAGCAAGCTTTGTCATTCCTCCCTGCCAGTTTTCCCACTTTTGTCACTCAGCCTGCACCACATTGCCTCAACAATTAATCTTAAAGCACAGGCATAGGGGGACTTTAAAACGGACCCCTTCTTGAGATTTTGTGTTAAAAACAGAAAAGTTCCCATGAGCGAAGGGGGTACTTGAGCTTCTGTAGCCTCGGTCTCTCCCCTAAGTCTCACTCTTCTTCCCCACCACCCCCTCCAAAAGGAATGAATTACATTTCTCTCCTTGTCCTTTAAATGAATAGCATAGTTTGGGTGAAATTATTGGGCAATTGCATGCCTTTTATGCAGATAATGCTATTTGATGAAAGCGGTGTTTTGATCTGCTAAGGATAATACAGAGCCAGGGCTGGGTTCATTGGTGAGAGTAAAGCTGTCTTCTGTGATAACTTCATCTCAGCATGAGGTCGGCCGGGGAAAACTGGGATGGGGGATTAAAAATGACACAGCCCGAGCAGTGTTCAGTTCCCTGCTGGGCTCCTGGCTGCACACTATAGCTTATGTTTCTGATCTGTTATGGTATTGTCTGCCTTTCTCTCTCAGAGCGGGAAGAAATTGCTTAAAACTTTTCTCTTTCCAGCTAGAGGGATTAGTTCTGTGCAGCTTTTTTAATTAAAGAAACTGTATCTTTTTCAAGGCAATTTAAAGCTGCGAGGCAAAGACCATCAACATCCATAACTTAGTACTATTATCTGCAACAAAGTGTAAAAACTCTACATTCGGTATTCCGGGGGAAAAAAAGGGACAGGAGCTCTCAAATTCTGTTGTATTTTTAACCTTCAGCGATGGCTCAGGTTCCTAAATGGAGAATCGTAAATACATGATTTTGTTCGCGTCCTGAAGACCGTTCCCTAAGTAGTAACTTCCAGCTTCTTCGCCTTTTAGCTTAGCTGAGCTTGCTTAATTAAATCTTCATGATGATAGCAAAGTGCACTTGAAAATAGTGTAAGAGGAAATAGATTTGACTGCATATCCCATTCTTTACCCAGAGATCATTTTTAAACATTTCCATTCCACTGAAAGTGATAACAGTGGAAACCGCCTGCTTAATCAGGGCGATTTGCATTTAAACAGTGCAAAGTACAACATGACGGGGCTTTGTCATAACGAACCTCTGCGCTTGTGATAAACGGTCATCATCTCTGCTAATCGGACGGGAGCATGGGTTGAAGCTATCCAAAGTGATGATACATGTGCCGGGACGTATACATGCGAGTTGAATTTATAGCTCCATTTAACCCAGGTTCATGTTGACAATCCCCGAATGTTTCCAATAAGGCCCGTATGGTTATCACTTTACCAAGCACGCAGGCTCTGCACTTGGGTTGCAACATACACATCGCCGTCTCAAGTCCGTGCCGGATCCATTAGACACAGCCCTCCCTGCGCAGACAGGAACAGACAGGGCTTGTTCGCCCGGCACCAGCCGGACCCTCTCCTTGAAGAAATGAAAACGCAGGCGTCTTAGGCTCTGCACGCCTTACCGTGAAAACTCCCGAGGAAACTGGGAAAACAATAGGGTTCCATAAATAATGCCATATTAAATAGGAACTACTTAGAGTATCTGCATTTAGTAGGTGCTTCCAATACCCATGTTTCCATATTTCAGGAAGTGCTGCAAAATTTGATGGGGTTTTTTTTTTTTTACCTTTTCCCATTATTTGTGCCTTTGCCACAAATTTTGTTTTCCGAGGAAAGTCAACCAAGTTTGGAGGTACATTGATGGGGCTTGATATCATGACTAGAACTTTCACACTATGTGCCATTAAAAAACAAATGGGCAGAAAAGTCAAAAAGGGTGTTTAATAAATATCTTTTCACAGACTTTTCACAGTCTTTCACAGATAAGATATTTCACAATAAATATCTTATCACAGTATGTATGATAACGTGTATCATACATACACGTTATGTATGATATATCCTTTTTTAAAAAGAAAGAATGACTGGATTCAGTGAAAGCACCAAAACACTGTATTTGTGATTCACCCATTCACTCGGCAGCGACTCTCGGAGCATCTCCTACACACCCGGCAGCCGTCTGTGCTAGAAGCCGTGGGTTCAAGGAGGCGCAGGCCAGGCCAGGGTGCCCGGGAGCTCAAAGCGCTTGGACCAGGCCCACGCAAAACAAAGGAACAGTGCCACAGCGTGGGGCCGGAAGAAAAGGCAGAGGGAGGAAGCACCTCCAAGGGATGGGGGTAGAATTACTCGGTGCTTCGGGGAGAGGGTGTACCAGAGGCTGAGAGCACATCCCAGACGAAGGGAGGGGAGAAGAGGGCGCTTTGCAAGACCAGGGCATATTTCTGGGCCTGATACTGACTGATAGTCACGTAATGGCTTTTTTTAACCTGTGCACAAGTTAACTTACAGACTGGACGTGCGATATCTAGAGGACACTGCATTGTTGACAAAATCGTCCAGTGTCACTAATTTGTGACAAACGTTGCCTCAGAGAGTGCCTACCTTAAACCCAGTGTATACTCGCACCCCGAAGGCACTGTGCACCGTGTGCCTTAAATACCGTACATGCGCTGCTCCCTGGGAAAGTTGTTCTTGGAAAACAGGAGCTTTTGAAAGGCTCTCCACGATAACGATGACAAAGATTGCATCTTTTAGTAGGAAATCATTGGAAACGTGTGCACGGAGTTACACCAAAACTGTGTTCTGTGTTCAGAATCCGTCTGGGAAGTGGCTCTCTTACGAGGTCAGCGGTGGGGCTGCGGTCTGCAGCTGTGTCTTCCCCGGGGGTCGGAGCCACGTGGAGGCCGGCGCCTGCGGCGGGACACAAGCCAATGCCTGGGGGAAGCCAGGTCCATGCACAGGCCGGAGTGTCCCATCGCCGGCCCGCTGGGCGGCTCCGCAGTGCCTGCGCCTCGAGAGAGGAGAGGCCGATCTTGCTTTAATTAGTGGCCGTATAGTTCCCACGACAAACAGCCATTTCACTTCATGACTCAGTCAGTGATAAAAGTAGAATATTTGCTTTACAGTTTCCATCCATGTAATAGCCAAGAGAAATAAATTACTTGTTTTTGCAAGGGGGGAACATCCCCCCCCCGACACCTGACAATAACTGTAGAGCGCTGTGAGACACTTCTGGGTGAAAGGTCAGTGCTGGTGCTGCCAGCAGGTCCAGCGAGTCACTTGCTTCAAGCCCCGTGATGTGTTGAACCCTGTCGCCCAGGGCCCAGGGCTGGGGTTCCCTTCAGTGGCCGGCGGTCTTCGGCCTGTGTGTTAGACAGTGCATCAGCTGGGGGGTCACCTCCTGTGGGACATGCATAGATACTGCCTTTCCTGGCCTCTCCCAGGGTCTGGCTGGAGGGCTGGGTGCCTTGGCTCAGGCCGGGCCGTCCATTTCTCTCCTCCTCATCAGCACCTGGAGCCCTTGAGTGGTACAGATTGTGGCTCTTGATGTGGGACCCCACCCCCTAGTCCCATCACCCTTTCCTCATTGCTAGAATGGATGCCACAAGTCCCGAGGATGCCTGTGAGGACCAGCAGTGTCACAGGGCCTCCTGGGAGAGCCTCCTGCCTGCCTGACCCTGACACTGACCCTGACCAGGGTTCCACTTCTGCAAGGCTGTAAGGCAGCCCCCTGCTGCTCCCCCCAGGAGGGAGGTGAGGTGGGAACACCTCCTCTTAGGCCTCTCTCCCCATTACTGTTTCTGAGCTCGCTTTTCAGCTCCAGGCTGTGTCTGTGAGACAGGGGGAGCAAACTGACAGCCCCCAAAACAACAGCATCCAGGGGAAGGCCCCGTTATGCTGCCTAAAGGGGACATGTGTCCCCTTCCAGGAAGGGAGGACACTCAGGGGAGATGTTAATGGACGGTGGTGATGCTGGCCTTGGCCTCAGGCGGAGGACCAGCCCCTTCCCTCTCCCACCCACCGAAGTCCACCCCCCCACCTTGGCTCAGGCTCAGTGAAGTCCTCCTAGCAACCCCCACCCCTCCCGCCCTGCCCGGTGGATCCAGTGGCCCAGCCTGCTCTCTTCTTCCTTCCCAGCGCGTTCTAGAGGCTTGCGTTTCCTGCGGGGGCCAGGGGATGCTGCAGGGGAGCCCAGCAACATTTTTCTTCTTTCTGGTAAACTGTATATCAGCGTGACAAGGGGGCCCACGGGAGGGCGATGCCACCAGCCGGCTCAGTCCCATCATCCCTCTTCACGACCGGCGGTGCTAACCCGGCAAAGGCACCGGCAGCGCTGGGCAGAGTTACAGTGAACAGCCAGAGGTTTGGAAAAGAAACAGCGACGTCTTGCACGTCTTCCCCGACTCGCTCGAGTTTTTACTGCAGCGGAGGACTCCGCGTGAGCTCCCCTTCGTCCCCGCCCTCTCCCGACAGCAGCTCAGCGAGGCAGGGAGCCTGGGAGGCACGTAGCAAGCTGCCTCTTTGCTTTCCAGGGATGCATTTGGAGCAGGGAGCGTGGGCCCCAGCTTGGCACTGCACACATCAGCTTTTCCTAATGGCCTCAAAGGATGGAACTTCTTTGTTCCGGAGGGGGGGGGGGGAACCCCGCAGAGCCCCGAACTTCACACACATAAACTGCCTGGATTGCGGGCGTGCTGCGCCCGCGCGGGGCGGACAGTCCGCGAGGAGCCCACCTGCGCGCTTTGCCCACTGGCGACCCTCGGCAGGGAGGGCACAGGGCCCTGCGGACCCGCTCTCCGGGATCTGGTCCAGCTTGCGCCCAGTTAGTGTGACCGTTCTGCATCCCGTCGTGAAACACTCTGAATACCACCTAACAGCGAGCCTGACTACAGACAGGCTGCAAGATTTATTACCATTTCTAAATTTTATGAGTCCTATTGTTTCCTAGGCATATCACCAGGGGTAGCTATAATGAGGGTTCTAGGAGGAAGAGTCCAGGAGAAGGAACGGGCCGCCCGCCTGGGCCCAGCTCCCACCTGTCCCCCAGCGATTCCCTGTCTCCGGGCGGCCCTTCAGGACGTGCCGGGAGTCCGCCTTTCCCCCCGTGTACCGAGGTAGCAAAGTGTGGAGGAGCAAGGGAGCGCGTTCCTCTGACACTTAGAAAAGTTTCAAACACTTCTCACGTTCTTGTGGGAACTGGGCCACAGGCGTGATTTACCAAACCCCCCTTCAAGTTTCCTTGTGCGCATCTTAGGGATGCTAATTTTAAGTCATTTGTGTGATTGTCCTGTGTCATCGGGGGCCCACTTTCATAAGAGAAAAGTTTTTATTTTTCTTTAAGAAAATGAGAATGGCTGGGTTGAGAAGGGGACAATGACCTGCCCACCGCCATACTTTTCGCAGTGTGACATGCACCCACCCGGGAAGGAGACAGCTCCAGCCTGGGGCCCTCTAGCTTCCTCCGGCAGCCACGTGCGGGGGCAGCGCGGCCGCACCGGCTCTCTGGAGCAGGGTCCTGTCGCCCCGGCATCACACAGCAGGGTGCCGGGTCCCTCCAGCAACTTTGGGGACTCAGATTGCGTGACTGGGCACACCCGTTCAAGTTCGCGGATTCTCCGGGTCGGCTCTACCCCAAACTTTGGAGACGTTCTATCACAAAGGTTCGGAGGAGAGGAGGCGTTGTTCTTGTTTCTCCAGCGCTCCGTCTGCACGTAGTTACACATGCCAGTGTGTTTCCTTCTAGCCTGAGGCGCGGGGTCCTTCGGGGGCCCTCGGGGTGGCATCCCCTGCTCTGAAGTTGGGGGTGGGAAGTGGGATGGGAAGGCTCAGAGCACACTAGTCCCTCTGCCACACTTCAAGGACCAGTCCGCAGTGGCCCCCAGCACCGACTCTCAGCTACACTCGGGGGTGCCCTCCGTGACCCAATGGAGGGACCACTGCGTTGGGCTAGTCTGTCCGCAGCTCATGCGCCCCAACCCAGCCGCACCCCTGCCCTTGAACACAAAGGTGCCTACAGGTCCTAGGGGCAGAAGGGCCAGAGAGCGGCCCGGGGAAGGCTGAGGGGTGGGTGTTCCAAAATTCCGGAGCAGCTGGGACTGCTAGCTACCCTGGTGGCCATTCCTCACACGAGGGCGCAGGCGCTTGGGAGCTGGGAAGGCAAAGTGGGGAGAAAGTAACAGTGTCTTCTGGAGAGCAGTAAACTTTTATTTCCTCCCTCAGACAAGTCAAGGTAGGGAAGCTTAGAGTTGGGGTGGTATTCAGCTGCGGGGGCGGGGGGAGAGAGGGGGAGAGAAGGGGAGAGAGAGAGAGAGAGAGAGAGAGAGAGAGAGAGAGAGAGAGGGAGGAGGGGAGGGAGAAGGGACAGGAAGGGAGGTTGCGTTGGAGCCTTTAGTGGACTCCAGAATTCGCCCACTGGCAGGTGCGTGCGGGTTGCAGCTTAAACCAGAGGGCAGACACTCGATCCACGGCGTGGCCGAGTCGGGGCTTGTTAAGGAAGTCTGGGTATTTAGAGTCCCCTCCCCCGTCCGAAGGTCATTGGAGCTTCTCCGTCTCGGAGGAGAGGACACTGTGGCAGGGAAGGCGCAGGTCACTTTCACAGGCTGCGTAAAGGACAGGCCGCCTGCCGGGGGTGGAAACCCTTAATTATACCCTTCCGCCTCGGAATCCATCTTCCCGGCAGTGGCTTGCACTGCCACCTCCTCGGGTGACTCAGCTGACCTGAAATGCCCACCCTAGGGAAGATCAAGAAAAGTAGTTTTCTAAGAAGGTTAGAGGTTTGATTACACAGACAAGTGTTTCCACTTAGGTCCAAAGCAATTACCCGCCCCCTCCCCCTGCGCCTCCTCCCGCCACGGGAGATGAAAAGGACAGACCCCCACGCACGTACCCGCGCACTGTGTCGGTGCGTGTGCATTTCAAATGGCGCTGCAAGTTCATTAGTGTTTGCAATCAGCTCCGGGCAGACCCCTCATCGGAGCCGAAAGGCGGCAAGAGCCATTCATCAGCGTGAAGTGTTATTCACGGATGACCCCTAAATCGCGGCAAGAGTGGTGCAGGCACTGATTGGCCACAGCGGGGGAGCCTCGGCGCCTTCCCGAACCGACGCGGCCGGGAGCAGGGAGGGGCTGCGAACGTGGTTCAGTCCGGCAAATCCCATTTGACGGAAAAGGGCAGTAAACGGGAAATCTCTCTTTTTGAATAAAAAAAAAAAAAAAGAAGAAGAAGAAATAAAGTACCCGTCATCTTGACAAGTTGCGGAGCGGAGGAGGCCAGGATTATAAATGGTCGCAGCCGGTCCAGCTCGCCCTGGGATTGGGCTCTCCCGCGATCCACGCGGAGGGGGAAGCGCATGGTAGGCTCCTCCGCTCGCCTCGCTCCCACACTCACACACACGGACACGTGGACGCGCCCGGCTCGGGCACACTCGGCCGGCGCGTCCCCCGCCACACACACGCAAGGTCCTGGATGCTGCTCCCGGGCAGCGCGCCCTGCTCGCCTCCCCACTTTTCCCTCCAGCTCCTCCCTCGCCGTCTCCGTCCTCCCGCTCCCGGGCCGGGAACCGAAAACTCTGGCCGGGCCTCGGCCTCCGGCGGCCAAGGAGGAGGCTGGAGGGGCTGGCGGGAAGGGAGAGGGGGAGAGCGCGGGGGAGAAAAAGAAAGTGAACTCATTGGCGCTCCGCGCGCTGCCCTCCCCTCCCGCGTCCCTCGCCCGCCGCTGCCTGGCGGTGGGCACGGAAGGAAGTTGTAACACTTGCTGTTCTCTCCCCTCCCCTCCCCTCACCGCCCCCCCCTCCCCAAGCCCCACTCCGCTCCCTCTGCGGGGCCCCCTCCTCTGCGCCCGGCTCCTTTGAATTTGGCCAAGTGCTGTGTGTGCGCGCTGCTCCGTGGACACAGCGGCTGCGGCCGGGTGGCGAGCTGGCGGCGCGGGCGAGCCAGCGCGGTAAGTGCGGCGCGGCCGCCGGCGCGTCCTCCTTCCTTTCGGGGGTCCTAGTGCCCGGGCCGCGGCGCCGGGAGCTGGAGGGCGGGTGCCGGGAGCGGGCGGCGGCCGGCTGGGACGGCGGCGCTTTCCCGGAGCTGCTCTGGGGGGGAGGCAGCAAGTTGGCCAGCCCCGGTGGCCCAGAAGCATCTCCCGGGTGCGCAGCCTCTCCGGGTCCGGCCTCCGGGTCCCCGGCCTCCCCGTCCCCGCCCCTCCCACGCGTCTGACACCTCCGGCTGCCTGCTCAGGTGGGAACTTCGCCGGGGCCTCCAGCCCGGGGAGCAAGGCACCGCCCAGGTTCCCACCGGTTCCGGGGTTCCCCCGAGAGAGGCAGCTCAGGGGCTGGGCGCTCAGTGGGGGCGGGGAGCCCGGCCACTCTTGCTGTGATCTGGGTGATCCCCAGTTTTCTGATGGGGCGCCGCGTCCTTTGAGGAGGTGTCTGAAAGGATCTTGCGGGGAGTCCAGCGAGCAGGCAGCCCGGGGTTGCCACCACTTTCCCGGGAAGTGGAAGCGAGGCTCCTCCAAGCACCGGGGCGCCAAGTTGGGAAGGAGTGAAGGAAGGCGACCCCAGCGCTGGGGTGGCGTGTGGACTGGTGTATTTTGACTGAAACTTGATCTGGGAACTCTGGTTGGGGCTAGAAGCAAACAGATATCCTGAACTGGGCATTTTCAAAATCACAGATTTATGAGCCTGCAACCCAGTCGAAGTCTGTATCGTGTTTTACAACCGATTCGAAGGAGCATCACAACATTTGAGATGAAAGTGGGTTAGGGGTGCTGTCCGCCGCCGAGCACCTCACTGGGCAGTTTGGATTCCAGCCTTACCGCCCCACCTCGACGGTGGTTGTGGTGGTAACCTGCTACTGATTTTTATTGCCTACAAAGAGTAACAACTAATCCTACCGTGCAGCACAGCAAATTCACTTGTTTCTGAAGTCATTATATTGGAAGCGAGAAAAAAAAAGTCCCCGGGTACTTGTGGGTAAGAGCCCTAGAAGTTGGAGAGGGAGCGCTGTCCACGCACTCGGTGCAGGGCCCCCGCGAGCTGGGGCCCACCAGCACAGGGCCGTCTCGTTATAATACTCTCTTATCTTCTGACAACGTGTTTGTCAAACGTTGTGGACTCTGGCAGAATCCACTGGGTGGTCTTTTCGCTACAAATAGAAATATGTTCGGCATTACCTTTCCCTTCTGTTGTCATAAGGGAAAGGAGAAAGGCAGGACTGGAGCCTTTGGGAAGCTTGCACGAGTACCCCCAAAGATGGTGTTGTGGCTGAGCAGAACTGGGGAGTTTCACTCCCGCAGTGAATCTGTGTAAAATATAAAGCCCCCCCCCCCCCTACCTCTCCATTGCCGACCTGGAGAAGTGTTTGTCGTCTTTCTGGCGTATTTGGAACAGAGGTTAGAATTCAGTGACTGTGTAATTAAAATTCATTCTAGATTTTAATGTTTTAGTTGAAACAAAAGGTTTTACAAATCAACAGTCTTGCTTTGTGCGTCTCTTAATGCATTTTTAATTACCTGAAACTTCTAGTTTGTGTTTCTTAATGTATGAAATTCTTGTAAGAGCCTTGAAACTTTCCATTTGTGATTCTGAGTGCAGAGCAAATATTTAGTTCTTGCTCTGAGAGTGAGAGGTTAGCTCAGTAATAAGACTTGCTAATCCCACTTTAAAATGTCACGGTATTCACAAATTATTCCTAAATTCTTCAAAAGATAGGGGTTTGTAATGAATTTAGTTATTCTATTGTGTATTTCAGGATTGTATCTCTCTTTCTTTTGCATTTTTCTTAACCATCTTGCCTTTTCCCTTACCTGAATTTTAATATTCCTCTTACTCAAAGGTACTTTTTTCCTACTTTATTTATGATAATTTAAAAAGAATATATATTATGTGGAAAAAGTTTCTTTGAGTAAAACAAATATATTTTTACATATACCACACAATTTATATGAAAAATGAATTTATATGCTAATAACTGTGCCAGTCCTTATAAATTTGGAACATATATTAATAGCTTTGGCCACTAGCATTAAGGTTTGGATCCACAGACAAAGAGTACTGACCCTAGTGAGGAGTGCCTGAGTATTTAAAATAAAGCAGATAAGTTTATAGTAGAATCGTGACTAGTAGTTATTTCTCCATATTGAATCATTTTGCAGGCTGTGTTTATTTTCTAGAAAGAAATGTTTGAGGCAAATCACAGAGGCTTTTCTTACTATGATCTTGTAGGCGTGTCACGAGTGTTCGGTTAGCAAAGGAAACCGGCTTTATTAGGGTGAAGACAAAGAAAGATAAGGATGCTTATCTTTGAATAGAAGTAAGCACGCAAGTCAAGGGAAAAGTTTGACATTTAATCAAAAAGAAGACCTAGCTGAACGAGAATGATCCAGTCATCAAGTTCAAGCTGGTCCTTCTTAGCTTCGCTTGTGTGAGCCAAGGGTAATTATTCTCTTTGTAAGAAACCAGGCAGACGTGTGTGGCTGTCATCGGGAGCAGAAAGACCCATCAGAAACACTGGATCAACTTTGAGCTTGTACCAAAAAAAAGAAAAAAAAAAAGATGTTTTTGCGGTAGCTGTGGAAGTATGTTTGGAAATGCTGAAGTTTATCCCACCTAGAATGGTGCTGGAAAATAAGTCCAGAAGATGGTCATAATCTGATAGAAAAACGCCGTAAAGACAACTTTATTAGTTTATTAGTATTGACTCTATTAATCAATGCATTACCTCCTCTGTATTAGACTGCATTTCACCCTTTAAAGATTTGATTTCTGGGTGGTGAGGAATGCCATCGAGGTATTAAGTTAAAGGTACGTGGAGCGGCGTGGTCGGCGGCATGAATGAACGGTCTGCCTGCCCTTGTCTTGAAGGTGTACGTGGAAACTCGCTAAGCATTTCAGCTGCATGGTACTTACATACCCAACGTTTCCTGGGGTAGTCAAATGGCCACTTTGACTTTCAGGACACATTTTTGCCATCAAACTTTTACTCTGACCCACCACCAAGTATGCCTCCCTTTGGATTTTCAGTTAAAGTCATTGTTTGTATTTGTTGTATAAAGTGGAAGGCTACTTCCGGAGAAGGATTGCATGTGCATTCAGAATGAAATAGCCCTGTGCCGAGGAGCCAGTACAGTAATGCAGTGCTACCTCGAAGTTTCAACAACTAAGTCTTTAAAATGAGGACACATTTAAACCCTGATTTTGAATATATCAGCTGTTTTTAAAGTCCTGATGGACATTCGGTGCTTTAAAAAAAATGCTTCTTAGTTTCCAAGCTGATTAATTGTTGTGTCTTATAAAAACTGATTTATTTCATACTTTTTATTCCAAGCATTACCGTTATGAAGCTCTCTTTCTAACTGAGATTAATGTTTCTGAGCAAAGAAGTGGTTTGGAGGGCTGCATTCATTTTAAGTGCTGTTGTAATCAATTTTAGACACAGCATTCCACAATGGATCAGTTTGCATCCAAACCTGCCTTATTATGTAGAATTAACTTGTTGGTGATTGATAGTAATACTTCTCCATCTTGAGAAGTCATTTGTTTCCAAACAAGTGTGATGGCTTGTGAGAGTTTCCAAATATTGCTTCTCATAATTAAAACCTCCTTTTGGGGACTTAATTTGAACTTCCTCTAAGAATTATGTAAAGCCCGGGAAATCCATTCATTAATACATTTTCAACTGAAATAGCCCTTTCCCCCCCACCCCCAAATACGCGATGCCTCAAGGTGTATTTTCTTGCTCTTCAAAGGGCTTTATGGTCCTTTGAGCGATAAACGGTAAACATATATCTGGGGTTTTTTTCCCCCTTTTTTTGTTTACATCAACGGTCCGGTTTAGTCTTTTGAGGATTTCTTAGGCTTATAGCTCTACGTCTTGTGCATGTAGATGACTTTACTTTGCAACGTGGTCGGTATAGTGCTGATGGTGAAAGGTAATGCACGTGGAGGTAATCCTTTACCCTCCTTGGGAACCTGGAAAGATGTGGTGAATCTCTCTCGTCCCTCCTGTGATACCGGCCTGTGTTTCCTGGCTGTGTCTGGTGGGGCCTCAGCTAAATCGTCCGGAGGCCCACGCAGGCCCACGCTCCCTTTGGCTTCGGTCCATGTTGCACTGCTTCCTGTGATGCAGGCTTGTAGCCTCAGTCAAATGCAATATTAAAAGTGGAGAATGTGAGGTTAACATAGGTGATACGCTGACACAGCTCTAGCACATAGGATTCTTAAATAAAGATGTGACGGCCTTGGAGAGCATGTGAAGTTCCCTCAGTGGCATTTGTCTTTGCTTTCAGGAAAAACAAAACTTGGTCGGATGTGTGTTCATTATATTTTCATTTTCTCCTCTGTAATGATAGATTATTTACATTGATTTAGTGTTTTTTTTTTCTGGTTAAGAACATCCATTTAAAACAGTTGTAAATGCTAAAATAAGGCAACTTAAAATGCCATTTTCAAAGTATCATTTTAGCCAAACTTTAGAATATAAACTATCAAAGCACAGGCATGATCTATGACATATATATGTGTGTATGTGTGTACATATGTGTGTGTATATGTCATATACCACACTACAATAGGATATATTCATTTGAAAGAATTTTGATAATTTTTTTAAAAGTTTTGATTAAATAACTCAGGTGACTTGGAAGCTAGAACAGCTACATAGTATTCTTCTTGTAAAAGATAGTAATCTACTCAAATCTGCTCTTTTCCCCTTGAAGGAAGTCACTGTGCAAGCTAAGCCAGTATCCTAGAACACACTCCTAAGTAATATGAGTGAATGATTGAAACCGTATCATGGAATGTATCATGGAATAATAATAGAAGAAAACTCCCTGCCCCGTGGATGCTCTTGCAGTCGCAGAAGAGCCAGGGCTGGGGTAGCAGCACTGTGTCTTCGAGCAAGCCAGTGGCAGGTGGCAGTCTTAACTGAGCCGGCTCAGGGGCACTGTAGCTGCTTGGGAGGTGCTGGGGAGCAGCCTGGAGTGCAGCGTCCTATCATCAAACTGTGTGGCTGCATCCTTGTTTGTAAGAGAAGGAGTTGGTAATCACTTACGGAGATGTGGCAGTTTCAGAAATCATTTCCCCATATTGGTAGTCTTCTGGCTCACTCTGGAGCATGCCAAAAAAAAAAAAGAGAGAGAGAGATTATTATCCCTTTTGAAAACCCTAGTTTTCAGAGAATCCCTAGTGCCTATACATGCAAACTTGTGTGTTCATATTCAATTATCTGAAAGTGACTGTTGGGAGGCTGTTTGTTGATAAAGTGTTTTCAAATGTTGTGGAATGCCTCTGCTTCCTTTAGAGAATTTGGGGATGGTGTGATTTAGGTGGCCGTGGGGCGGGATCATATTATTTCATAATAATCAGCTACATACATTGTAACTGGGTCTACCGGACCTGTGCCTCCGAACTGGAAGGAGATGGAGAAGGGCGTAGAGGAGACGCAGAAGAAAGGATGTGATTGCCTTTTGCAAAGAGTGATGGTCCTTGGAGCATTTTCTGTGTGTTTGGTAGGAAAAGCAGCCAGAAAGGGCACATTTGGTCATTTAAGCTAATCGGGTAAGTACAGAAGAAAATTAACTTCTTATTTTTTTCACGTTAGCATATACGCATTTTAGATCCTTGCATGCAAATACATATGGCATCAGCTTTTCAAAAAGTCACCAAGTAAATTCTAAATATTGTATGTGGCTCTTCCTCCTGATAGAGAAAAAATACAGCAGTCGCTCTATTTTACAGGTGTACTTTATTGTATATGGGACTGAATGCCTTATAACTTACAATTTTATAATCATAAATTTTATCAAGAGGCTTAAAAAACACTCCAATTATGTTAAAAGATCATTAGGAAGTATCTTACAAGGTTACTTATCTTTGAAGATAAGGCTCCTAATCAATAGACGTTCATCATTCTGTCATTTCTTCAATTCTTAGTTCCACTTGCCAGAATTCTTGGGATAATTCCTCTTCAGGGTGTCATCATGTAGAGAGAAGTATCAGCTCGGTGGTGGCTGTGTTCCTTCAGCCACAGTCTGGGGCCCTCCTGAGTAGTGGGTACAGGTGAGTCCGTGGTCCCTGCTCCCCCCGGCAAGAAACCAAAAAGCTCTTCCTCTGTTGGAACGGAGTATTTCGTCTTGAGTTAATATTTTATGATTAGAATTGCGGGCGCCTTATCCACGTGAGGAGGTGAGGCGTCTTTTTGCTACCTTGGACCTTTCCAAAGAAAAGCACCGTCCTTCCCCCCAGAGCAGCCCCAGCACCCCACTGGGCCCCGCATTTGGCTTGTGTGCTTGCATGTGGCAGACCACGGTCTCCCCGAAGTCATCTGCCTGTGCTGGGACTCCATGCCGCCCGGTACGTTGGGAGCAGAGTGATGGAACAGGATGGAATCTACTTTACTGTAATTCACAACGAGACATGTAGGACGTGTTTTAAGGGGTTTGTATGAAGCCCATGCAGATATGTGAATATTGGGATATGTTATTTCGGTAATTATAAAAGTGAACCTACGGCAAGGTATATTTATTGTTTATCTGTCTAGCAAATTCTCTTTTAAAGTATAATATCTATGCGAATACTTCTGTTGGAGACTTTGGAATTTGTCCACATGTAGGTGGAAAAATTGGCAAGGGACAGTTCTTTTAATAGCTCTTTTTTTAAAAAAAAAGCTGGCACCAGGCTTGTCATTTAAAATAATTATAAAAACCAGGAGAAGACAGCTGTAAGTTTTATTTCAGAATTGACAAAAACTTCCAGCAAAAGAAAGCTGTCAGTCCTATAGTTCTTAAAGAACAAATCTGGGACTTTTGTTCCTCTGAAGAACAAAAACAACAAAAAGCATCCCGAACAGTGTCATCCCATTTTTCTGTATTGTATAAGCCAAAATGAAATGAACAGTTGAACGTGTACATTTTTTCTGTTGCATTCTATGGCATGAGAGCAATACAGTAGGCAAGAATATTGCAAACAGTAACTAATCTAGTAATTTAAATAAACAGAGAGCAGTGACTCACTGTAATATCATCAAGGAATAAAAGCCAGAGGATAAACAAGCATAGTTTGCCTCTTCTTGTCACAAGATAGGGCGTTAATAGTATTGGAGAGTAACTGGATACAATCAGAATAGCTGAAATGTTAATCCTCCTCGTGTGTACTAATACTTGAAGAAATATTCCCAAAGAATTAGAAGGCTTTTGAAGATAACCAGACCTTCTAGGAAAAAGAGGAAATGTGTGTTGCCTTACAAAGCTGTTGATGAATTTGGGCTCGGAAGGGGGTGACCGTGGAAGAAAACTCCTGCCAGTTTGTTTTTCTGAAAATTAAAACAGAACAGATATTTTCCAGCTCTGCTGTGTCTCTAAGTTGATATTTCTACTCTGGGTGAATTTTTAATTTGTCTTTCTCCCATGAGGGTAGTAGCATATTTAGCATTTAAAAAATCCCAATTTAAATAAAAATGGAAGTTATTACTTGTAGGTAAATTGTACCTGTCAAACCAGAATCGACCCCTCACTTCTTACGCTTCTGTGTACCTTTTTTGTGTCAGTGTGAATAGAACACCCTGTTCTGTGTTCTCTGTGAGTGGAAAATTAAATAAAATTCTTCCTTAGTGATTACTTTTTCTTCTAGAATATGCAATCTCTAAATAAGACTCTAGCATTACAACAAAATTTGTAAACAGTGTTGGCACTTACATTGATTCGCCAGTAAAATTTTTATTCTTTAATTGTTACTAATTTTAAAAATTACTTCTGTAGGGACTTTGAATCAATACTTAACTAAAGATAAAATACTTCTATAATATTTTCTATGGTGTGTTTTGATTGTGGTATAATTTTCTATATTGTTTCAACCTGTGTTATATTAAGTGGTATAGTAGATGCATAGTGTGATAACTTTGAAGGAAAATACATTGCAAAGGATATCACTGTAAAATTAAATTTATTTTTAATTTCTGCATGGAAGGATCTGAAGCACAATATACTGTAGCTGAAAATTCAGTCTCAAACAAAAAAGTCCTCATTTTATATCTTTCCAAATTTAAACATTATTTTACTAAGAATGTATATGAATACACAGAATCATTTACATTATTTGTATTTATAACTTTTATTTTTTGCATCTTCCCACTAATGAAAACTTCAGATTTTTATTTGGATAATATGCTCTATAGTCCATAATTAAGGAATTTTAAAATATCAGTAATGAAACATACACTAATGTTAATTTAAGTTTTTAAAGAAACCTAAAAGGAATGAAGATGATTCGGTAAATCTAGAAGTCATAAAAATAATTTAGTGATATCCCCCCTTACATAACCTTAACACTTGGAAAATCACACATTAATATTTCTATTAGCTAATCAAAAAGTTATTTATTATAAAAATGAAAGCTGAGCGATGTGTTTATATTATTATCCTTAAGTCACACAGCGTGAGTACATTTGTAAAACAAATGTTACATTTCAAGATACGTGATTTATTGATATTCTGGTCTAACGTAATCTCAATAAAATTCAAAGAATCGTGCATGTGACTGCAGCGAGTACCTAGCCGCCTAGGGCAACCCTTAGCCAGGATAGCCCTGACAGAAGTCTCGTCCCTAGTTCTCCAAGTGTCACGGAAAACCTGTCCCTTCCAACAGGAGAGTCGGACTCCGCCGTGCAGGTGCGCGATGTCCCTGACCAAGGCGGGGGCTGCAGGAAGGGCTGGTTCGATGGCATGCCGTCCGAGAATGCTCCCGGCATCTGCTGAAGGTAGCTGTTGAGAACTGCATTGCACTTCCGATGGGAATTTTAGCGTATCAAGCTTAGTGAGTTTTATACTCATCCATCAGCAAAGAGTAATGGGAATTAAAACAAACATTATTGTAGCACATATTTCATTTAAATGCGATAGAAGGTGTATAAATTGATCGTATAACTACCACCTGAGCTTTGAAAAGGCTGCAGTTTACCTAGACAATCTTAAACATTGAAGAAAGCAAAGTACTAGTAGTTCTCAGCCTTGGAAATTGTTATGAATTTAGGCCTCTTAGGGATTGATTTATTTTTTATTATTTTGTTTTTACCTTTAAAAAAATCGCAGCTTCTAGGGTAATTTTCATTATTTAATTTGAAGTCTGAAACACAAGTATTTGATTTAGAACTAAATATAAATGATTAGTGCATGTATTATGCATTTTTTTCTTAAAGGGGAAGTATCACACGGTTTTCTGGGTGAGATTCTGGTTCCTTTAGGATTAAAAATCATTGGTGGAATCACTAATTTTGGTGGAAGAGTGTTACATAGATTTTTTGTCCTCATTGCTACTTTTAAAAGAATAACCACTTGGGAATACGCAGCTTTGTGGACAAGCCGCCACTCTTTGATGAAGGATTATATATTCTCCATAAATCTGTGATCCCAGAATCCAGCGCACAATGGTTTTATCACGTAGCTCTATGCTAGCTTGGCCGTCTTTTCATTTCCCTTGAAAAGTTCATTGATTCCTCTCCTGGATCTAATATTTATATAGAATTCTGGTCTAAATATATGAGGCCTGTCCAGAAAAAGTCCATCCATTATTAATGGAACGAGAACAGTTTGCACGGCATCGATGTGAGCTGGCAGCCAAGGAGAGTGGGCTGGAACGCACATGCGTGAACAGTGACGACTTCACTGTACGAGTCAGTGGGGGCGGTAGACACCATTGAGCAGGCGTGTGTACTGTGTGGCCGTCATGTTTAAAATGACGGAGTGAGCAGAGCAATGAATTGGCATCAAATTTTGTGTTAAGCTTAAACATCCATCCGAGGAAACTATTCTGATGACTCAGAAGGCTTTCCGGAGGATGCAGTGAGTAATCAGCAGCTTCATCACGACAGGGCACCCACTCGTGCATCGTTATCTCATGCAGAGTTTTTTGGAAACACATCAAATCACCCAGGTGACTCATCTCCCCTACAGCCTAGATTAGGCACTCTGTGACTTCTGGCTTTTCCCAAAGCTAAAATCACCTTTGAAGGGGAAGAGAGTTCAGACCATCTGTGAGGTTCAGGAAAATACCGTGGGGGAGCTGACGGCAATTCCAGGAAAGGATTTTGCAGAGTGTTTTGAACAGTGGAAGAGACGTGGGGAGAACTGTGTGAGGTCCCAAGGCGCCTGCTTTGAAGGGGACTGAGGCATCATTGTTTCTTGTATCTTGTATCTTCGTCAACAAAGGTGTCTATTTTTTCAGTCCTATGTGGCTGGATACTTTCTGGACAGACCTTGTATTTTTTTTTTTAGGCACTAGTAGATTCAACTTTTGATGCAAGATTAGTTGATTAACTTGTTGCAAGATGGTGAGGTCTGAAAAGTTAGGAAGGCTCCTTTTACTCTCAGACCACACAACCGGTGAATTCATTGTTGCTGGCACACGGTTTGCCTGGTCAGTACAGTCTGCAGGGCCTGGGGCCTGATCACTGTTTTTGGGAAGCCTCTCCCGTGTTCATGACATTGAAAGCAACTTGGGAAAGAAATAGCAGCATATGAAAGTGAAAGCATCACACAGGACAAAGGTTAGTTTTCTCTGAACATGTATGCAAAATAGCGAGCATGCTTTATAGCATGCTTTGTTCATGGATTAAAAAGAAAGAGGCTGTCATGTGATTATATTCCCATTTAGAATGAACAATTTCTTGCAAGAGCATTTAGAGTTTGACAAAAGTGTGTGTCACGTTTTAAGGAGGATTTTTTTAGTAAAAGAAATATATTAAAAATTGAGTGGTCAGACTGGATAATTAATTGTATTTTTATCTCGATCAGTTTCATTTAGCCAATGGCGATAAATAGAACACAATTTATCTTATTAAAATATCAAATATTGACTAAGATTATTTAATTGCAAAAACACACGTGATTCTACATTAAAAAACAGAATTTATTATAGACAATAATTTGCCTAAATAAATGGGTTCTTATTTTTGAGGCCACTAGCTTCTTCAAGTGCAACAGGAGTAGCAAAATTTATTATAAAAATTGCAAAGTGAAGAGGTAAATTTTTTTTACTATTTAAATAATTCGGATTTTTCTATAGTTACTCATTGAAGCATACCATGAATTTAAAAAGATGGCTCTTTCTAATGCTCATCCTCCTGTGAAAGATATTCATCATGCAAGATAAATCTAAAAATTATTTTCTATTCTTAAAGGTCAAATTGAAAATATTTATAATTAAGGAAACTATTTTTAAAGATTATTTTCATAATCTCTTTAATATGATAATTGGATACTCAAACCTTCTGAAAGATTCTACACTTTTATGATTGGTACAAATATGACATTAAAGCAGAAACAATAGAGCGGAGAAACAGGCTGGACGTAATCAATTTTCAATGACTTTATAAGATTGTTAGCAAAAGAATTTAAATAACACCCTACGGTCTTTTATGTCGATATGGTCTCAATGTCCACTTTATCAATAGTAAAGCACAAAGTTTAATACATTGTAAAATCACTGTCCAGTTTGGCAAACACTCGTCCTCATGTTTACCGTTTCTAATTTTTTCTAATCCTCAGACTCCGCGCGTTTTAATTTCGGGTCCGAAAGTAATCCCGACGAAGGGTCCGCGGAGCAGGTCTTCCCTCTGCCGTCCGCAGCCCTGGGGCCCCGCCCGCACAATCCCTTTCTTCATTAGTCTAAGCCACTCGCAGATTCTAATCTTTGCTGTCTCCACAGCTGCTGGAGGATTTTTTTTTTTTTTTTTGCAAATGTCATTGCAAATTCACGTATTTTGTGCACCTCACTTCCTATGAAATATTGATAGAGGAAGGGAAAGGGGAGCAGAAGGGAGCTGGGTGCATGTCCCTGGGCGGCTCCCACCCCCTGTCAGTGGTGATGAGGAAGGACAGGGAGGATTAAAACGCCCCAACCGCAACTGTGGCTTCACTGGACACTGCCCTCAGAGTCACCCAGAGGTCAGTCATTTCTACAGTGCGAGTGCATTTTTAACTCGGTCAACTGTCCCAGTACACATTTCCATGGGGCATTTTTCTAAACTGATGGCCGTAATTTAAACTCTAAACAAAACATGATAGTTCCTTTCACTTTTAAACAAGCCCATTAAAAGATGACATTGTAGAGAGAAATGTATCAATCCCTTGCATTTATCTTGATGTACCAATTTGGAGAATGCTTGGTGTCACGTGGGTATGTCACCCTATAGAAATTAGAGTTATCTTTGGCTAAACTTCAACATACTTACTTGCATGAATGTTATTTTGACAACACAATTGGAAACTCTAGCTACATATAAACCTGAAGAAACGTGAGATTCGTCAACTTTTAAGGACAGCCTATCTTCTTTAGTTGCGATCTCTCTCTTTTGTCCTATCAGAATTTTTGTACGAGTCAACTGAATATTCCTTGGAGTAAGGAAAGGTACTTCTGAGATTGGAAGTGCATAGAATATTATTGTGTTCAGTACTTACACAGATGTTGTATATGGACACGACAATTTTCGTTTCCTTCTGTTTGACATTCCAGGGAATAACTGTTGCCTTATGAAAATTCTTTGGAATACGAGGAAGGCAGGATGAAGGGTGGGCTAAATTAAGCTTCTTTTGGAGACTTATACATAGCGCATTATTTTTCTGTTACTTTTCTCGTGAGCATATTGAGTGTGGGCAAAGGTAATCAAATGCAAGGCCAAAATATGAAAAGTGCTTTAGTTTCAGGGAAACTTTGGAGAATATTTCAGGGGAGAAATGTGCTCCTTACCAGTTGAAACTTGAAATTTTCCCCCTATTAATATTGAATATACTAGAAATTAATAATGAACCACGGCCAATGAACCTAGAGAAAGTAGGAGGCTGTATAAATGCGGGGAAGCTTTGCCCTGATTTGAATGTCTGTCTGTATTTTCATGTGTGCCTTCTTTGCACCAACATTTTTTGTCCTCCCATCCATTTAAATCAAAGCCCACGTGTTCTGTCGGAGTTCTGTGTCCTGGGGAAGATTCGAGGGAAGAGGCGTGACCTTGGACCCTTAGGAAGTGTCCACTTCTAGCTGAGGCATGATATAAAAGGGAATGGACTGTCATTCAGGTTGTTGGGGAAGCCAAAGGGCTCATGGAGGAATTACTGCCTTGGTCACACTGTCCTCCAATAGTCCATGGATCTTCGAAACGCCGGAGAACTGAAGGAAGTGTATACCCTGCGTCTTCCAGCACGTGTGTGCCCGTCCTGCAGCATTCAGACCTGAGTGGCGCCTTGAACCCCAATGGGACGTTAGCAAGGACCTAAGGCAGGAACGCCTCACAAGTGACCAAGTTTCCCTCGGGTTCACAGATGTTGAAAAGAATAGGAGCCTGAGTGAATCAGAGCACACGCCTTGCACTTCTCCACTCCACTCGCGCGCGGCCACCGGTGCCCGAGGAGATGGGGTACTGGAAGCAACAAAGACTGACCGGGGAAAGACAAAGGCTGATCACTTGCCTCCTTCCCTGTGGAAGAGTCTGGCAAGACCTTTGTTGCACACTTGCCCACCAAGCCCTGCTGAGGTAGAGGCCCCGCCCCCCTGTGCCCTGGACCCACCCCCATCCCCTGTCCCCTGCTCCCATCCCTGGTCCCTGTGCTGCTGGGCTGCGAGCACCGTGCCGGACGCTCAGGAGTCCATTAGTAAATCACTGATGTGGGGATGACACGGGCCCACGCTCTGCATCAGCGTCCCTGTCAGCTGTCCTTTCCACCAAGGATTTGTGGCCCCTAGACGTAGGTCCTCACCTAGGACCGTTCCGGTTCGAAAAGTCCGATTCTGTTATGTTAAGATTGCCTGTGATCCTTGTTAACCCCATGCTACCAACAAAGACGTGTCTGCACTTGGGTGAGAACAAAAGATACGGCAGTAGAGTGTAGACCTCTGGCAAAGGACAGCAGTTGGGGTGCAGGGGTCGGGGCATTCCAGCAGAGGGGGGGCCCAAGGAGGAGGGGCCTGCACCAGCCCACCCAAACTCGTGAACAGGTAACAGCAATGCCAACAGGCAACACAGATGTAGGAAATCGACCAAGTTGTTGGCATATTCAGCTTTCAGCTCTACACAGGTACACATTCTCCTACGGTTCTTCATATCTACAGTTCTCTTTGTCTTTCGTTTTCCTGCCTCTGAAAGAGACGTGGGTGCAGAGACCACGCCTCTGTTGTGAGAAAGGGAGTGGAGCAAGTTTGATCCTAAGCGGTGTTGACATAGCGTCCCGACCAGGGACACACGGTGAAGGGGACTGTGAACCGCAGGGCCAGGCGTCCTCCGAAAGGAGACGCCACCCCGCGCCTCTAGGCTCCTGGTTCCCCTGTGGAGATGAAACGATGACGCCAGACTGTGAGGTTTTTCAGGAAATTCCAGGACGAGAATTTTGCGACATCTCTAGATGTTTAAATGTTGCCTCACTCACACACACACACACACACACACACACACAGATAAAAGAAAATACGACTGCTGGGCGGGGTTGGAGGGGGGCCTGCGGGCTGCAGCCTGCCACATGGATGCAGAGGCGGGCCTCGGGTGTCTGGGAGCTGCTGGGTGAGCAGTCGGAACTGAGCCCAGGGTCCCCCCGGGAGAAATCTGCCATGAGTTTGGAGAGGGAGCTTGGGTCCAGATTGTGGATTATCCTAAATGTCACCCTCTTCTACCCATTTTGGAGAAGAAAATATTTTCAGTTTGCAGTACACTTTCCTGTTTGGGGTTCCAAACAGAAACCCAGGCCGCCAGCCAGCCTTCTGGGAGGTTGGCCATGCCAAGGCGGGAAAGGGTTATGTGACAGCGGCAGTTTGGGCCTGTGCAGGGCCCTTCACCCAACCGCCTCAGCTTCTCCGGGTCTCCTTCTTCCCACCAGGGACTGCGTATCCTAGGCTCTTGAAACCCGTATTATATACCTGTAATCGGGGGAGAACCCCAAAAGCAAGCTATAGCTGATACATACTTTTGCTTGCATTTGAATATTATCTGAATCCAGATACTAAATTCTGTAAGAGAGGAAAATCCAAAGTTAAAGTGGCCTGTTGGATCAGGTCACGCTCATCCCACTAACTGAACAAAAAGAGCACTCCCACCCACATTTTCATCGCTCCGTGGCAGCTGGGCTGGGCTCTGGAACTAGAGAGGTCTGCTGAGGCCCCACTGCTGTCATGCACTCTCTGTGCGACCTAGGGCAGAGCCACTCTGTCTCTGAGCTCCGCTTCCTCATCCCGGGACATTGCTACAGTCCGGAGCCCGGCCAGGTGCCCCGCTCCCTGTAGGCCCTGCCGTGGTGCTGGCCTGGGTCCTGGAGGTGCTCAGCAGTGCCTCCAAGTGAACGTCATGCTCACTAGGATGGCTTCCTGTGGGCTCTGGAGTCCCATATGGACACTTCAAGTTCCAACGTGCCACTTGGTTAACTTTCATACAATTGAGATGCTAACGCAGCCCCTTGAGGGCTGATGGTGAGGAAGGAAGGCGCTAAGGCATAGAGAGGACTTAGGTGGCAAGTAGCACCTGGTGTGCGGTGAGCGCGAGAGTGAGCCTGTGCGCACCGTTGGGGAGCAGCATCCGCTCATCCAGCGGGGGGACTTCTGCGACATTCACTCTCCAGATTAGATAGGGATAACTAAAAGGCAGCCACAGAGCTTCTCCTCTTTCCTGGGGCCATCACCTACTTGCAATCAAGGAACAATCCTTAACAACGCTGATGGGTCTGACTCGCCACGTTGGGAATTGGAAGTCCGGAGTTCAAGCGGAGAAAGATTGAGATGCCCTGCGCGTGTTCGGCCTGGGGATGACTACAAAAGAGACCGGATGTCTTCTCCAGGGAGGTGCAGGTACACTGCACCCGTGGGATGGGGAGGGCTTGTAACGACGATATCCGGTCACTTACAGAGGAAAAGAAGGTCACATGCGTGATGCATGTCACAGATACTTATCTGAAAAAGATGAAAAGATTTTTGACTTTTGAAGAGGTATGAGATTTGCCTTTAAAAAGTACCTAAAGACGCGCTCTGTCCATAATGTCAGATAATGGGGATATTTTATAGGGAGAAAGTGTCTTCGCAGGGTCAGCATTTTAAGTATATTCGGGCTCATTTTTTAAGACATGAACATGAAAGGTCGCTTTGCCCCCCATATTACTGTTGTAATGGCCTAAGTATATACGATGAAAATCGCAGTATTTAAAGTTCCAGGAAACGTTCCATGGGGATTTCGGGCCTGAATGTGTACTGTTCAGTTGGCAATGCTGGCACAGTTGGAAATCGGCATCCAGCTGTCGACCTTCTGGAAACTCAACCACACTCCTCCCTCAGTCTCCGTGGGGGATTGGTTCCAGGAACCCCACAGATACTCAAGTCCGCAGATACTCAAGGCTGTTTTTTTGTAAATTGTGTAAATCATCGCCCCCTGGTGTGGCTCAATGGATTGAGCACGGATCTTCGAACCAAATGGTCACCAGTTGGATTCCCAGTCAGGGCACATGCCTGGGGTGTGGGCCAGGACCCCAGTAGGGGGCGCACAACTACACATTGATGTTTCGCTCCCTCTCTTTCTCCCTCCCTCCCTTCCCTGCTCTAAAAATAAAAAATGGAATCTTTTTTAAAGGTTGTGTAAATCAATGCATACAGTCGGCCCTCTGTGTCCTCATGTCCCCAACCACAGACATACTATTTTCCTTTTTTTCTTTATAATTTTATTTATTTATTTTTAGAGAGGGAAGGGAAGGAGAAAGAGAGAGAGAGAGAAACATCAATGTGCGGTTGCTGGAGGTCATGGCCTGCAACCCAGGTATGTACCCTGACTGGGAATCGAACCTGCGACACTTTGGTTCGCAGCCCGAGCTCAATCCACTGAGCTATGCCAGCCAGGTCCAGAAATACTATTTTCAATCTGTGGTTGGTTGAATCTGTGGATGGAAACTCATGGATAACAGCGGGTCACCTGTACTCATGGAAAACAATCTACATATACAGGGTAGGGCAAAAGTAGGCTTACAGTTGTGAGTATGAGAAATAGAGTTTATTCATGCAGTATTATCTATTAACTAGCGTATTGTCCTCCACACACACAACTATAAACCTCCTTTTGCCCCACCTTGTAAGTGGACTTGAGCCATTGAAACCCATAACATGCAAGAGTCAGCTGTATATTTAATATGTATTCATTGATTAAATAGAAATAATTACAAAACAACCTTGAATATAGCAACAAATATTTCTGTTTCATTAACAAAATTACCTAGCATTTAGATATATCTCATTAACAAAATTACCTAGCACTTGGATCTATCTCATTTGTTTTTTTAAAAAATGTATGATGCAAAAGATACCCACTAGCACATTAGTTCGCCCAGTGGATTTCTTCAAGTTTTGCTGAAAAGCAAATTTTACACATTTGTCTGGGAAACGGTGGTTGGCACCAGCGTAAGAGAGCCCCTGTGTTCTTCTCAGCTGTAATGCCTTCATTAAGTTATCATTTATTAAGCATCTGTTTTGAGTCCAGCATCGGTTTAGGCTCTGTGAGCAGGAGGTGCAGAAATAAAGAAGATGCATATTTCAGAAGCTCAAAGAAATGTGTAATAATTAGAAGCACTAACAATGTAGCGATGGAATTAAATTGGAACATGCTCTGTGGATGGCCTCTCTCGGGAGCGAGGAGCAAGTCTTGCAGCCTCTCTCTCTGCCACAGTTCTGGACCCACCTCTCCGGCCCATGCTCACAGTCTGGGTCCCAGTTCGGGCCCTCAGCAGTCGACATCCTGAGTACCACCCACGTCTTCACGCCCGCCGCCCGCCCCTCCCCTCTGGTCCTGTTCCAGAGGGCCCCAGGGTTCTTCCTCCAGCTGAGCTCATGGTGCTGCACTCCTCGTGGGCAGGGTGAAGCCCAGGCTCCTCCCCCTGGTGGTTGGGGTCAAGTCCTCCCAGTCTGGCCCAGGGCCTGCTCACCCCGCTCCCCGGGGCCTCTCCTGCACAGCCGGCCTCACCACCGCGATTGACTTACTGTTTCCCGAAGCACAGCACAGGCCTCCCCCTGCTGTGTGGAATCAAACTTCCGCTGTGAAATTCTTCTTGACGCTGTGGGTAGAATTCATGGTTCATCCATCTCTCTCTCTATCTCTCTCTCTCTCCCTCTCCCTCCCCACCCCACCCCATACTATAGTGTTTGTAGATTTGTCATTTATCTCATTCTGCACTGTCTCTTAATTCATTAGAATGAAAGGGTTCTAAGAGTAGGAAGGAATTTGAGGCTCATACAGTTGAAGCACCTTATTCTAAAACGGGGTAAATATGTAGCTGTTTGGTCTCAGCAGGACCCTGACAAAGTGCCGCTCGCCTTTGCTCTGGGACCCTTGTCACTTGTTCCCTGCCGCTGAGCAGCTCCCTCTCCCCTGCGTTCATGCCTGGTCCTCTTCCCACTGGCGGGCAGACGCGGGAGCTCCCGAAACCAGGCCTCAGCACTTCGCCCTTCTCCCCAGCCCCGTGCTGCCGCTGCCGTGGACCCCGCTGGCTTCCCGTTCACCAAAGACAGACGGTTCTCAAATACTCCGCTCAAAACTTCTCATAGCTGAGGATCTGTTTGGCGGGCGGGATGTGCGTAACTTCTCATGCAAACAGACGTGATTTGAGAGTGGGAGTGGGCACGACAAGGCTGAGCGCCTGCGTAACCGGCATCACCCAGGATATCGGGGGCCCCGGACCCCGTGGCTGACACAGGCAGATGGAAGCATTTGACATAAGCTCTTGGGTGTCTTCAATGCTCCCAAAACTAACACGTAGTTGAACTTGTGACCTTTCCCCTGGAGACCTACCTCCAGTTCCTCACAATATCTAGTTCTTTACTGCACTTTTTAAACACCTCTTGAAACCGTACCACCTTCTGTCTCCGCCACTGCCAGTCTCAGCCACGTGCTCCAGGGGCCCGGACTGGGCTCCCCCAGCCCCCAGCAACTCCCCCCCCAACCGCCCAATCCACTGGCATTCAGCCGGCACCCACCTCTGCAGCTCATCCCCGCATCAAGGCCAGCGTGGTCTTTAACTTTGCACAACGGGTCCTATTGTCCCTGGTCTGAAAGGAGACAATGCACAATCCTTTGTCATGTGTTTCTTTCCCACCTACTATAAATCCCTGATCGCTGGGGGTCTTGCCGGGTTTGCTCCCCTCTGTCTTATCAATAACACAGCATCCCCTCACGCACGCTCCTTGAGCCATACCTACTGGTCGGATGGACAAATACATGAAAGACCCCGGATCCCAAACCTGACTTCAGAGGCACCAGTTCTGGAGTGTCTGTGTTCCTTCTCAGCAGAGGATTTTAAGCACCTTGAAGGTGGCGGCTGTGCTGTTCCCTTCCTTACCATTCTGTCCTTTCTCCTATGGGGAAATGGGGTATGCACATCTGCCCATTGTTCGTTTGGTGCTGCCCACTGTAGCTACACCGCAGACTCCATCACCTGGGGAGCTCGCAACACGGACGCCTGGGTTTTTTTACCCGGAATAATTCATTCTGCATCTCTGGAGGTAAGGCGCGGCCGCAGCCAGTAACTGGGAAAGGCCGCCCAGGCGTGTGTAGCTCCGACCAGGCCTGGGAAAGCACTGGCTCAAACCTCACACGCGTTCCTTCTCAGGACTCGGCAGCAGGGAGTGGAGCAGTTGGACGGGCAACGCTTACTTTATTACTTTGGGGTTTCCATTCCTGTGTGATGAGATCCATCAGGGTTGATCCTGTGCCTTCTATTTAGGAACTTGCTGACGCCTGAGAAGTGACTTTGTGATTTCCTTCCCTTCAACCCATGTCCCCTGATCCCTTTGCAAAGACCGAGGGTCAATAAGCAAGATTCGTCTCTGTCACCTTGTGAGTCGCGGCTGCCTCTGGGGTTGGATACGCCACCCAATCTTTCTTCTCTTTCCCGTCTTATTCCTGACCCTCTAGCGAGCCGTGTTGAGTCACAATGTCAACTGAGGCCTTGGGACGCACGGTCCGTCTTCAGCGGGGAGGGAGGGGCAGACTAAGCAGGTGTTTCCTCTCACTACCGAGAAAGCCAGCTTTCCACCCGGATCTCCGAGACTCTTGGGGAACATTGATAACAGCTGCTAGGTACTCCCCTAAGTTTTTGTTTTGTTGCTGTTGCATGTAGCACATTGGATAGAAACCTACACTGCACACCGGGTAACTGGCTCCTTTCTCTCAGTCTTGTCTTAGGGGCGGCAGCGGCAGGTGTGAAAGGGGGTTCTTAAGTATATGCACCTGTTTCCTGATCCCGTCAGTCACTCCACCGTCTCTTTAGCAAGGATCACCGATCCTAGCGCACTTGTTCTGTAAGATTATCTGCCCCCCCCACCCCAGGTTTAGGAGAGCAGCAGGTTTGAGAAGTTTCCTCGGGTGTGGTTGCAACTTTCTGTGGGAAACCAGCAAGGCAGCTGAGGTCTCAAGACCTTCTCCTGCCGTCACTCACGGGGGCTTCAGGGCTGGTAACATATAACCAAGGCGGGAGGGAAGGGACCCTCCCCATCCCCGGCTTCTGCCGTGAGCTCCAAGGATGGTGACACCTCAGGGCCACACGCATTCACTCTGAAATGTCCTTCTTAGTGGCGCCCTGGGTGGGAGCAGGTTTTGCCCTCGCTTCATAGCCACCACAGCCGCATCTCTGGGGCAGTTCACCCCAGACCACAGAACCCTGGGCAAAAATGCCCGCAGGATGGAAGGAATGTTTTGAGTCGTTTTATGGCGAACTCTGCCCTTTATTTCTAACCGGATCCCTTCTGCCTGTTTAGAAAATCCAGATGTTTACTCCCCCGTGTCATGGTTCATTATATCAATCGTTCAGTTAGGTTCTGTAGGACTGAGTGCCTCATGGAGGCAAAGAGAAAAACGTGAGCCCCATCTGGAACCTCGGCCAAGTTTGTTTTCTGGCTGACAGGCTGGTTGGATTGAAAATGGACTGGAAGTTTGTTTTCTGGATGACGGGCTGGTTGGCTCTGAGGGGACTCCCCGTCGGATGGAGGTGATCGGAGGTATGCTCCGCTGTGCTCTGTGGTCAACGGTGGACCCCAAGAAGCCAAGGGCACTTCAAGTTCAGGCTTTATGTAAAAACTCCTGAGATAACGTCTCACCATCGAATCTTTGCTGGGGCTGAAGCTGACTGACTACAATGGCTGGCATTTTCCCTGTTCTCACACTTTTAAAAATAAAATCAGAAAGCGTGAGAGGATACGGAAAGACATCTGGTGGTACAAAATGCAGACATTTATCAGAGAGGATGCCTTTTTAGAGAAAATCACCACAAGAAGCCTGTCTTATCCAATTATGCTTAAATATATAAATTTCACATAATTAGGAGAAGGTTGAATGAATGACAGCAAGTTGGAAAAAGTGTTTGCTTTTTTATTAACGAAGAGTTTAACTTCATGTCTCTGTTAAATGTCTTGCCTGGATACATGGATTACGTAAACTCACAGTCTAAGTGTATAATTAGGTTCGGGAAGTCGATCACCGGGGTAGGGCTTGGTAGAGAAGGGGAGCCACACATGGGAATCCCCAAGCTTACCTCTGTCTTTCAGAGACATGACTTATTTCTTCCCTTGGAGAGTTACACTTGGGTCACAATATGAGGTGTTCATAACTGCGTTGCATTTGGGTATTATTTTAATAGCATTTACTCTCAAGGACAGGCTTGAGTTTCCGTTTAGTCTGCTACACCTCTCGAACTAAGTGAGTGACATATAAGAATACATAAAAGGGACTAGATCCAGAGGCCCTGCAGGGAATTAACCACATCATCTTACAGTTTTTCTTCTTCAGTATCCGTGAATGTCTCTGTTGTTAGTTGTGACTAACCAGAAAAAAAAAAGTCTTCTTCTTTAAGTCATATGCTCTCTTTGTGAAAGTTCAAAATGTAACTTGAAATGTTGCATGGATTTTATCTGTAAGAGCTTGCTCAAATTTTGGTAATCTGGTTTGAATTTTCTTTTCGGAGCTGGTACCTCTTTTAGTGCCATTAGCCATTTTATCTTTTCCTTTATCTGGGCCATTTTTCATGTATTATATGTTCTCAAGAAAGGACACACTGTGTATAATAATCTCTTATATTTGTCCAGTTTTTCAGGACATTTATTGGTATGTATAATTACAGTCTTAAAACCATTCACATACTCCATAGCAGTTACAGTCTAAAAATGAGAATTATATAAGGAAAAACAGTGTGTGTCCATGTGTGTATGTATGTCACCACCAAAGATCTGTACGTGTGACTATCATTAATCAATGCTTCTTTAAGATTAATTAGGTTAGACTAATTCATAAATCAAATGATTTTGAAGGCTGCAGTGACACTAGTTAGGCTGGTTAATCCTGACCTCTTAGATTAACTGAGGACAAAATTCGCAGTGCAGCGTTTCAGAAGACCCTGCCAATTCTAACATGAATTTTCAACATTTATTGTAAAGATGATTGTAAACTCTAACGGAAGAGGCTCTAGGGTTCTCCCCAAAATTCAGGCAAAGATCTGCACCTAGAGAAAAGAAATGTCTTATGAGGCAGATTGAGTTCTTCTGAAGAGAAAAATATATAATTTACCACCATCTAAAATATTAATGAAGATATATGTGAGGGGCTTTTTAGAGGAGAATTAACTTATATTTATCAGGATATTCTATGCATTTAAAACCTTTCTTTTGCCCCAAACAGAATTTCCAGTAAAAATGAAAAACGTGAGTTTTGACCATTATGTTTACCAAATATGTAGTATGAGATATCTCTGCTGGGATAATAACTTCCAGTTTCATTTACACTCGCGTTTGGTAACAGCAAAAGACCTCTCTGTTGGGGGTTAGGAATATTTAATCCTTTAGAGCTGACATACATAACGTGGAGCTGTGTCAGCTACAGCTGTTCCTGAACATCAGTAACAAAATTATAGACAGGTTTTGAAGCTTCTATGGTAGGAGCGAATACATCTGAGGATTCAACTTGCTGACAGTGTTTATGTAATTTAATCTTACCATCTGGTAGAAAGTAAACATTTTTTTATAAAATTAAAGTTTATAAAGCGAATCTCATACTTTCCAATTGTTGCAAATGACAAATTGAAATGTAGTTTCATGAAAACTGAATGGAGGTTCTGTATCCACCACTTTGAGATGAATGCATTGCAATTGATGTATTTTGATCTGCATTGGTTCCTTAAATGTAAACAAATAAGGACTTTCCCCTCCACTAAAGATTCTGCGTTTTATGCTTCTCACATTCCTCTAAGACAATATGTACGTTTTTATTTTCATTTTACATGAAAGAAAGGAAGACTCAGCAATGTATGTCTGTAATCTCAGAATAAGTGGTCACAGATAAAATGCACGTCTGAACGGAAAATAAATGATTTCTTCCTTTCACACCATAATTTTTTTATAACATAGTAATCTTTATGTAATAGGCATTTAGCTATTGTGAATCATCTGGCATACTGCAGTGCATTCACTTCTCAAGTGGCTCCTTTCCCTTCCCTTAGAAGTTGGCAAATTAGTAAATTTGTGAAACTGACAAATTAGTCTACAGACCCTGCCAAGTTCAAACTTTATAAATCTGACCTAGACACTCCACTTGAAATAAATATACAGTCCGATAGACTCGTGTGTTTATAGTTCCGCCCCGTGTTAAATTGAAAGTCTATGCTCTATGTTGATGTAATAAAATTTAATTAGTTGTAAGTCAGGTTTTGGTTTTAGTGGTAATTAGCTTGGGGTATAATTATTACATCTAATAGTAGTCTGAAATCTGCAAGCATTTTGATCTTTTTCCAAGTTAAAAAGAAAAAAAAAATTAGCTCTGTAAGATTTATAACAGAAAGAGCAATAATAAAATCACATTAGCTAATTTCATTACAGAAATTATGGAAAATGTTAAGTAGCAAAGTGAAATTTCAGTGGTGGTACACATGTTGTGTTGAGCTAGTGCATACGATATTTTAAAGTGCATTTTTTCCTTATTGAATTTGAAGTACTCAAATGGTACTTTTAAGGTTTCTTTTAAAAATATATTATCTGTGACTTTTGCATCACAAAACTTAAGGTTATTCGTGTAAAAGCTACGGGAGGATGAGCAGCAGCATCAACACACAAACTAAGACAATTTTATTAATAAATCTGAAAATTACCTTCACTTCATTGAATTCTGACAAGAGTTTAAAATGTCTACCTATAATATCGCCTACTTCCAACAGGATACAAAAATATACTCTATAAATACATGCGCACATACTTTTTAAATTAGTAAATTTAATAAGTGTAAAAATGTCTGTCTCTCTGAGTTACATACTACTTTTCAACTAGCCTATGGGAGTCTGAGGCTAAATTGGGGCCAGTGATACGTTTTGGCCTTTTCCTGCTTCTTCTGATCCCTTTCACTAACAAGAGCCCTTTTTATTTTTTCTCATACGATCCAAGTGCTGTCTTCTTTCTACCTTTAAAATTATGTTTAGCAGCTTTTCTATTTTCTGGATATTTATTGTTACTTTAAACATAAGATTTATGACCCAGGTAGGTCTGTTATAATCCACAAAACATTGCCATACCAAGTATATTTTCCACATCAAAGGTCCTGTTACTCATCATTTGTTTTCTGTCTTTAAAATATTTAGATTAAAAAATGAAAGTTTCAATAAATAGTGTACATTGTAAATGGTGCAGTCTTAATAAAAGTGGGTGAGTTGGTATCACAAGGCTGTTAAGTAGTTTAAAATGAATTTTCACAGCTTACTGACTTTTACAAGCAGAAATTAGGTTTACTACAGATGTCTAGAAAACATTTGAAATTTCTATTTCTTTGATAATAGTTTTTCTCCTTAATTCTACTTTATTAGTGAAGGGTCTATTGTGACTTCAGAAGAGGTCTTACGATCATTGCCACTTGGCAGGGAGAAAGAAGTGATTTGAAATAAAATATTCATGAACTGACATAATTAAAAATATTATCCGAGACATCTAAATTGGCTTTTGTAGTATAACATTACAAATATTTATTTAGATCTTTGGGAAATGTCTGTTGTGATGGGCACACTTTGTGTAGGATATCATTTCGGTTTTTATGAATTTGAATTTGTAGTTATTTACGGTGAACTTGCATTAAGGTGTGTTGACCCGGCATTCACGCTGAGCGCTCATCCAAGGTGCGTCCCTGCACACCTGACGGGATACAGGACGGAGCGGAGGGGACGGGAAGAATGCTAACAGGGAAACCCTCACACAGCACACAGCCTTCCAAAGCACACGTGACACACCCGTTCAAGTTAGCAGTACAAAGTGCTCTATAATTATGGGCCAAATGAGAGAGATTTTAATAAAAGATGAGGTTGGATTGTTGCTGTAGGCTGAGTACAGTTACCATCCATTCTTAGTTGGGTAATCCACCTCCTAGAAATTTGATTTCCTCAGTTCCCTGTGTGTGGAACCAAATATACACAATACTGTTAATAAATCAACGGTCCCTTTACTAATTTATATTGGGGAATAACCCTGTGTTCAAATATTTTTATTGATTATTTTGGGTACAGGAAATCAAGGCAGCCCCCAAAATGACAAACTGTAATCACAAAGTTACTGGGTAAAGTTAAAATTATTTATTTATAAATTCATTAAGTTACTGATTGAGTCCTACTATGTGCAAAGACTCACATTAGGGACAATGGCAAAAAGAACATCTTGGTAGATACTGTCATCCCTCCTGAAACATGAAGTGTGGGAAAGATCTGGTGTTAAAATATATTAGTAGACCACGCGCTGGTGTGGCTCAGTGGATATGTAAGTTCTCAGCTGTGAACCAAAGGGTTGCTGGTTCAATTTCCAGCCAGGTCACATGCCTGGGTTGAGGGCCAGGTACCCAGTAGGGGGCACATTAGAGGCAACCACGCATTGATGTTTCTCTCCCTCTCTTTCTCCCTCCCTTCCCCTCTCTCTAAAAATAAATAAAGTTTTATATATATATACACACACATATATATACATATATACACACACATATATATACACATACATATATATTTGTATATACTAGCAGAGCTCAGATTCAGAGTAATGACCATAGTGTGTTGGTGACTGTTTTACCTACTCTCCACTAGACCCCAGAGAATTCCCGCTGCAGTATCATGAAACAGGTACTCCTGCTGGGGAGTATATTTAAAAATTCTGTCCCGCATACCAACGGGAATAAATGTGAACTGTTTACTGGTCTTTGTGACCGTGTGAATGGGAACAAAGAGGAAGAACCCAAAGACTCTGAGATTTTTGTCCTGGGCCATGACAGTAAATGTGTTTTGATAAAAGCTATTTCGACTTCTCCTCCGATTCTCGTGCCCCTGCCCAGTGAGAGTGGAGAATGACGAGCAGTTCACACAACTTCCCCCAAGTCCATGGCTGTGGGTGCCGGCCGTGCACTCCAGGAGTCAGGCCCCGGGGGAGCAGCCCCGGCTCCGCCCTGGTGCCCTGGCAGTGACAGTGGGACATCAAGGTCAGACTCATCTAGGATTTGAGGATCAGGACGAGAGTTTGGGGAAAACGCGTGAGTGTGTGGTGCTGTGCACTTGGAAGTAGTTCCCAGTTAAACCCAAGGGGGAAATGTGTCCCTGGAAAGAGGTAGCAGAAGGATGGCCAGAGGAAGACAATTTGAGTCCAGCCTTCGAGGAGGGAGCAGGACAGTGAGGAGGAGCCATGTGGGGGAGGAAGTCCTGTTGGCGGAGCCTGGAAAAGCATCAAGGCCATGTGCGCACAGACGGGGGCCTGAGCGAGCAGAAGCTTCAAAATAGGAAATTGGCCGGCAACACGGAAGGGCTCTGAAGAAGGAAGGTGGGTGGGAGCCTTTGTGCTTGATTAGGGGGCCCTGGGGGTCTTGGGCCTGTGGACCCAAGGACACAGTGTGGGGGGACGAGACGTGGAATATGGGGAATGTGGAAAATCAGACACAGATTATTACTCACACACGCCCAGCCGTGGGAAGGCAACCCCAGCAGTGGAGCATCCACGGGACGTTTAAAGATCACGTGAGTGCTGAGACCGATTCCTCTTTCACGTGCGCTCTCCTCAGCTGTGTCTGGGGTACTGATGACGACTCTTTGACGTTATGTCTTGTAGATGTTGACTTGGGACTGCTTCTTTGGTAGTACTAAGTAGATAAAAACTGCTATTTTTTATGAAGAATATGTAATAGTTGCATTTTTGGTAAATCATAAGACATCATGTGAAAAGCAGGCTTTATGCAAACTGATAACTAAAAAAATTGGTTTTCCCAGATAGTAAGATTAATTTACTCTAAGTCTGTGGTCTATGTATCTAGTTTATCTTGATAACAAAATTATGTTGTCTCAGGAAATTTCTCCTTATCCATTAACTAAATAAATTTCGATCCTGGGGTACTATCTATACGAGTAAGAATTGTTTAATAAATTAATAGTTTCATGAAAACAAAAACACACTTATAGGTCATCTATGAGCGATGTAATTTATATACAGTGTAAAATCAGAACTGACTCCTTATTTCTCCATCTTATTCTTTTGGGCTCCCTGCGATTCATCCTCACGTGAGTGTAGACAGCTGCAGAGCAAACAGCTCAGGGTAGCTGCCTGCTTTCATTTCGTAGCTGGCATTCTTTTTGTGTGATGTTTTCCTTCTGCTCCTGATTGCATCTGAAGAAAGCCTCCTTAGCTACTAATTCTCTCCCTCTCTCTCTCTGTCTCTCCCTCTCTCCCTCTCTCTCTTTCTGTCTCTCTGTCTCTCTGTCTCTCTCTCCCTCTCTCTCTCTCTCACACACACACACACGCACACTGTAATAAGAGGTTGCAGCCATCAAGCTCAGCTTGGCTGAGTGACCCCCGGTCGTGGAGAGCATCAGCTAGGAGCAGCCAGAGAGTCAGACCGAGACCCACCAGGGAGAGGGAGTGAGTCGAACTGATATTAGGACGTCGAGAAAATAATTGAAACTGGAGAACTCTAGTCCATTAATTTGGAGGTTCCTTGTATAACCAATGCGCTTTAATATCCAATTTAATGAAAGATGCTTATTTTACTTTCCAGAGCAGAAAAATTAATTGGGAGCTATAATTTAAGTTTGGTCTCCTTTCTAATTGAAAGAATGTCTAAAGGGAGGGGAAAAAAAAAGAAAAACATTTTTATTCCCCTCATTTTCCTTTTTTTTGAAAAGTTTTATTACAAGTATTGACGTTTTCATTATTTCAACTGGATATTTAATTTGTTACACACTATTAGTAAGGAGGGAAAAAAAACTCCTTAAAAACGGAAAACCGTTTAATGAGTTGGCCATCTATTCTCTGTGCTTGCAAGGTGTGAGGATTAAACTTGTCCGGGAAGAACCTGGCACCTGACAGCTTTCAGATGGGTCACTTCAAGGCAAAGCAAATGATCATATACACATTATTTTCCTCACCATGCTGGAAATTAATTTTATTAGGGACTCCCCGCAACCTGCTGCGGTGTTTCTCTTTAACGATGTCCCTGGCAGCTGGCCAAGGCCTGATGCTCCGTTGAGTTACCGGTGCGCACGCTGCAGGTGTGTTCCTTCTTCTACCTGTATTACCTTCGGTCTCTGGCCCACCTCACTTAAGTGTGTGTTAATGACTGAATAGAAAGATGTGTAATTATATATATCTAGTGAACACGCACACGTGTTCTGCTTAATTTAAATAGGTAATAATATACATCGTATGTAAGTATATGTTATATATAACTACATATAATTAATATACTTTCATTATATACAGGGGTGGGCAAAAGTACATTGACAGTGGTTTGCATGGAAAATTGTACGATAATTAATACAATAATAATACAAGAATGAACTCCGCCCTGGCTGGAGTAGCTCAGTGGATTGAGCGCGGGCTGCGAACCAAAGCATCGCAGGTTCGATTCCCAGTCAGGGCACATGCCTGGGTTGCAGGCCATGGCCCCCAGCAACCGCACATTGATGTTTCTCTCTCTCTCTCTCTTTCTCCCTTCCTTCCCTCTCTAAAAATAAATAAATAAAATATTTAAAAAAAAAAAAAAAAAAAAAAAGAATGAACTCCGTGCCGCATAGGCATGCCCGTGAACCTAACTTTTACCCACCCCGTATGTGCATTTTTACGAACCTCAAAATGCATTCGTGCCAGCGAGCACACGGAAATATTCCATACCCTGGTTGTCTTCTGTTCTTTCGTCCCTCCGCTGCTCAATTCGAGAATCCGGGCAAACCCCTGGGCCTGCGCGCACAGCCGAGCCGCAGCACTGGCTCTGAGCGCGGGGTTCGCCTGCGCGGTGGGGGTGCGGACCCGCCTGCATCCAACGGCGGATGAAGCGCGAGGCGATAGCTTCAGCTTGTGCTGCACGGGGAAGGACGGACTCCGTCAGCACGAGCTACGCCTTAGACCGCTGATGTTGCTCATGAGTCAGGTCTTTCTAAAGGTACAGGATGAGTATCATTCTGCATGGCCGTGCGTGGTTAGTCCGGCGTCTTCATGCACACAGGGCAGGATGCGTCTCACGGGGAGGGCCTGGCTGCCAGCAGGCATGCAATAGATGCTGTCGAGAGCATGAAGGATTATATAAAGGACACATGTAAGAGGCCAGACGCGTAGTGGCTAAGAGTGTGGACTCCGGAATGAAGCTGCCTACGTTTGAACCACAGCCCCACCCCCTGCTGCCTGTGTAAGTCTGGGCAAATCCCATAGTCTCTCAGGGTCAGGGTCGTTGTCTTCGAAGTGGAGGTCATGATAGTACTTACCTCGTAGGTTTGTGGTGAGGCGGGAAGGGTTTATGCTTATAAAGGCATTAGAATCATGCCAGGTACACAATTAACACTCAGTGAGTGTTACTTATTATTAATTATTATATAAGTGAATATACACACTGTTCATTGGTTGGAAAGTGAATATTCTTTTATTTAAGATATTTTTTATGTTTTAATTTTGGGAGGGGGAAGGGAGAGAGAGAGAGAGAGAGAAACATAAATGTGAGAGAGAACCATCAATTGGCTGCTTCTGTACATGCCCCAGCCGGGGACCGAAACCCCCAACCTAGGCATGTGCCCTGACCGGGAATTGAACCAGTGACTTTTCAGTTTGCAGGAAGATGCCCAACCCGCTGAGCCACACCAGCTGGGGTGAAGGTGCATATTCTTTTAAAAACACAAGTTCTACAATACCCTTGCAATTCTTTGTTAAAACAATCACTGCCATTTAAATAATGTTTATAGGTGGCAGAGCTCTTCACATACACCTTTTGAAACTTTGATTTTTTTTTTGACTCCAGCCTCATGAGACAGGCGGGAGAGGTGTTAAGGGCTTTGGAGATGACTAGTTCCTTCCAAGACCAGGTGCCCTGTGGGAGTCGGCTCTGAGTGACGTGAGGCCTGTGGGAACCGTGTGGGGGTCCCGCCAGGAGCCCAGGCCTCCCTCCTCTGCTTATCCAGTGCAGCCAGCCTTGGCCATCAGGTGCCTCAGGAAGTCTCGTTTCCCATTGGCTCCTATGGGGTGTCACCACCCGCTGAAGATACGGAGACCCAGAGATAAGATTTATTCTTCCCAGTGCCCCTGTAGGATGATCCAATACTGAGACAGAAGGGGGAGTCCCAGAGACGTTCATGCTCTCAATCTAAAAACAAATGTCCTGCAAACTCCCCTGCCCAGCTGTACCTGCAGTCCCCACTCAACAAGACACACAGGGCCAGTCGGAGAGTCCGGGTCCAGCCCAGGGTCCGCCACCGAGTCCCTGTATTTGGGGGGCATTTCTGCTCTGAAACCACCCCACCCCGAACACGCTCCAATGTGGCGATTATGAAATGGCCTTTGAATCATGGTTTGAAATGAAAAAGGTGTTTTCTTCTATTTTAAATTTTATAACATTTGGCACACGGGTTTTCTTTTGCTGTACTCTCAAAACTACTAAGTAAAGTGATGTTGCTTGCTGGAAGTTTTGAGGATGAGCTGAGCCAGCACATACGTCGTCGGATTTCATCTGTGGACAAAAGACATAGACTTCCATACAATACTTTATACTTTGTGGTATAAATGTTCAGCTCTGGTCAGTGTTCGCACCTGTTGAAACACGATAGAAGTGTTTCATGGGCATGGTGTGGGTGTATCTTCCTAAGAGACTGCAAGCGCCTCATGGGCAGGAGTGCTATTTTGCAACTGTGTTCTCTTCTCCAAAACTGAGCGCCTTATTCAATTTGTATCAACTAGTCAATAAGCAGACCATCGAATCACACATCCGCAACTTAGACTCCTGTGCCTTTTAATAACCCAAATGTCTCCTAGATCTGTGGGGGCTGGGAACATTCAGATGACTGGTTTGCCCACTTCCATCCTCTTGGGGAGCTGGCATCAGTGTCTGCCGCCTCACTAAAACGCGAGGTGGGCAGGAGTAGAACTTCCCCTATGAGTTTTGCAACAAGCTTCTGAAAGGCCAGTGGAAGATGGCTACCTTCACAATGCCGCTGGTCCCTGAGGCTTTTATGCTGATTCAAACAATGTGTCAGTAGCCACCCCGCCAGGCAAAGTTTAATAGGATTAAAGAAATGCGAACCTGTGGATATGCGTACTGACTCTGCATAAAATCCATGTCTCGTCTTGCATGCTCAGGAATTCTTTTCTTGGGCCTTGTCATTTCTCACAATGTGCTTGTTACACTTCTAAATTTAATTACAGCAATGTTGATAGCTTTGGAATAAATAGTATTTTAGTGAAACGGTTTTTAAAAAATTGATAGTCAAACACATGACTTGTTTCTTAGGAAAAAAAAATTCATGATCGTTTTCTTGTAGTATCTGTGAGTCTTCCAAGTTTTCCTAAACAATTATTACTATGTATTTTTACTTTATCTTGGGGCCAATCAGGCATTTAAACATTTTTTTTCTAGTTAATTTCTGTACATCAGCTTCTTAAACGGGATGAGGTTATGATGCTTCATCGATACATGCCTGTACGCTTTAGATTCCAATTATTTAACAGCAAAGTCACTGCTGGAATGGCGGAAATGCAGCCCAGTATGCACTTTAAGCCATAAGGGGTGCCATTTGCTCCCCCTCGACTTCTTTGTACGATTTTAATTCTTCAGGAGTCACTGACTCAGGAACAGTTTCGTGTCTCCCAGGTGAGAATTTTGTATTAAGCAGGTAAAATAAACTTTAAAAAATTGCTAAGTCCAACCGTGTCTAAATCTTGTATTTAAGTTAGCTTTAATTTCAACATGCTTTTAAGGGCCTCTTTCACTTCTTCTCCCGGTGGCCTTTCAAAAGCCAGGTGTCTGGGATTGTCTCCAGCCCCTTCTGAAAGCACCCCAGGCTTTGGATTAGACCAGAGAGCTGCCTTTTATTCCGCGGTGCTCATTTGCATAATGCCTGTTCACTGAAACTCACTCGGAATGTGTGGCCAAGATGAGCCCGCCCCAGACCGGTCCGCAGTGCCCGCTCCTGTTTTTGATTGAATTCATTTTCAAATGCCCCTCACTCCCACCGCTGGAGTGGAAAAAAAAAATACCATGGAAGCATTTTTTCATTGAAGTGCCATATCCCAATCTTGGGATAAACACCGGATACTTTATAGGCATGTGCAACACAACAGGAATTGTTAAAAATCAGTGTCTATTATTAGACATTGCAGGACTAGAAAATATATTATGGCAGTTTATGAGACTGAACAGCAGACATGCTGCAAACGTCCAAGTAATCTCTGCTCCGAAACCACCACTTGCTTCTCGCAGAATGCATTCCCCTAATCCTTTGATTCAGCTCTCGAGTTCAGAAAGGAACGGGGGCTGTGTCTCCGTGTGAAATAGGAAGGCTGTTTCAAGATGGGATGTTTGTCTTCTAAATACTGTTAATTTTAAAAGTACATGTCACGTTTAACATTGTGGAATATGATGCTTCTCTTAGACTCTGCGTGAATTTTGCACATGTGGTTTAGTCCGGAAACCGTCCGCTTTGTCAGATTTTCAAGCCACACATTCAAACCCACGTTCGTGGACTTCCCCAAGCAGGTCAGACGGTATGGGGTCTGTCATGTGGGGAGGAATCCACTTCACTAAAGAACAGCTTGTGTTAAGTGTTTACTTAAGCATTTGTGGGAGCCAAGGCTTTCGTAGTTGTAGTTACATGCTTGCAGGGTAAAAAAAAAAAAAAAAAAAAGAAGGATTTCCTTCTTAAAAGAATGTGAACTTTGAAAAGTTAGGAAAATGCTGCTTTGAAAAGTTCATTTTTATTCATAACATTTTAATGCTTGTGTTTTGTTTGGGGTATTTTTTTTTCTTCTGGCTTTTTACTAAATGGCTTGAGTTTGAAAATGTGCGAGTTGCGTGAGATGCCTCTGCAGGGTGATGGGCTAGCCCCTGGGTGGGCACGACTTCTGTGCTCTTCCCAGAGAGGGGAGAGGGGAGAGGGGATGGTTATCTGCTGCCACACTGTAGTTGTCTCGTTAGAATCCTCCTTTGACATCTTTATTCCGCATACTTTTATGCAGCGATTAAATTTTCTCAGTCTTTCCTCCTGGTTTATAACGCCCTCAGGTGCTGCAGGGGAGAGCATTTTTACACTCTAAGTTGGGGAAGTTTCCAAAAGTCCCTCTATGTGGCAAAAATGGCCAGGGCTTTTTCAATTTCAGGATTATTCAGTGTGCATGTAACAGTGAAATTATTCTTCATTGTGCTTCTGGATAGTGGTTATTTTTTTTTCCAGGAGAATTTTTAGTAGGAACTACATTTGTTCCATAACACAATTTAGAGTTCTTTCATTTTAGGGAAATCTTATTGCTCTTCCCCTTCACAAGTCACATCAATTGATTAATGTTTATTTTACTCGATTTTATTTTTTACGTCCTGGCTATCTATCCTCTGGCCTCAGAAGACTTCTTGATGAGTTTTTTAGAATTTTAGAGTTTCCTTATCTACACGGATGTGTGAAGAGGCTGGCTTTGTGGCCTTGAAACTCACTGAACCCAGCAGCCCAATGAAGCATCAGACAATTAAGGTTTTTCAAGAATGCCACCGCTTTCTCAGGGATTGCAATCAAGTTTCCTCTATACATAAACGACTGGGACTGTTTCATTTCTTCCTTCACTGTTCCCCTTGAACCTCGAACCTCACAATACAAAATAATAGAAAACTAAAGCCCTATACGGCTCACTAAACTAACACCCTTGAAAGGCATTTGACTGCGACTGGGTATGAATGAGAACGCTCCCCAAATCTTCTGCTGAAAGATGGGGCCTCCTGTGGGAATCTTTAATAGTTTTGCTCTTTTTTCTCTGCGGGAGCCTCAGAGCTCAGCTTTTTAACAAAACCAGTATTAGTCTGGAGATCAAAACTGAACCTCTCCAATGGTCCAGTATTTGGCCACCTTTTCATGAAGTTAATCAAACCTGTTAAGAAAAAATGTAAAGTAGCAGAATGTAATATTCTGCGAGGAAATTCCATCATATAATATAAAATTCCAACAGCTCACTCTGTGGTAGGTGTTTATTTAAAAAAAAAAAAAAAAGAAAAAAGTGGGCTGATGTTCAGCAGAGCCCGTAGGTCGGTTGAATTGAAAGGGTTACTTCCTTTATGGGTAGTTCAGCTTTGCAAATTTAAGGCAACTGTGCTTCCCTGTGTCACATTATGCCACAGTTGTTATATTGTTGGTCCCCTATTATTTATGTTCAGTGTTGCTTTATTTCTGGACCACACTGGCAACTGTAAAAATAGAGTATAATGCATATTCACCGATACTGTCTCACTCAAAAGGACTCAGTTGTAAATGCCCCGTTATGATTTTGGCTGATGGTTCGCCGTTTGTTTTAACATGGTTGTTAAAAAACTTTAGGGGTGTGATAGGTTGCAGGTCCTTTGGCTTTAAAACATGAATCAGCGGTCATATGTCTATTGCATCCGACGTAAACAGGGAGCTGACTGGTGTAGGAAATCCTAACCCACAGTTATGAAGTCTGCAGTTTCTCCCTTTGAGGAAGAACTATGGTGGGAAAACACTACCGGGCGCCATCAGCGAGGTGTGCCCCCCTAGGTCAGCAGGGAGACAGGGGGCACTGGCACGCTTGGCTCTAACCTAGGGCAGGGTTCTCGGATGTGATCCGGTTGGAAGGGCACTCCTTTCCTTGAAGAACTACTTCTTTTATTCTGGGATGCTTCCATTATCCCAATGGTAGTTCATTTCTATCTTAAGGGAATGAGCTACTCCCTATTAAAATGTTAATATCGCTGGTCACTATATCTAAGGTCTCTGATCACTTATTTCTAAGCTTGAACTTTAAATATCACCTTTTGCCCTTGAGGAAAGAGAGAGGGAACTCAGGGTGATTAAGTGAAGACAATGGGAAGGCACGGGGTTCATAGATTCAGTGTGGACATTCCAGGAGGCTGGACAAGGGTAGTAAGTGGGGAAAAAATAGTTGCTCATTAAAAATGAAATTTGTCCAAACAGGAAATGGTGTTGTGGGAAGTGCTTGGGCCGGTTCAGGGTTATTTCTTGGATTACATGCATCCTGGTGACCTGGTTCTTCCAAACAACATGACCGTGAGAACTTGCCCACTGACACGGTGCTGTTCCGGCAGCGGGAACCTCAGCACCGACCCCCGGGGGTCTAGGCCCGGTGTTCTGGGTCAGGGCACATCCCCAGCCTCAGTCTCCACCCTTGCAGAATGCCTCCTGGCTAGGGTGGCCGGGAGGGAGAAGTAAGAGTGGACCTGTTAATAAGGAGCCTACAAGACACGTGGTTAGGTTTTTTTAATCACTGTTTTTTAAAGTCATTCAAATACCGCAAACATACAATGTAATTTAAACCCAGCCACCACTCATTGATTATCATTAGGTAAGGAAGACCCAGGGAAGCTCTTTCTACCAGTGTGGACATCTTCCTTTTTAAGTAAACTATTCTAATTAATAAAAAAGTGATGGCACACAAAAGGTGTTCAAATAAGAGTGATTCAGCATGGAATAACTCAAAACTACATGTAATGAGTCATTGTGCTAAAATACTGGACTTCATCATAACGTCTCGACCCACCAGCTGTTTGGTTTCGGCCACCTGGGGGCTCTACCCAGAGGTTAGCACATTCAGGTAACTTCACTGGACTTTGTGGCAATTCTTCCGCACAAACCAGGACTCGTTGTGATGATAGCCTCTTTATTCTGCAATTTTATTCATTATGATCTACCGCGTTTTGCCATGTATAACATGCACTTTTTGGGCCAAATTTTTGAGGGGAAAATAAGGACGCACATTATACATGGATAGTACCTGGAACACCTTGTATCTGTTCTTGTGTTTTGTAATTATTTGTTACGTACAATTTCTTATACAATAATATGTTCAAAAATAGGTGCTAAAATTCCTTCGTAACACAAAACACAAGTATCTAAATATAAATCAATAAAAAAACTGATTCAAAAAATTAAAAGAAAAGATTTTTTTCCTGAAAAGTTTGGGCCAAAAACGTGGGTATGTATTACGCATGGTAAAATACGGTATGTAAGTATTTCTCAAGATTTTTTTATCTGTATAGGTAACATCATTAACATTTTGTGGTGTTAAATGACTATCTTAAAGGAGAAAGGAAAGAAGAAGTCAGTGGTGCAATCAGATTTCTAGACTCAGCCCACGTGTTTCACTTAAACCCAACCCAGAGCGATTTCTGTCACTTATGATGTGTGACTTACTGTTTTCTCCAAAACATTTTCACTTCGAGAGACTAAAAAAAAAATAATAATAATCACTACAGAAAATGCCAGAAAAACTGTGGAATTAGGGTTAAATGGGTTAGTTCTTTTTGGAATATATAGCAAAATGAGATACAAAGAATAAAACATGTTTATAGAACCAAATCTTCATTCCAGTGAGAAGGAATAGCCATCGATTAGATGAGAATATTAGATGAGAGTTGAACAGTTAACTTATAGTACGAGCAATGGAAAAATGTATAGAGAAAATTAAAAAATGAAATTGGGCTTTCTAACATTGGAACTGCATTTTAGAGGAAACCAGAATTTCCTGGGAAGCATCAAAAACTGCCTTAATCACCACATAACCCACCTAGGGTGTGTTGCATTGTTTTTAACCAATTATTTAAAGGATCCGGGGCTCTCATGCTCACAAAGAATGGGAAGAGCGGTCCTTGTCCATATTTCTTGCTTGAGGAAGGGACCTTGATTATAATTCATTAATATGCAGTTGCAGAATCAAGGACTACTTTGGCAGAAATAATTTCTACTCCCATGAACTCAAGGACGATAAGGAATGGATTGGGGAAGGATAATTTCCTTTCCTTCTTTTCTAGTTATTTCAGCTGAAGTTTAACATGCTGAGAGACCAGATAACGTATGCCCACTTTTTTTATCAGCACTTTCATTTTTACCGTGTCCTGAACTGTGTGCATGGCTACAGAACTGTCCCAAGTAGAAGCACGCCAAGACTGTAGGAGTTACTTGTGAAAAAGCAACAAGCCTTGTGTAAATGATATTATGTGGATACGGCATGCATTTATTTTACATAGTTTTTTTTTTCATTCAGATGTTCATCCACGTGACCTTTAGTGGAGAATAAATAACTAACATACACATCCTCTAATATCGGAGTTGACTGAAGTTGAAAACATATTCTACCCTGGCTGGCGTAGCTCAGTGGATTGAGCGCGGGCTGCGAACCAAAGTGTCGCAGGTTCGATTCCCAGTAAGGGTACATGCCTGGGTTGCAGGCCACAGCCCCCAGCAACCGCACATTGATGTTTCTCTCTCTCTCTATTTCTCCCTCCCTTCCCTCTCTAAAAATAAATAAATAAAGTCTTAAAAAAAAAGAAAGCAACTTCTAAAAAAAGAAAACATATTCTATATTAAAATAAAAATGTAGTTTGCTACATTTACATAAAAAATACCCATAGTCATTCAGTTTTCATCTTGATAGAGAATAGCTAGGTTCATGTTATTGTTCCAAAATATATGTTTTATCTGCTTGGCAGAAGGCTGACCGGCATTCGGATCCCTCCGCTTCCGAACGCCCAGTTCTGCCAGACGGGGTTTGGAATTCCAGCAGCAGTGCTTCCGGTTAGACAAGCAGATATTTTTGTTCAACAAAGATTTTTGAACAGGCAGCACTGGAAGGCTATTACCAGCTCATTCCCAGTAGGTCTCTAGGTTTCTAAGACTGAAATTTCTGGGATAGAAATTAATCAGATCCTTTTATTGAGTATGCAAATCACTCTGCCTGGCCTCTTGGGAGTTCCGGGGGGGCTGCTTCTCTCCCCGTGAACAGTTTCCTGCACTTTGATGTGGAAGCAAGATAAAAAATCGTATGAAAGCCCCCACGTGCTCGGAAGATGACCAGTGTAACCCAGACGTAAGCACTTCATAAAACAGATCTGATGGTGCTGAACATACAGTTACGCCTATAAGAGGATACGTGGTTGGGTATTTTTTAGAAAAGGAGGAGATTTCTTCTGGCTTTAATGCACCTTTGCAGTGTCTGAAAAAAAATCAAAGTGTGTTTTAAAATTTAAACACACCTTTTCAGAATCAAAATACACAGAGCCAGTCTCTTTCTTTCCTTTTGTTCTATGCAACCCAGTATTCTTTGTCTCATTTGGGGGAACTAGAGCTCGAACTACCTGGCTAACCCTCATGGAGCAGAAATTACGTGGTCTGGACAAAGAAAAGATTAGGCTGGGGTTTTTTTTCCTTGATCTAAAACGCGTGTATCATAGTCATGTGAAAAATTCAGATTTTTGGAAAGAGGACAGAAGCTGTCAAAGGAAGGATCACAAATATGGCTTGGGGTCTCTTCCATCAGTTTTAAAAATCACTTAATTCACTCTATTTTTAAAACTAGCTAGTCATCCAAGCAATCTAACCTATTTTCTCAGTTCCATTAACTTGAGTGCCATCTCTTGCTTCTGATCGGCAATTGAACAAACTTTTAAGCTGATGACACCTCCGCATAAACAGAGAGATCTCTTCAAACACTTATCACCGCTGGAACAGAAACTGTTTTGCATATTCCTTACACCGATCCGTTCCCGGGCCTCTATGGGGGAAGCTGATCAAAGGCAGCGTGAGTCACAGTGCACCTCTGGCTTTTCTGACTGTGAGGCCAGACCGTGTGAGTGAAGGACTCAGAAAAAAAGGGCCACCCCCTTTCATGCCTTCCTGGACAACAAAGGCCTTTTAGCCATTGCTGTCGTGTTGGTCTTTTCTGGGTGGCGTCACCAGACAGCTCGTCACTCGTAATTCCCTAGTGACTCCCCGGACCCGCCTGCCCTTCAGCCCTGCGCCCTTCCGAGTGGCAGCGGGCACACGGAGCATGCCCTGGGCCCCAGCATGCCCAGCCCCGCAGCTGAAACAGAATGCTGCCAACCGACTTGAAGGCAGTTCCCTTCCCTTTGTGGAAATTCCTGCTTCTCATATTGAATCGATTCGCGGAGTGAAACTTGACCTCTTGTGATTGTCTGTACACTTTGCAATGTGCTCGAGTCATTCAAAAGGAAATGCCCGCTGTCGATGGAAAATACAAGAGCCTCCCTGCACTATGTCCAGCTTATTTTGCAAATGAAAATGCCTTTAAAATCTGCTGTTCTATTAAGAGAGCTACATTTACCATCCATTAGATTTTTCTGCTCATTGTAGGATCATTAAAGTAATGGATTCGAGCCTGAACTACTATAATTGTAAGCGCGGAGTTCGGGTTTCTTTATATATGGAAGCCAAAATGGGAAAATGGCGCAATTAATTAACGGGAAAGAAAAACTCTCTTTGTTAAATGGTGCTTTTGACTTCAAGAACTGCGATGATCGGGCTTCTGCATGTGCGCACACCCGTCCCTCTGTGTGCTAGTCCATCGGACACGAAACTCGCATGTTAACCCTTTGTCAGTGTCTCTGAAAATACAGGGAAAGTTTGATGCTTGTTGAGTTCAGCAGATCCTCTGTGGATGGAATTGACCATCGGTTTTGAAACGTGTAATCGTTCACAATATTCCTTTTATAAAATTTGCCTGTTTCCAACAGGAACTTCTAATATTTATTGACCAGTGCCATTGACTTTACCCTGAAGGAAAATGGGCTTGTGTTTTTAATAATAGATTACTTGCTTGTGTTTAATGACAGATCACTGACTTCCCTGGAACTTGTTAGGTTTGTGACATATTTCCTGGGAAGTAAAGCTGCACCACACCTCCGTGCACAGAATGAATAGGTCCCCAAACAGCAAGGTGATTGACTTCTTGATCAATACTGATCATTATATTTGTCATAATTGAGTGCCAATTCAATGAGGTGTTTTGTTTTTTTTAAAGAAGCTGTTTGTATGAGCTCAAGTAGCTTGGGTAGGAAATACACTTGTGCATCTCACAGATATTTTATGTGTTTAGACAGGATTCCACCCCCCTGAATAATTTGTGTTAGGCATCTCCTGTCTCCTCCAGCTTCTCTAATATCCAGGCAGTTGGTGTGAGGGTGGAGGTAGGAGGGATTGGCAGCGATAACACTGCTTCCTCGGATCTTTAATAAATGTAATTAGTTGAGCTCTGTGCTTTGCCTTTTTTTTTAAATAGTGAAGCAGTTGCCATGTAAAAAGAGCAGTTGTTTGACTATATTATTTAATTAAACAGACTTTCCTCCCTTATCCTTTAAAAAGGGAAAAACAGTTATTCAGAGCCTAAAAAGAAAACGGAGTTTAAAAATAATGGTCTGTAAACTTTGCAAAGTACATAAGGAAACCTCATTAATTCTGCATATATAAAGTATAAACACAATCTAAAATAAACCCGAGAAAAGACGGGAACAGAAATATTTTGAAGAAAAAACAAGATTCTAAATTTATTTCAGTTCTTTTTAAAACACTTCAACAAACGATTATGAACATAAAGCAAGACCATTATCAGAACTCATCTAGTAAAATCTTTAATAGCAAGGGCTGCCCTATAGGACCAAGTCTGTTCATACCTGAAAGAGGTTTTATTGCTCTGTGAAGGAACGCCACCCCTCTCTGAGTAGCAAAAGATTTAAGTTTTGTAGATAAGAGTTATTTGTCAAGTCTCTTCAAATGAAGAATAACACCTAAAGAGGAAAGTACCCTCTTTAGAAGTGTTTTTACTCTTCCCGCCCCTTTTTTGAAGAGGAAGAGCTCAAAATTGGGCTTGCTCATTTTATAAGAGGCGCCGCTCTCAGAACAGAAGCCGTAAAAGGAAAGAATTCTTTGGTCGAACAGAAATTAATTAGGAAAAAATGAGGGAGAAAAGGAAAGCTCTTAAGTCAGGGGCTTAAAAAAAAAATCCTAACAGCTATAATATCAGAGAGCACACTAACACATTTTTTAATATAATTATATGAAAAAGACATTTTTATATTTCCCTCTTCTCACGTAAAAAGAGTTTTTTGTCAAGCAGGAACAATTTATTCCTTATGGAAACGGCTGCGTTATTGTCTGATGGCCGTTTTAGACCCATAAAACGAAATGGATTAAAGAAAATTAAACAGTATTTTTAAGTGTCTCCAGTTTGTGGCATGTTAACAACAGTGTGTGTGTGTGTGAAGCAGTACCAGGGATGAAGCTTGTGTTTCCAGGACGTTTCGTCCTGTAACACGATCCTTACACACTTAACTCCGAAAGTTTGTCCCAAAATACAAGGGTGGAAGTCTCAACCGTGTAGGGGAGGCAAAATGAGACACAAGCAAATACAAGGTTATACACGATGTTGTGTGTTATGCATCATGTACACGGGCATGCATATTTCACATCTCTGCCTTACAGTACATGCTATAGGCATTTTAAAAGTTGGGTAAATCACATGAGTACTTTTCGAGAGTCAGGGAAATTGCATTCTAACTCGGAATTTGTCAGTAAATGGGTTAGCTAGGTTAAACTCCTGGGGCCTCAGTTTAAAGTCTCCGGACGCCCAAAGATTCTTATTAGTATTCAGGTCACCATCCGACATTCAGTTAAACACCCAGAAATGCTCCCTGTCTCCCAGGACACCTAACACTGTAATAAAACCTCGTCCGTGTCCCCTCGAGGTGCAAAACCTACTGTAGGTGGGTCTCACCTGCAGGGATGGCTGGACACAGGCCCTTTGCCTCTGGCCGGCTCGGACTTGGGGAGCTGCTGTGCTTCTGTGTACAGTTCGATGAGTGAATAAAAGTCAACGTGACAGGAAGTGAAGGATAGTGACTCGACAGTGTCAAATGGTCAGGGTGTCAAGCTGTAAGTGACTGGGGAGAGGGAGGCACGAGATGGAATGACGTGAGTCTTTTCATAACCAGGCTCCTTAGGCCAAGGCCAGCCATCTCCTCCCAAGCAGGGAGAGGCCCCGCTGGGTGCTGCAACCTTGCGATGAGCATCCGCTGATTGACTCACGTCCACGTGGCTTGTCATGTCTACGCGCCCTGTCAGCGTGAAGCCGCATGACGTACAAACACCTCCTTCACACCTGTGCCACAGAACCGAGACAGGGTTATGTCCAACAGTACACAGGAAAGCATGCTGAAGTAAAAGCTGGAAGACTCTGAGTGAAAATAAATTGAGAATTTCTAAGTTGAATGTCCCGGGGCAGCATTGGTGCACAGGGTCGTGTAGACTTCAGGTGCCCATGCTATGGAACGCGATCTACATAGTGTGTGGTGTGCCCACCACCCGAAGTCACACGACCATCATTTTTTAGTATAAGGCATCAACATGGGGATGGAGTTCTGTGGTATGCGTTTGCACCCACTAAAATGTGTTGTGAGAGCTCACTGTTGTCCGTCTCGTTTTTCCTGTGACAGTGTAACAGGTGACTTTGGTGTGTGGTTCCCCGTGGCCCTCCGTGCTGGACGACTGTGTAACTGTAGCTCGGTGAGATTTTCTGGATTCAGTGGGCATGATCACTCAAATGTCACCAGTACGTCAATGCTTTGCACTTTCCTCTCCTGGCAGAAAAATTCTGGCATGCATAGACTCAATAAGGCGAGATAGGTTTGACCTCTAAATACCGCCCTCATCATAGTAGAGCACAACCACGCACACGAGGGTGTCCACTGTTACGTGAATGTATCGAAGGAAGTCAAAGTTGAAGGCAAAGACCCATTAAGACACCAGCCCTGGGGACCATGCAGCGCGTGACCTCGAGGTGAAAAGACTGATTCCGTGGGTGGCACAAAAGCTCGGGCTCGCCCCAGGCTCGTTGCTGGGGATTTTCTGGGCATGTGCGGGTTTCAGTTCACCCCTCGCACCTCAAAAGCTGGCATAGGTAGGGGTCTGGAGTACTTTCGAAAGGGTGCGGGCTGCAGCTTTGGAAGCAGCGTGATGAGTCCTGCAGGTAAATCAGACAGCCCATGCGTGTGTGTGCACGTGTGCACGTGTGCATGCGCCTGCCCACCCCGCCCCCCAGAGGCGGTCTGCAGCACGCTGTCCCGGAGAACTGAGTGGTCCTCAAGTCCTCTGGGTCCAGAATGACCGCACCTGCCGGGAACCTAATTTATGAGAGGGTACGGCAGGCATCTGCATCCTTGCAAATGCGCTGTTTTTGAGCTTTACCCTTACGGTGCTTTCTTTACAAAAGAAACATGTTGTGAAGGGCCTTAGACACTCTTGTGGGATTTTATTACAAAATATCCCTAAAAAGGACTAGTGATAGGGGGAGATTAACACACATTATATTCTGATGTCCACATCACACTTTCTTATTTTCTATAGATCTGTCATTATATGCATATACACTTCATAAACATGGAGTGAAGCTGCAAATTTAAAGAAAAAGAAACTTATTTCCTCATTTTGGTCCACCATTTTTCCCCCTAAACATGAATTCCAGCTTGACAAATACTTCCCAAATTAGTTTTCTCTGACAGTATAGACATGCTTAAGTCATGTTAGTGTGGCTCTGAGTCTATCGGTAACTCAGACAACTATCGAAAACGGGGTCACACGTCAGCACACAAATGTTTGTACTAATATTCACCGTTCTGTATGTGCATCTGAGCCCAGAAAGCTCACCATGACACCTGAACTCAAGTAGAGTGTCTGGCCCTCCATTCGGGGGCGGGGGGGCTTATAACTGGAGATTCTCCAAGCACCTCGTTTCATATGGTCCGTGATAGCACAGGGCGGTGACAAGGTTCCCAGGGCGACTGAAGCCAGGAAGCCATTTAAAATAACGATGCTCTGATGACAACGACAGACCAGTGATACCTGAGCACTGCCTTCCCGCGCAGGTGTCAAGTGTAAATGTCAGACTTGTTTCCCAGCTCCGTGGTTTCCCTGGGCCATGACTTAACGGAATTGTTCACTGAAGAAAGAGGAAGGGCGATCAAGCATCAGTAAATCAGTGACATGACCCAGGTGTAGTTGACTTTGGGGCCACATGAGTCACGTGTTGAAAACCGGGCTGGGGGGATGTATCTGAGGCACCCGACGTTTCATATTATTTTGAAGAAAAAAATTATACTTTATTTCATTTGCCTGACATTAGCAGAGGTATAAAAGTTCCTATAAAATCATTTACCTGTTTCGGAGCACCTGCCCTGTGCGGGGCCCCATTCTAAATGCACAGATGTCCTACTGGTGAAGTCACGTGGAGTTTGGGGGAAAAAATCTCATTGTATAAACATTTTCATTTTGTGATTAGAGTCTTACTGAACCTGAGTGATTAAGATTTCCACTTTACTCACACTTCATTTGTGTAGTAAGAGCTTGAATCCTTGGCATGCATTTGCACACAAACTGAGTCCAGATTTTTCATGGCCGTGTGCAGAGCTGTGACCATGAATCCATCCTTATTTCTTGCCCACTGCCAGCTCATCCCTTGAGGCAGCCGGCTCTCCTTGGCCCCCAGAAACTGTACTTCCCGCTCCTTTGCCTGTTCTCAAGCTCTTTCCCCCACTCAGAACCGTGTGCCTTTGCCCATTTCCATTCAAGTGCACGCCATGATGATGAGACAGTCTCAGAGGCTGCTGTCCCCTTAAAATGTCACAACAGGTCACCTCATTGGGAACCCTCCTTCCTCAACCTAGTGCAGTTGGTTTTCACTGGGATTATTAAAATAATTTGTTTCATTCTATTTGCCTATTCTTTTAGGGTCATTAGCACCTAGATATTAGCAGTGTATGTGGGTTTACATTTACGCCGTATTTACCTCCAAGGGCTTCCAATTCCAGCGGATGTCAGTATGGATTTCCAGGCCCCGGTCTGCCCTCTGCCCTGAATGTTCCGACCACGTGCCAGGGACTCTGCTGTCCAACAGAGAGTCAAAGCCCTTCTGGTCTTGGGGTTTCATTTCAATGGTGTCGCAAGGGTACATGTGTCATCCCCAAGTAGGTTGTAAGTGCATTTTAGATTAGACACTATGCCTAACCTACGTTTGCATCCCTGATTGGTTAGAGATGGAATTTTATGATTGTTCATAAAAGGTTTAGTCAACTATGGCCCAGAGGTCGAATAGCCCACTGCCTGATGCGTAGGACCTGTGTGCTGAAAATGTTCTTGTACGTTTTTAAAAAGATGAAGAGAGATGATGAGAATAGTACTACTTCATGGCGTGGGGAAATTGTGTGAAATTCACATTTTGGCGCCCGTACCTAGTTTTGCTGGAACACGCTGGCCTGCAAGGGCTTGCACCGTGTCTCGGTGGTGTTTGTGTTACTCTGGCTGTGTCCGCGAGCTCGGATGGAGCCTAACTCCCCTTTACACGAAAACGTTTTCCAACCCTGTTTTAGTGTACCTGAAAAATGTTGTATTAGATTGGAAACTCTTTGAGGACAAGGGCCGGCTTTCTGTCTCGGCCCCTCCTTCAAAGGTGTGGCTCTTTCGGCTAGCTTCCCTTTGAACATCTGTTTGACGCTGGGCCTGTGGGTGCTGCCGGAGTCGGGGGAGGGCCCTGTGTAGCCGTAGGTGGGGCTGGCAACGGGGGGGGGGGGGGGGGGGGGGGGGGGGTTTGTGCCTTGCCTCACCACCAGCTTCCAGGGAACCAGAGAATCGCCGGAGACTGCCGCGGTTTCTGGCCTGTACCGTGACGATTATTATTTGGGTCCTTTGGCTAGTTTTCTGCCGCGTCGCTCTTTCATGTTTTACAGAAAACACTAATTCTCACTTTGCAGTGCGGTTTCCCTTTATTCCCAAGGGGGTTTATGCATTAGTTTTTGATTAATGGAATGTTTTCTCCTTCCCCAAGATAAGCGAGGGGGATGCAACCTATCTAAATTGCATCTGGTGTGTGTAAAAGGGCTGAACAACAGTCTTGTGAGCTAAGCACAGTTAAGTCCATGGATTTAGGTTTTAAAAAATGTATATAAGTAAATAAATAAAAAGGCACGGGATCTTTCTTCCGCGTGCCCTCCACAGAGCTTTCCTAAACTTTCCCTGTCATTAGAAGAATAAAGGCCAGAGGAGAATTCCTGTGAAATCTGGTTTTATTTAGGCGTATGTACTGAACCGGGAATTATGCCCATAATCCCCCTATCATTATTGTGTTTTGTTTGCTCGCTGAACTTTAGCAATAGGGTCTCCAGGACTTCTTTCAGCGTGGCATTAAGGTGAGCGTTTTATGTTCCATCGGGCCTATTATTTGTTCGGCATTAAGTATACCGTCCCAGGTCTGGAATGCCAGGAATCAGGGGACGGCTGTTGGACAAAAGTGTGCTCCACGATTAAACCAGGTTCTGAGACGTGAATGGAAGAGTGTGTCGGGAGCATAAAAAAAAGAAAGCATGGAACATTCATTACAGTGTTTGTTAAATCATGTATCCAGACTGACTGGTGTTTCCCAGCCTCTCTTCGCTCATTACGTGTTCTAATAGATTAAAGCTCGGAACCCTGTGTCGGCCTTACAATACTCCAACTGACATCTAATTCCCCCCAGACAATAGGTACAAGTCCGAGAGCCACTCCCATTCTTCCCAGTCTTTACGTTTATTGATTCCTTTGTGGACCTGCTTCATCCCATCTGTTACCAGCAGCACCGGTCGGGAGTATGAAGTCTACCGCGTCGGCCCGGAGGCGTACGAACAACAGTAGCGTCCTGGCGGGCCTTCCTCCCGTCCCAGGGGCGTAGCTCGTAACCGGAGCAACATTTTCATCTTTAATTACTACGTGAGATTCGAAGTGCTGGCCCGATTACAAAGATTGACGTGTTTATTTTTGGCTGACCTATTTGGGGAGATGTGGATTTGATTCACCTACTGTGTGTGGCCCTGCACTACAAACTTTCTGTGAGTCGAGAAAGGAGCCTGTCTTACTGGGAAGTCACCGTTTTACTGTGGATGTGAAACCCCCTTACTGTGGTGAGACGAGGAATTGTGTGTGTGTGGGGGGGGATTCTCCCTCACCTAGATATTATGAATAGCTACACATTTCAGAATGCTCCTTGAGTTTCGTCGTCTTGAGATTGCTGTTGAAACATTTATAAATACTGCATTCACGCGGCCTCCACAACTCAATGGCCCATGTTAAGCTTTCATGGAATTAATATAATATACTCTTTTATTGTACGCCATTCCTCAGGATTATGCCTTTCCTACACATCTGATGTTGTAAAACATACTGCATAAATAATTGATAGCAAACAAACAAATTCTACTTTTGCCCTGGTGTACTTTGCCGGTTTCGAGACTTTGAAGTCCCGTAAATAATTTATGGCACTTATTAGCGCAGGCAAATCAAACGGTACCCTTGATCCGAGCTGCTTTTTGTCCTCGCTGCTTCTGAGCAGAATTGGTAAGTGATCCTTCTGAGCAGTGACTAAACCGAGTGCCGCGGAGACGCGCGGTGGCGTTCCTGGCGACGGAAACCGAGGCACGTGGGTGGCCACGCCGTTGGTGTTTACACCCGTGGCATTTCCAGAGCCACTGGAATCTGTTCCGAAACGGACCCTCCTCGGTGGATCTTTTCAAAAAAGAGAAGTGTCTTTGCACCATGCTGTGAGTGTACCTGTGACTTCTCCCGTGGTGTGTGTGTGAAGAGGTTCTCGCCTCACTGCGGTGCATTCCTCCGCAAAGACACGGGCCTGCTGAAAAACATGAGCCAGAATATCAAAGGACAGATTATGGGATCTTTTTTTAGCTCACGAAAGTGTAGGCAGCATGCCAGCAAGCCAGACTAAATAATTCACAATGGTACAATAGTCTTTCTGGGGTGTGGGAAATGTAACCATGGGATGGTGAAAAGTGGAGTTCCAGAAGTTACGAAAGATTTATGACAAACCTTTTTTTTCCTCCTCGAGGTCTTTTGTGTTATTTATAATTACATGAGTCTTAACCAAAGGTCCCATTGATTTCACAATGAATTCAAATAAAGATTTCAGTTTCTGGGTGACCTTTAAAGGTTATAGACTGGCTAGGCATGATCTTTTTTTTTTTTTTTCCTAAAATTTTTCTGTTGTGGTGAAATGTATTTTTTTTCTGCAAGTGTTCAGATATAATAGATGGGGTCAATTCAGGCTGTGGTTACGACCTCGAGGCAGATGAAATAAAATACAACCAATGCAGTGACACCCACACACGTGCCCACACATGCGTGTGTGTGCAAAAGGCCTTCTTTACAACGGTCCCGTTCAGCCCAGCCACTCAGAAGAAACATTGTCCCTTTTGAGGGTCCCCGTATGAGATGAGCAATCTATGACGCGTCCCTCTTTATGGCACGTGCCATCGCTTGCAGGGTTGGATTTGCAAGGCAGGCCCCAGAGAAAGTGCCTTTCCCTCCACACGAACCGTCTTAATGGTGGCTCCCCTCTAAGGGGCGGAGCTGGGATTCCTGGGGAGGGCCAGCTGCTCACCCTGTCCTTGTGGAGTGGGTAAGAGAGAATGTGTTAGAGTGCAATGCCGCACTAGAGTGTGGCTTTAAAAAATATATATTTAAAGCTCTTGTAATGGCAGTATAAATACAGCTTTGCTGCATTCAGAATATTAATTACTAACCATACCCCTCAATTAATTTCTCAATACGCTATGCAAAAAACATTTAAAGAGAAAATTCACATGCCGAAAGTATAGGAGATTTGCATGTGTTATCAGCATTAACGCACTTAACTTCACACCCTGATTGTTACTGTGTGGGAAGGAAATCCCGGCTCTCCATTGTAGGCTCAGAAAAATCTCTGACCTCGTAAACCGGCTCGAGGCCCAGCCAGGGTCTCGACTGCTGCCGGCAGCTCGGAGCTTTGAAATCAATAACCCTTCTGGCAACTTCTTTCCAGGGCCAAGATTAACTGCCCTGGAAAGAGAGCTTATCTTGGATTGAACTCCAGACAAGAGCTAACAATCCTCTTTGGGCTCCACTTCTGTGGTGTCTCTCTGCTTGGAGTCTTCGAAGAATTCTCAGTAAAAGGCACCGCCGGAGAGCAGCGTGCTCCTTCCGCGCTGCCCCCTCGGAGGAGTCAATTGACTTCGGCTGTTTCAGACACCGCATCACTGTCTGCCCCGGTCCCTCCTGCTCGGGCGCCAGAGCCAAGGTACGAGTCTGTTTGCAAAGAATTGCTGAAGCTGCTCCGCTCACCAGATGTGACCTTCAGGGGGTTCAGGAGCATGTCCAGGTGCAAGACAGGTTGGCAGGAGAGCGTCCAGACACTCAGTGTGGCATTCCCAGGTCACCAGGGCGACAGTTCGCCACCGCCAGGTCTTCCTTATCCAGAGGCAGAAGTAAGGCAGGTGGCAAGGAAGAGCATCTTCTCAAGGGTGGATATGAGCTCATCCCAGGGTGGGAGGGGCTTGACATGAGGCGTGTCACCTTCCCCATCTCGGCTTCCATTGTCACCGTACCATCTGGTTGGAAGCTCTGTCTGCACTTGAGTCCTCGAGTGTTGTCGAGTGACAAAACCTGGTTGTGGAGAAAGAATAGACGGTCTGTCTTTGGCTCTGCTGAAGATTCCTCGTAGCTCCGTTTACCTACACCATGTCTTTGTAAGAGCAGTTTTGATCATCGAAGACGTTTCTTTCTTTTCTTTTGCTTGCTTTCTCTTTTTCTTGTATCATTTCCTACACATTTCAAAGGAACGTACCAGGAAGTTTTTAAGACACTGATACCTTCTTAGTCTCATGTCTTTGCACCAAAACCCAAACCCGCAGGGAGTCCTCCTTTCAGACCAACTATCACACTTGCCTTGGGACTTCGCATGTCCATTCCTGTCCCCAGGAGACGCTGCAGATCAGTTCCGGCCATCCTGACGGGGGGCGAGGAACGCACCACCTGACTCCCCAAGAAGTCCTTCTCTACCTTCTGTGCCTTCGCTCACTGTTCTCCAGCCTCAGAACCCCTGTGGGACGGGTGTCATCGTGGCACAATGTAACAGGTTAACCTCCAGTTTCTGCAGGTTTCTGCTTCTACCTACGATCACTGCAGTTCATCAATTTCCTATACAAATGGCAAACCCCGCTTTTATTATTTTTGTTTTCTACAAGATTCAAGAGTTACACTGAAGAAGTAGGTGTTCAGCATTTAGCATTGGTTAGCTGGGTGACCCAAGTGGATCGTCTGAATCCAGGCCTGTGGTTCACACTCACCTGCTGGGCATCTTTCGTAGCAGTGGGTTGCAAACTGTGGCGCCCAGACCCTCCCCAGCCACAGGGAGTCTGGACCAGGGACCCGCCGGCTATGCTCTGGGGGCCACGCTCCCAGGTCAACAAGAGCAGTTCTGCTTTCTCACACCCCGAGACTGCGTTGCACCCAAGACAAGGATACTCAGAGGATAAAGAGACGGATCTGAATGTCTGCTTCCGTTACTTAATAAATACTCAGTAAATCATTACCCTGCGACGGTATGGCTTAGGGAAATAATAAGTTGTGGCTCGATATACAAACAACACAACAACAACAGCAATAACCAAATAACCAAAGGGAAAAAACATGTGTGAAGGGCAGTACATGGGTACTGTGGTAAGAATATGTGTTTTTGCATATAAATGGCTGACACGGTGACAGTAACTTGGTTTACTTGTTTAACCTACCAGCGTTAGACCAGCTGCCTACTGTGTATAACCTGGAGTGGTCCAGGGGTTTCCAGCTTCTCGGAAATGCAGTACTGGTTTGTAAACCAGTCATCCTACTTGGCAAAGAGAAGAAGAATCAGCGCAAAGGCCTAGATCAGACCGCTGAGCCCAGAGCGCTGGCCCTGCTCCTCAGTGCAGCCTGCAGATCGGAGATTCGTTGACATCAACGAACTCCCACAAGGAGGTTTGCTGAGGTGGCTTAGTTTACCCGTCATTTGCACCTTGGTGTGCGTGACTTTATTCAGGTGCTGAGATTGCTTTCCCGAGGGAAGGGGCGTAGGGGTTGAGAGCGGGGTAAAGCGAGGTCACGTGTGAACTGAAGACACAGTAAGAAAGCAGCTTGTCCAAGCCAGAGGGCTCAACGCGTCGGCACTGGTTTGGCCTGAAGGCCCACTAACCCTTCAGGCACTGGTGTGAATTGTGAAGGAACACGGCGGATAGCCTGCCGCTTTGCTGAAAGGGGGAAGGACAAATAGCAGAAAGCGCAAACGGCCCTTGGCCATGGGTGGTGGACAGTTAGCGTGGAGCCGGCCAGCAGGGTCAATGGCAGTGGGAGTGGGGAAGCCAGCCGGCATGCAGGTGTGGGGCTGCGCATCTGATGCAGCGGGTCTCGGCTGCCGGGTCGGACCCGGATGGCACGGAGACTGATGGTGGAGGACAGTGACGGAGGAAGAAAAGGAGTAACGGTAGCACCGTCAGTGGGGAGGCATACAACCATGGTCAAGTCCATTGCAAAGGCACAAGCGGAAACAGGAAGGAGCTAGGCAGAGGGGCACAGGGCAGCTGGAAGCCCACAATAGCTGAGGTCAGATCATCACCGGCAAAATTCTTAACATGTAAATGAAGTTGATGGGCCTGGGCCAGTTTCTGCTTTTATCTCATTTGCAAAATATGTGAAAGTACATATTAGTAAGATTTGAACAAAAAAATAAAGTGCAGTTTAGGTAGTGTTCAGATACAATGGAAAGAGCTTGCCCATAGAAACTCTGCCATAACATTAGGAAGCACCCATGTGGTCCACAGTGGTTGGTCAGGACGATACATGGGGACTTATGTTGCCCATTTCATTATTCAGCCTCTTAGATGCAAAAATCCCTGGTGATGAGGGAGGAAAATTAACTTGCATAGACAACATTTTAAATGAGTTGAAAGCTGGTAGAAAAGTGTGTGTGTTTGTTTTATCTGAAAAAAAAAAAAGTAATGACTCAGCATCCAAGTTTACTACAGGTGTGATAATTCGGGAATAAATCTCAAATCCCTGGATGCGTGCTACTGGCGTGTGTTTATTTGTATGTGTATATACATAGACACATCGATGGCTTTTATAGCATACCAGTGCATACTTTAAGGTATCTTTTGCTTGTGTTTTACCAGGATGTAGTTAATCATTTAGTTTCTGGGAAAAATATATTAAACAGACAAAGGCTTTGAAGGAAGATCTATAAAAAGTCTAGAAATGATGCATATTGAACAAACTAATGTAGGAAAATAACATTTCTTGTGTAATCAAAGAAAAAGGATCAGTTCAAATGGACCATTTTTTTGCTAGAAATAATAGTACAGAAATAGAAACTTGAAGCATTAGAAATAGTTTTATTGAACCCAATTCATCTTTAAAACTTATTCCACTAACTCACAATCAAACATTGAGAATAAAGGGTTTAAAGTAAAGGAAAATATATCCAATTCACACTTCAGAAAAATGAAAATACTACAGACCAAGAGAACATTCTTATTGAGCTTTTTTTTTCCAGGGCTCTCATTTTAACCAGCTGGAATTATTTTTAAAGTACAGCCAATTCAGCCTTCTAAAATGACAGATTTGCTTTTTAATGGGAAATATGTATTTCATCATAAAGATGGAGCACAGTGTCCTTGGCTAAGTTATCCTCTACAGAAGGATGCTCTTTTTTTCTTTCTTTCTTTTTTTTTTTATTCTATGCTTAGGTCTATAAGGAAGAACACAAATTACAGAGAATTCTCTCTGGCATGGGGCGCTAGCAGGACACACACAGACGGAGGGGACACATTAAAAATGCACACCATTGCTCCCAGCGTCCTGAATTCTATACAGTCACGTTCATTGTCATGTAATGAACAAGTGGTCCCCATAGCTGCACCAATAGAAACCAGAGTTTCTTTTATAGTTCCAGAAGAGACCACCACAACTTACCCAAATAGTGCATTAGAAAAGGTCTCCCGGCTCCCTTTTTTGGAGACATTTGGTGTCTCACTCAAAGAGCATCTTAAATCTGTACTCATTGCAGCTTTGGGGGGTGGGGTGAGGAGAAAAGGCATCTTTGATTTGAAGGAAAAAACAAACAACTGACAACAATGGAGCTCAATGAAGCTATCGCCCTGTTTGCGTTAGTAAAACTGACGCCTTTTCAGTTCCGATTGGCCTTCCTGCGGCCAAGGCATGACGGATGCTCTCCGACAGCAGGGGATCCGGGAGAAGGAGGGGCAGCGCTCTGGGACTGTGGATGAGGGGAAGCTAATCCAAAGGCGGGTGACAGGCAGCGGCCCCAAGCAAGGGAGTCGGAGCCAAAAGTGGACCAGCTGGGGCAGAGGGGAGGACCCAAGAACACCCAGCAGTAAAGGGCCTCGGTGGTCCCTGGCAGCAGTAGGAGGGGGTCGGAATTGCTCTTTCAGAGGGGTTGGACGTCTGGAGAGGAGCGCAGGGCGGCCTGGAGCACCCCCTGTGTTGGGAGCAAAGGTCCCGCCTGCCTCACGTCTGGGCTCCTTTAAGATGTGTTCCTCTCAGAACGCACTGCCTCTGCAGAACAGCACGTGGCCTTCGGAGCAGCAGCCTTGGGCACACTGTCTTACTGCTGTGAGTTCAGAATCCTGCCGACATGCCCAGAGATCTTCCAGGAAGTAGCAGAATCACTGTGCATTTGGAGACATTTTGGTAAAAACGACAGCCTGGAACGCTCTATCTATCTACACGGTCTCCAAAGCTCCTTTACAGTCGTGGGCAGTGAGGTGCACTACTCCTTATAGTATGCAAACGAAAACACTGGGTCTGTGGGCGCTCATCAGCCCCCCATCAAATGAAGCCACTGTGCGCGCTGGTCCCCGGGCCCGCCTTACCGGGTTAAAGGTGACACCAGACGCGGAGCCTGTCCCAGCCGCAGGAGCCAGCCGACCTTGAAAGCAGGAGGCATTGTAGCTCTACTTCACAGAAATTTGGGTACTGGATGGGGCAAAGAGGGAACTAAAAAATTTTGTAAGGGGCTGGAAGTTCCTGGTGAACTCCTTAGTGGTCTTCACAACTAAGCTGTGTGAACTGTACGCGTCTGAATCTAAGTGTAGAATTCTGCCTTCTCACCGGTGGCCCTGGGGTCTGCGTGGAGTGGGGCGCAGGGACTGGGGTGAATGAGGGAGAACGCTGCTGGCCTGCACTGGCACACGGCCAGGCTGGCGGGCAGGTGGGAGGGCAGGGGCCACGTCCAAGGAGACGGGGCACGAGGGGCCCATGCAGTGGGATGAACATGAACTCGAGGGAGGGGTCGAGGAAGAGGGTGGGTGGAAAGCCCAGCTGACCACCCTCAGCCTTGGGAGATGGTGACATGATTATTAATATGGTCCCGATATGATGTCTTGTCCCTTCTCCCCTCCCCCCCCACTTCACCATGATCACTCACACCCCAACTCCAGGCGCAGCAGGCAGGTTTGTCTCAGCATGGTTGACGGTGAGCGTTGGGGAGAAAGGGAGTGAGTGGTGGCTTCCTCCACCACCACCCACCCCACCTGGCAAAGCGGGAGAAGGGAGGAGCCCGGAAGGAAATTTCCTGAAGAACAAAGGATGCTTCCTGGTTTCTGGAGCCCTGAGAATGGCCAGAAGGTCTTCAGTAAACCGCAAAGGCAGTTTATCGAATCTCCGGGGCCAGGAGGTCAAGGCAGCGGACTTGGCCCTGAGCAGAGGTTGCTCTTCAGAGCTCAGGTCCCCTGGCACTTCCGTGCCTGTCCCTGGTGGCTGAGCCCCTTCCCTCCTGGGTCTGGGCGCTTCGGGGGCCACCAGGAGGAGTGTGCTGCACTCCTCGCTCCAGTGGGTCTCTGGCAGGTGGCCTCTCACGTGGGCACAGCCTCGTGGCCCCGCCCTGAGGACCTCTGCCCAAGCATGTGGCTTTGGGCCCCCTTCCTCAGTGTGGCGGAGGCCCAGAAGGTCTTCTGGGGCCATTGAGAAGTTTTCGAGCACGGCAATGACAGAAAAAAAAATGCAATGTTTCAAGAAAATTAATTTCATCCAAGATGCAAAATGGATTCAAAGGAGGGAGGTGGTTCGGAAGCTGCTGCTGTCCAGGTCAAGTACTCACGAGTGCCACCACGCTGGCAGGAAAGGACGGAGGGCACAGATGTTGGAGGAGCAAAGTCATGTGACTCAGGAATGATCCAGCTGCGTGGACAGTAGAGTCAAAGGGCCTGCGGGCTCCGAGCCTCCTTACGGCTACAGACATTGAGGAATGCAGAAAGCTGTGTGTCATGTGACTGACCGTGGGTTCTGGCCGACGGAGGTGTCACGTGGTGCTACCCTAATGCTGGCCGAAGGGGGTTGTCTTTAGACATATAAGAAGTCAACTATTTTCAGAAGGTTTAAGAGCATTAGTTCAAGTGTGTCTGTTACAACAACAAGTTGAAGACCAGCGAAAACCATTCACTGCAAACTAACTCATAATTGTTTTTTTAGGGCCCGGGGAAAGAGTGAATCGTTCAAAATGAGTTTACCCTGAAAACACACTTAAAATAAATCAATAGGTGATCACGTTCGAGCTTCCTTGCAGAACTGTACCAGACTGCACGCACACCCGTGTGTCTTCAGCCCGCCGTTCCTTTCCAGCGCGGTTCTCTGGGCCCAGTCCTTGTGTTCCGCCGTCGGCTCTGCCCAGCGACCCAACACAGTCGGCACACAGCCGTCATCCGGGCACACGCTCATTGCCCTGCCCTTTACTTTAGTGGGAGACACATTAAGTGGCTCTTGCAGATTCCTGAAAACCTCCTTCTACTGTGCTTACACAGACTCCAAGGGCTAAATTCACTTCCACGGAAAATAATAATTAAATGCAAATTGAAAGGATTTTTTAAAAAACAACAAAAAGAAGCAAATCTCTCTGTTCAAGTACAATTACAGCTTTATTTATCCTTTCAACAAGTAGACGTTTGCATGAAACGATCTTTCTCTAAAGAAATAAACTCAGAGAGGATGCCAGTGAAAATTGAGGCGGCTGTTCCCCGTGTCCCAGCAAGCTTTGTGACTTCGCAGTTTCAGCAGTTGGGGCGTCAGCCGATGCGGAATCCCACACGATCCTCACTCATACTCACTCTCTTTAGCTCTTCTGGGTTTAACACAACCCCATCTACAATAAAGCATAGGTCGAACCCTGGCTGCCGTAACTCAGTGGATTGAGTGCAGGCTTCGAACCAAAGTGTTGCAGGTTCGATTCCCAGTCAGGGCACATGCCTGGGTTGCAGGCCATAACCCCCCAGCAACCGCACATTGATTTTTCTCTCTCTCTATCTCCCTCCCTTCCCTCTCTAAAAATAAATAAATAAAATTAAAAAAAACAACATAGGTCGAAACTATTTCTGTAATGCTCGCTGGGTAATGTAATTGCTACTTGAGCTGGGGCTCTGAAGGCATGCGTTGGCCATGGCTTTAAAGGACAAATGTGAACTCTCCTCTCCCTTTTCTCCTCCCAGCCTCTTTGTGACCACATGTGTTTCACGACAGCTCCTGCCTTTCTGACTGCTGCTGTCCTCACTACACAGTTCGCACAAACTCAGTGGTAGCATCTGGGAACCTTGGCTATTTGCATGACCACGTACAGACGTCTGAGCCTCTGGATGAGTTCCGTCCTCAGGCCCACGTCTCCCGTGTGCATCTGTGCTCCCCTTTCTCCTTGTGGCTGGCCCCGGAGCCTGGGCACCCTGCCCTGGGTTGGCCTTAAAACTGTATGTTCTGAGGGCCCACAGGCCCAGCGGAGCATCTCTGTGGCTTACTCCCACCCAGCCTGTCTCCTCGTGGGTGCTCCCCGAGGCCTCCCCAAATCGCCGAGCTACATCTGGCAACCTCGCTCATTCTAAAGCTTCGCTTTTGTTCATTGTACCCTTGGCATGTCATTGTCGTTCAGACAACGCCGTGAACAGTTTTATTTATCTGTGTCTTTATCTATCTGCAAATCCTTCTTCCCGCATCCGACTGCTACGGTCCCCTGGTGTGCAGTTTGATCCAGGAGGCTCGGGGGAGTCTCCGTGGAGTTTGTGGGGTGCTCTCAGGGCACCCCAGGGCAGGAAGCGTGTCTGGTCACTCGCAGGAAGTTCCCGTGCCTGAGGCAGAGGCCCCACAAGTGGCGCCGACGGACAGTTAATGCTGAGAAGTCACGCTTCACGTTCACAATGCAGCCTGCGTCTCATCGGCCCCTGGGAAGTTTCATGTCCCCTAAGTTTGGCCAAACGACGTAACAGCAGCTCATTAATTCAGACCATTCACGGAAAGAAGGCACACTGCATAAAATGGGGAAGAAAACAATCGGTGAACTAACATGGGGTCTGGTAACAATGGTTGCTGGGGTTTTTCACATTTCCAGTGTCTACATCGATGTTTCAAACCGTTACCTGGTAAAACAGAGTCCAGTGTGACTCAGACCTGAAGTGGTGGGCTCCTTCTCCTCCCTCCTCAGAACAGGTTTCCTGGGCCTGAAGTGATGATGATGGTGGTTCAGCCCTGGGACAGCAGCCCCGCTCCCTCGTCAGCCCGGTTGTCCCGTTTGGGTGGGGATTGCTTTCCTTACGGAATCTTGGGGTTGCTGCCACCGCTCTGATGGTCCCCACTCAGAAACACTGCAGACCCTGTTAGGGGCCTAGTCATGTCAGAAAAAGCCGGGGCGGGGGGGCGGCTTGGTTGTGGCAATTCAGGAAAACGCCTCCTTCTTCCTACGTGCAAGCCTTGAATTCCTGACACTGGAGAGTCATTCCTTTATGAATGCCTTCGCCTGTGTCTAACCCCCATTATTTTTTAGAATTCTGCCAGCACGCTTTATGATGGGTCTATTTCCCATGCGTGTCATAGACTTGGGCTCCTTCATTCAACACGTTATTTGTTGGGAACCTTTCATGGTCTGTACTCGCTGAATGGCAGTTACCAGCGCTCCACAATCTAGTCATTTCCTTCCCTAGAAGTCAATTCCAGAATCTTTTGTCCTTTGTCCCTTTTCAAGAAGTCAGGTTTAGATGTTTTTGCTCGAGGCGTTAAAAAAAAATAGGAGGAGTTACTGAGCAGGCATTTGGGGAGCTTCTAAACTTCAGAGAAACCTCAAGGTGTCTGCCTACATTCTCCAGATGCGGGCATTCTTGGCCTCTCTCTCTCTTTTCTGAATCCGTAAAGCCCTTCTCTACTCTTACCATTTCCGAGTCCCTTCATGTTTTCTTGTGTTAGGCACTCAACCCAAGTGCGAGACTCGGAAATTTGTTTGCTAAATCATCTGGCAAATGGTCTTGTTGATGTCTGCTGAGTTGCTCAGTGCCGACCGTTGTTAAGTACTTATTACGGGAACCCAGCCGGGCAAATTAAGAAAGCCCCGTGTTTGCTTGTTATTTTAGGGCCATTATGCTGCGCCACTGAGGGGGCCCCGCATTGGACCTTCTGACCTAAAAGGACTTGCTGTTCTTTAGTCAGAGGTTGCTACGCGGCATCTGGATCTTGGACCCGGCGACCTTCAAAGTCATTATCTTCCAGGAGAGAATGCCCTCTTGCCGCTTTTCATAGCTCAGCCTGCTGGAAAATGCGAAATGCTCACCGAAGCCGCTCCGGGTTGGCGTGGTGTGGCGTCTGTTAGAGCTAGGCTGGGAGCTTTTTGTCCTTACAAATTAAGTGATTGACTTCATCTATAATGTGTTTTTTTTAAAAATAAACACAATGGCAACCTTTATGCTCCTGGCTCAAGGTGAGCGCTCCCCCACGCCCACACAGGAAGGTGTGCGGAGTGGCAGGACGTGGTCGCTGTAGCCGCAGCTGCCGGTCCTGAGGCTTTTCCTGGGCAAACATGTTATAAACGAAAGCTGTGGGATGAGTAACTTGCACGCTGTACAGGTAGCAGCCCCCTCTACGAGGTGGAAAAATAACCTGCCCTCCACGACGTGTAAATTACTTATACGGCAGCTTCAATGTATACTGTGTACGCCCAAGAAAAACACCAGGAACATCCGCTGTAATTCATGTTTTCCCCTGCATTCCCTTGGGCCTTTCTGTGAACCACTATGCAAGTGTATCGGGGGTGTCTGCAGATTTTCCCCGTGTGTAAGAGACTGGGAAAATAGGATCAGAAGTAGTTTGTGTCTTGACTGTAGGCTCCCTAAATGTGCTGGTTTCCTACAAAACAGGAATTTGTTATTGTTGTCCTTTTAAAATGTCATCCTTGGTATCGCGTCCTACTCAGAGCTCTGCTGCTGGCACCTGTGAGAGGCCTTACAGGTGTGCGCCGAATCCCTCCTGAGCGGCTGCTCCTCACCTGTTTCTAAATGTCGATCTGGGCGAAGACGCTGATGCCACCTTGACTTGGAAGAGAATGCCCCTGTAGTTGGGGTGTCCGTGTGTTTCCCCGAAACATTTCCATTGGTTTCATGGGCTTTGAAAACATGAGTGATGCAGAAGAAAGTCGGCCTTTCCTGTCTCCGGGAGGCATTTAAAAAAAAATAATAATGCAAGCTCCTTAAGTGCAGAGTTAATGTCTAACATGCCTCCTTCTGCCAACAGACTTGTACTTTATAAATGCTTTATGACGTTAAATATTTGAGGAGAGTAAGGGAACTTGCCTTTTCAAAATAAAAAGCACTGGATGGTCTTGCAGGACTCACTCACGGCGATGAGAAGTCGGACGCCACCTCTGGGTGCTCCCAGCGTAGCGTTTTCTGTGCATCTGCCCGCAGCTCATTGTCTGCCCATCGGTCTGTGCCTCTCCGGTCTCCAGGGCACCAGTTACTTCTTAGCAAGACTCGCAGGCGGGAATCAGCAAACGGTCTCTGCGAAGGGTCACATCAATATTTTAGGCTTTGTGGTCTAAGAGCCCACATCCAGGAGAGTCTGCGGGTACTCCGCAAGAGAGAAAACACATTTCTACTCCTATTTTTGATGAAATTCTATGTAGAATAGTAATAGAACCTACCCTGCAGAGTACAGGTCTACTGAGGAGAAGGATGGACTCCTTTTGGAAGGAGTTAACATGTTTGCCTCATTGGCGTCCACAGTTAGCATCCTCTAGCTGTGATGGCAACATCTGGCCGTGGAAACCATTCCGAGCTCCAGGGCCCTACAAAAGCAGGCGGCCGGCCAGATGAGGCCACGGGACGGTAGCGTGCTGGCCCTGGCTGGAAGGTGGTTTTTCTCCGAGTGCGGTCTGGCGGCGGTCTGGCGACGCGTGACCGAGTTGGGGTGTTAAACGTGCGTATCTTTGGTCCTCGCTGCACGTTCTCCGGCTCCTCTGTGTCGGCCGTTTCCGGCTGCTCCGGCAGCCTGGGTTCGGTTGGCAAAGCGGATGCCCTGTCTTTAGGGACTCGTGCTTGGACTTTTCCCACTCGGCCTTCAGACAGGCTCAGCTGTCCCCGTTTAAAAATAAGCATTATTTTGACCCTGCTCTTCTCCAGCTACCATCCCCTTGCCCCCATCCAAAGCCAGACACCGCGAAGGTGTCCCCCCCGCCACCCAGTGCACCTCCCCATCATGCGCCTTTCACATCCACCCATGACAGAGGTCTGGTCCTCACCGTTCTGTCAGGACTATACCCCCCTATGGCCAAGACCCCTCTTTCCGATCCTCCGATGTTGTTATCCTAAATCTCTACCTGTCGTCTGACATTGATGGAAACTACCCCTCTCAGCTTTCCGTTGTCAATACCGTTCGTTCATGCTATCGCTGGGTCAGGTTGTTGAAAGAAATAATCCCCGTAGGTGATTCCAGCTTCTTTAGACTCCGTGAGTCATTGGAAGGGGGTATTGACCGGGCTTGGGCGTACGGGGGACACACAGGACTTTGCATGGGACGCGGCTCCAGCACTTGGAGCGGTGGGTGGAATTTGAAGGATTTGAACATATGACTATACGAGCCTCTGGGCGTACTAACGTGTATTAAGTATGCAAACATGGGAGACCCCGGACCAGATCTCTGTTTCTCAGGTGATGAGAGTGGGTGAGTGGAGTCATGTGGGGGGCAGGCAGGACAGAATGAACAACGTCTTGTCTCCGTCTGAGACCCCTCCAGGTCCCGGCTACCCCCGGAACACAGAGAACGCGAGTAGATTCAGCAGCCCTGGTCCCCCCCAAACCCTAACTTCACTCCTCCGCCCTCCATCACAAAACCTCTTCTCCTTCAGGTTTCTGTCCTCTCCCAGCCCCGAACTGAGGGGGTTTCCAACGCTGCGTGTGCCGCACCTGCCTGCCCCTCCCTTCTGGCTTTCCCCACCTGTGCAAGCCCACCTGCTCCCCTGCCCCCAGTGACCGCCTTCAGCCTGGCCCCGGCGCCCGCAGCTCCAGCTGTGACCTCTTGCCCTCAGCCACGTCCCATTTTCAACGGGGAGGGGGGCGGGGGGGGATTCTCTTGGATTCCAAGCAGTTCTTTCTAATTCTGTTTATCAACATGGGAGAAAAAGAAAGTTCCTCCAAGTTAAGTCTGTCATCCCACCAAACACACTTTATTCGCTGTTGTTTTATTATTTTCACTCAAAGCCAGAAGCCTGGTCATTGTTCATGTCTGGTATCCCAGTCCTTAACTGTTTTAACTGATTATTTTGATTATTTTATATTTCTTACCATCTGCACTATTACGATCCTGTTTATTTTATAACTTTACATAGTGGGGTTCATCTAATTTCTGCAATGTCACGGGTTTGGACACAACTTTAAAGTCTTCTGTCCCCATTTTCTCTCTCCCAATGTCACTGCGCCATGGCCACATGAACTTTCTTAAAGCTCTTTGCTCACCAAGCTCTCCTGCCTGCCGGGGGTTCCTGTCCCCTGGTTGGGGACAGGCCTATGCGTTCAGTCTCATTTCCCACGGAACCCCAGACCGTGCCCTTGCTCCTCCCAGGCAGGTCTTCCTCCTCTCCCCGCCCTCCCCGCCCCACACCGACACCTCCTGCTCTGGACCCCATCACACTGGGTCCCCATTCCAGTCCAGGCACCTGCCTCCTCAGATGGGCGTGCTTCCTGGCAGGGGGATGGCCTTCCCAGGGAGAGAGAGGGACGGAGGCTTCACCCAGGTTGTCTCCCCAGATGGTAATCGCTCACCTGTGTGTGACTCGGTGTGACCGCAGCAGCGTCCTTCCTCATCGTCTCCTTCCTCTGTGGTGGCCTCCAGCGAGTGGGGTGATGGGGGGAGGACCAGACAGGAAAGCCCACAGTCAGCACAGGCCTGGCCATTGTCACCATCCCTCGCCATCTCTCCCGGATTTGCAGTCCCACCCTCAGAGGAGGCGTCATGGGAACAGGTGCGAGGCACAGCTGCATCATCCCCTGGAAGGGAGTTTCTTCTCCCTGGAACGAGGACAAAACCCAGGGCTCTTCTTAAGGGTAAAGGTCACATTCAGAAACCTCTTCGAACTCGTGAGCAGCCGGCGTGGCTCCTATTTCCCAGAAGTGTGGATGTCGTGTGTGCGTTGTTTTCGTGCCGCTTTTCCTTTCTGGTAGAACTCAAAGATGGTGATCTTAGGGAGAGCCCTAGTGAAGCAGATTCATCTGACCACCTCGGATTAATTACACCACAATTAAATATTAACAACTGCAGCATGGCTTATATGTATGCGGTGGCTCCCTGTCAATGAGAAAATTCTTAATCATATACAGAACCCTGTCTAAAACGTAGGCTATCTTCTGACACTGAATTTGAAAAGAAATTCGTTGCGTACCTGAAAGTAAAACCCCAAACGTTAACTAACCACGTAAGACTGGGTAGATTATTCAGAAATCAAATCTACCACCACCTGTAAAAAAATCACCATCAAGTAATTCAGCGTATTCATTTTTTTAGAGTTTCAGAATCCTTACATCAAGAAAGTGTACGAAAATTAATTATTGGGCAATGCTGAAAACATTGATTTTCTCATGGTGAGGCAGAAGCCGTTACCATCCCCCCCAAATTATTTTATTTTAAATATATTGTGTTGTTGTTGTGAGTTTTACTTCTTTACTTACCATGTGACCCTTTACTTACCATGTGATTTTGCACCAATTCCTTAGTCCTTGCTGGGGCTCCGTCTACCCATTGGCAAATTGGAGATGGAATAATTACTGAAAGCTTTGTTACCGGGCTTCAGTGGGTTGGGAAATAGAAAGCACCAAACATAGAGGCTAGCTCACATGAAATGCAGCAAATGGCAGTTCTTACGTATTTCCTAGATGCAAACGGACGATTAACCAAGCCCCATCCACTTCTCACAACTGCTGTGAATCCATATTTATTTTTGTTCTCATGATTAGACTACTTTAAAGGCATGGAAAGGGAGGCATGAAAATAGGGAGTTCCTTCTCTCTTCCATAAGATGTATAAAAGGTCTGTACGTGTTTCAAGTGAAGCCAAGACAGACGCCGCGTTGTGTCTGCCTCCCTGGGACCTCGCTTCTTTGCGGTTCAAGTCCGCATGTGACCAGCACGTGGCTTCTGTGCTGACGGGAATCAGATGCCCAGAGCGTCGGGCACTGGGTGCCCGGGACAAATAACTGGGAGGAGCGTGCAGCAAATAGCACGCCAACAGCTGAGAACGCCCCGGGGCCTCGGTGGGCACCTGCTGGCCACCTCTGCGGAACGCTTCAGGGCTCTGACTAATAATAAAAGGCCAGCCATTGGAGGCTCTCTTGATCTCAACGATGGGGAAAAAAAAAAAGAAAAAACTTATGTCAAGTGAGCACTTTACATGTGGTTCACCCACTCGGCCGGCGCTTCCTCGGAAGCCGAAATAGATTGCTTACATAAAATGCTCAGAATGGCACACCCAGCCTCCTCCGGCTGCTTGCCGCCCGTACAGCTGCGGCTTCCTAATCCTTTGATCCTCATCCCGCTGAACTCTTTGAGAGTGTGGCAGAAAGGACAGAGTTGAGATTTCAGTGTGACAAGTGGAGGAAAATCAATTTGGGCTTCCCAAAGATAGAACAAGTGGTGCAAAAAGATCAGCCGTCGCAAATAGATGTTCTTTATCTTCGTCTCGGGACTGCAAGTGTTGAAGAGGCCCATCACGAGCGGACAATGGGAGGCAATTTTTTTCCCTTTACTTGAAGGATAAAAGACACGGAGTCTGGAGGTGCGACCACGTCGTGAACACCCATCCACGCCCTGGCCATCCGACGGCTCCCTGTGTTTCCCCTCGGTGTTGCAGAGTGAGACGCACGAGCATCCGCCAGGGGATTTGCACATTGATTAGCAGTTAAAAGCATTTGCCCGTGAGTCGAGTTGGAGGGCGGTTCCCTCCTCCAGGAAGACCAGATCTCCCCTGTAATTGGCAGTCCCGTTCTAAGTGGATATTCTGTTTAAGCTTCTAAAGAACGTCTAAGAACTTATTAAGTAATTGAATAAAGCAGAGTGCTTTCAGTCTTACGGGTGCACCATATTTCAGAATATCGTATAACCTATGAGTCAGTTCAAATGTTACATATAAGCATTAAAACGTGGGATAAAAAGAATACGGGGAAAAAGTGTGTGATTTACCATGTCACCCACTAATGCATTCCACAGCGACCGAGTCATCTTTTTTTCCTAAATACACTGTTAGAGACTTGGTTAGAACTATTTTTATTCTCAGAATAAAGCTTTCATGCCCCGAAAGGTACAGAGAAATGAAGATAGGCTTTTCATAACGCATACCATGGTTGTTTTGAGTGTCCTTAATTATTATCTTGATTCAATTCAACACAAGGATGATGTATGGCCTTTTGAGAGCTGCGTGTGTGTGTCTCATTATGAAGACTTAGTAAACGGCACAGAACAAGCCACATGAAGGCACGGTTAATGTTGTCTCGGTAATGGAAACACTGCTTCTTAGGCTCTTTCTGCATGCCAGAAATTCTGAGCAACAAACAAACCCCGCTACGATAATAGAATTTAAAAATTAGTCTATATTTTTTTACTGTTGTCTAGAGATAAGAACGGCTGCTTTTCTTAAATGAAAGGAAGAAATACGGGCAGTTTAGGTAACTAGAGTTTGAATCTCCGTGAAAACTCGAATGTAATAGGGAAGCCAATCACATCGCTTGTTGGAAATGAGAGATATAATTCCAGTTTCTTGACCCCTAGTGTTTCTTAACTATGCGCTTACTCTGTGATCTTCAAAAAAGTGAAATGAATTTAACTGTTACATTGCCAGTAGATCCTGTTGCCCTGACATTGCATCTGTGGATTAGCTCTATCTTTTGAAAATCTGCAGTTTGAATGCGTATGATAGCTTATGACATAGAGACCAAAGTACCTTTCCTCCTTGACCAAAAACACGTATAGAGTACTGCTTATGAATGTCCATAATGAACCTTTATTTCAGGAGCTTACATTCTATTTATTTACTTTTTATTGAAAAAATAAAACTACATTCATGAAATCCAGGTGATTCTGTACAGTTTTATGAGGGTCAGCAGAAATGATATAAACCAAGTACTTCAATGTTGACAGTGATCCTTTTGTTCACGTCACCACGTGGATGACTGAAGGGCAGTGTTACAATTAGATGCATCTATAGATTTCCACAGACAGGCGTTATATAGATGTTATCAGCCCATTAGAATGCAGTGTCCATTTCCCTGATTTATCCGTATTCTTGGGACGGAAACAAATACATTAATTTTCTATTCAATCGCCCTTTGACTAAATCATGGTACACAAATGAAGTTCCAGCTAGAGCTAAGAAGGACGTCTGCAAGACCGTAATCATTCATCACGATTACCGGCGTGACGCCGCGGCCCAAGAACACATCAGGAACCTGGGAAGAAACGGCTCTGAACTACCTACCGCGCACGTGCCGTGCGGAGAGCCAGCCTGGTCGCTGGGGTGCGGGGTGGCAAATGACATTTTCGAGAGCTTTAATAGTGGACAAGGACAAGTGCTTCGTCTCCTCGACTCCTTAGAACAAATGTCATTGAAGGAAAATTGTTGTGCAAGTGCCTGACTCAATCTTTATTAATGAAAAAAAAGAAGAAAAGACGCTGCCTCCGAAATGAGGCAGTTACAGTTGAATTGTGGCGAGCTCTCTCTTCACGGGCTAAATGGCCACTCCACTCATCTGGTTTTTCAAAAACATGCAGGAGAGGTCAGATAGAGGTGTTCTGTTGAGTCTGCCACAGGTTGAAGCTTTGCTTCAAAAAGGCGTTGTTTTTCAACTACATGATTAAAACAAAAACAAAAACAGGAAGAGTTGCCCGGCTTGCTAGAGCCAATCAAATCATACTGGGAAGATCTCCATATGTCCTTCTTATAATAATAGCAGTCAGGGTGGAACATTTGAATCGAGTTTTATCTGCAGGCCGCAGGGTCACGGAAATCTATAGGTTTATAGGCTGAAGGCACAGAAGCGGCAACAGGCTTTTTCTTGAACTTCCGGGGAGATTGTGTTTTGCAAACGGGTCTTTTCCTTCCTGCCTCAAACACATCAGCAGGGCAACCTTGGGCTGCAAAGGATACGAGGTCATTTATTTTCTCTGTGACGTGCAATCAGGCCTCACCTTCCACTTATCTCTAGATATCTTCTTAAGATCAGGGCTCCAGTGTCTCCAGGAATGCCCTGTTAAAACTCACTAATGGAGGGGATAACGCATTAATCAGAAAGGAGCACCTAACTGGGAGTGAGGGAGAAAAGCTAGAGCTGGCGGAAAGGATGCTTCCCCACCCCACCCCCCTGCCTGTGATCTCTGAGCCCCTGCAGAATTTCTTACTCTCTGCCGAAAATCCCTTCTTCTTTCATTTTTTTTCCTAGTTGATTTCTCCAAAGGCTGGTGAGTAATCCACATGTAATCACTGCCAACCCGTGGAAATTCTGCTGTGTCTCTGCTCTCGCACTTACCAACCAGAAGCAAGAGCCAGCCCAGAGGCCTCAGCACGTGGCTGTCAGCCGGGCCGGGCTCTGTCCACAAAGGAGACGGGAATACTCCCAACACCAGACTTCCTGGCAGTTTTCTCTGGTGTCCAAATTGCTCCTCGTGTGTAAAGGGTACCCAAAGGTCACCAGGGGAATGCACGGTTGCCTTCAAGGTGGTGGTGGCCTAATTCCAGCTGGGTTCCCAGGTGATCATGAACTTCCTTGACGTTAGGTCAACAGGTTCTGATCTGATGAGCCATCCTTTGGTACCACCCGTGGCCATTCCTGAAGAGCACAAGGTATCCCACCATCTACTGCCATCTGGCGCATTTCGTTTCCCCGTCAGTTTGGCAGCCACGCCTCCATCGTCTAGCCTTCCTGAGCAGGAAACGTTAGGATTGTGTAGCTGCAGGTCTCACACCCTTTGAAACAAGGGCGTATGCAGTGACAGGAACATTGTATTTTAGATGGCATGTAAGAGAAGCTTTCTGAGAGTAGCACCGTGACTTTATTAGTTACCGCTGAGTTCCTAGCTCCTAGCGCCATGTCTCGCACGTAGGTGGGGTGCAGTAAACGTTGAACCGAGTGGATTCCTGCTAATTCCCTTTGGCCATCACGTTCAGACGATGCTGGCAGACTTGAAATCCTTGAATGACGGAGGGCTTTTCTGGAAGAGTAGCAGGCCTGCAGCCCCTTAAAGATCCATCTTCATAGCCACCGCGTTCACAGAATGAAAATGGGTGTGGCCCGAAACATTCCTTGCATAAATGCCATAATCAATGTATAAGCACACATGTAACTTTTACCATAAAGTCTATCCATAATTTCTCTGCAGGGTGGTTACATGAACAACTTGTCCATGGCGAAGACAGTGAGCTTTGCCTGCACCTGTCTGAGGATTTTGAAAGAAAACCATCTAATGAAGACTTGCCTACCTAGTCCCTAGGCCAAGAATAGCTAACACACACTGAGTGCTTACTGAGTATCAGGTCCTTGTTCCAAGCCCTTCACGTGTGTTAACTCTTAAACCTCCTAACGCTCCTATGAGATGAATAACATAATTATGCTCATTTCAGAGGTGAGGAATCTGAGGCCCAGAGATATCAAATAAGTTGCCCCAGGCTACAGAGCCAATACATTGCAGAACGAGACTTAAATCCAGATCGTCTGGCCTGACTCTTGTGCTTTTTTAAAAAAAACTATGCACAATATAACTACTACTATTTTGTGATAATATTGTATTTGGGATTCCCTTTTAAATTATTATTTGTATCTTAGAGGCAGAAAACTAATTGAATAATAATATTATAGGTATTAAAGCCCATACACAGAAAGGTATTGTGCCTAAGATAAGTAAAAATTTTAGTTAAATATGGAAAGCATGTCAGTGGAAATAAAATTGTTTCATTGGCGTTCAGCCAGAGATAAAGGACTTGAAGAAGACAGGCATCATGATAATGATGAAAATTTAAGTAACAGGTAACATTTATGAATTGCTTTCTATATGACAAGCAATGTTCTGAGTGCCTTATATGTACTGAGTCCTATTTTATGGATGATCCAATTAGTTACCCAAAGTCCCATAGGTGGTAAGCAGCAGAGCAGGGTCCCCAGTGCAAACATATCTGACCCCCAAGTCTGTGCTGTGTCCTGCCACTCTGTCCCCACCCCACACGATGGTGAGGGAAGGCAGCTGAGGGTTCCGCACCCTTCATAGCACAGATACGGCCATAGGCAGGTGGTGGGAGGAATGGGTGTGGTGTTTTGGTGAACCCCATAATCTCCTAAAGACCATTTAACTATAATTATGATCAGATGTGTTATATAGGTTTCCAATTTTTGCAACAATTTACGACCACTAACTGGGGGTTAGTCACTGGACAAGTTCACAGAGTATCGTATTTAAACTGCCTGATGACCCTGATGAGTAGCATTATCCCTCTTTTATAAAGGAGGGAATTGAGCCTTAGAGACAATTAAAGAAATAGCTTAAAATTGTACACTAAGTGACTTCAAAGCCCATGACTTGGACTGCTTCATATTTAACATTCTACTAAATTAAATTAAGCCATACGAGATTGCCATGTTGGTAGGCCAAAAGATGGTCGAATGTTGGCAGTTTGATATTATACAACCTAATTAATGAATGAGAATTGATTTAACCCTTACCTACTTTGAATGTTAAATACATTGAGGGTAGTACCTAATATATTTGCAAATATAATGCGTACGAAGAAAAAAATCATGAAAGTTTGACAGAACCAGTGGCGTAATAATGTGAAAGTGTATTGATATTAATAAGGTGGCCAAACATTATGTTAAAATTCAGTCTGTTTAGATGTACGTAATATCTGGCATTGTGTTTTTAAAAACTATAATATATTTTGAATATGAACTAAGTAACTGAACATGAAGAAAAATAATTCATTCCTATTAGTTTGAATATTGTCCACAAATACTTTTGTTGAAAATCACATAGTAAGAGTTAAAATCTGAAAACTTCCCATGTTGGCAGCAGTTAAAACCCAACCTAAGAAAACACATGCGATCACATTTCTTTAAAACGCAATTTTAAAAGATCCGAGTGATAGTTTAAAATAATTGTTTCAGTTTACATTGCAAACTCATGCAAATTGACATTTATCAAGTTTTGCTGACAGGCTAATTGTGAAGTCTGCTCACTGCTAAGGAAGGAAGGAGGAAGGAAGGAGGGAAGGGAGGGAGGGAGGGAGGAAGAGAGGGAGGGAGGAAAGAAGGAAGGAAAAGGAAGGGAGGGGGAAGGGAGGGGGGAAGGAGCATCTGATTTGGAAAATCTCTTTTGCATTATTTGTCAAGATTTTTTGTACTGTAGGTGAAAGTATGTGCTATGTTTTTCTATTTTGCTCACAAAACCTTTTGCACAGTTTAGTGTTACATTTGACTGTACCAGATGAAAACACGGACTCAGGATACATTCCTTGGGCCCTGAGGAGTGTCTCCCATCCTGCTGGCAGGTGGAAAGTCGGCTTGGTAGAGAGGACAGCCACGGTCTCAGCTCTCTGGTGATGAACAGCTCAGGGCCTGGACGGCCACATCTGTGTCCTCCCTTCCCTCCGTCCTGCAGTCTCCTCTGGGACTGTGCGGCATGCTGCCACTCCAAGCGGTGTCCCCGTGGGGGAGGGCCCCACTGTGGCCAGTGCCACCACAGACTGACAGCAAACTGCACCCCCTGGAGATGGCTCTTGCCAGCGGCCAGATAGCAATCCCTGCAAGCCATAAGGTTAAGTAAAAACAGAAGCCTTGATGATTACATTATGTGATCGTTTTATAATCACCTACTACCTGGCAGACAGGACAGTGTACATTATATGTGTTTACCTAGATCATAATTTCTCCCTTTTGGAAGCTTCCTAAAGTAACTGGTCATGAAGAGTGGCTGGTATAAAACCGTAATGCGCAGCTGTATGAAGATCATCATATAAAATGTCTTTTTATTATTTTCATGCTTAGGAAATGATCATGATATAAGTGTCACTCAGCCTAAGTTCTGAGCTCCAGCAGAAGAGACTACAAAAGACCTCTCTTTGCAGATTTGAAAAATGTCGGTGGGTTTCGTCTGCCAGGACCATCGGAACCCTAGAGCTGCCGAGGCCTTCAGCCTCTCTCTCTGCGTATCTCTTTTAGCAGAGTTTTGTTACACCCCTTCACTTCATCAAAAATAATGAAGATTTATGTACGTCCAGGTACTTAGAATTCCTGATGAAAGACGAAATTGTTCCGTCTGTGCTTAAGTCCCTTCGCCCAAATCCACTTACAGGGCTGCACAAAAATGTTAGCATTTTAAAAAACAGCTCTTGATTCCATTTGCACTGATTTTTATCAAAATAAGGGGGGGAGGCTGGGAGGACGCTGTGTCTTTGTTACAAGGGGTAAACAAGCAATTTTCTCTCTCCAGGCTCCCTGCTAAAAGTTAAACACTTTAAGTTCAGAGAATCGGGGGAAGAATGTGTATTAGACTATTTGATCTTTTCAGGGATTTGACATGACATTTCATTCTGAAAGACCAGAATCTTTATTGACGTTGAACCTGAGGAAAGTGTCCTTAGCACGGAGTTGCCACCCCCAAAATGAAGAGCTGTTCTGAGGACCGATAGAAAGTGGCCACCCCCCCCCCCACAAAAGCTGCCGAGGGGCCACATGTGAGAACATTTCCAAATAAAAATGCCAGCGCTGAAATCACAATGAGCCCTGCTGGCAGCCTAGCAGCTGAAATGACATTCGTTGCTCTCTTTCAAATGTAATCCTCTGGAATTAACTAGTACGTGTTCAGCCACCTCTCAGTGCGTACTCTGAATTTTCAGAGGCCACGATGTCACACGTAAGTTTAAAATTCAGGTATTTAATATGTGAGTGTTCAAATTAATTAGAGAAAGACATCGAGCAATATTTTTAAAAATCGAAAATTTCACATCCTTTTTTTTTTTCCCTGCTGGCATTTGATGTCACATAGACTCAATCCCCGAGTAAGACATTTCCAACACGGCATCAGTCTTCAGCACATATTGTATGCAAATGTCATCCTCGCTTTGAAAATACCTTTTGCATTTTAAGCAAGATCCTATTTTGACAGTTCTTTATGCTTTTTGGGGAGAGTTCTGTGGAGAGTGGAAAAAAAAAAGCATCTTGAGTTTTTGCCTGGGCATGCTCATTTTAATTTGCTCATTTCTGTTTTATCCCGGTTAACCCCTCCGCCAAATCACCTGGAAGCCCTGGTTCAAGTTCAAGGCTTCCATCAGCCCCCATTAGAGATTCCAGGCAGGAGAGATACACATGTTAAACCACCGGAATCGAAGTTCTTCTTCAGGATTGCCCGGGGACTTTCCTGCTGCATTTTTGCCAACTGAATTATGATGTGAGATGGCATGAATATTGATCAAATTTCTAAACTGAATTTCCCAATTTTTCGACTGTGGTATAAACGGACCCACAGGTTGTCACGACCAATTCAGTCTGTTTTTAACAGCAGTCAGTGAAGCGTGGCGGTTGTTAAAACTCAATTGAAATGTACAAAATTATCTGCACGTCCGCCGTCAACAAACCTCCCTTAACCCCTGCCTCCCCACACTGCAAACCGGCAACACAACCCATAGCCAGGGCATGTCCTTGCAGGTCAGTGTGGCCGTGCGTGTGTGCCCTTGCGTGGGTGTGTTGCTTGTTGTTTTCCGTTTTGCAGTCATATCTATTTGCAAGTGTCAGTGGAAACGTGTTTATACTCATCGGGAACGAAGGCGTATTCTCTGAAGGATGCGGAAAAGAAGCCAGTACCTCCCCTCGGGTAGTGTTTCATCGTGGCCAAGTACCTCTGTTCCCCGTCAAGGGAAAAAATAAATCCCAAGTCATGAGGAGCTTTCATTTTCAGTCCAGGCTACATCGTTTACATTTATGAAGAACTTGTCTCTAAGTCGTTTTTTCCCCTAGTTTTGCTGTCTATTAACTCTTTATTCTCTTGTTGGTACATTTAAACTTACAGTGGGGTGGGAGGAGGGTCGCCCACAATGCTCTGTTATTCTGGAGAAATTTCCTGAAATAAAAGCATGGATAGGGGTTTGCCGAGGGGCGCCATCAAGGGCCCTGCTCCTGCTCTGTCCGAGAGGGATGCCATGCCCGCCCCTAGGAGATCTTGTGGACCAAGTTCGGAGAGGGTCAAACATCCTTTATCTTCCGACCCGCACTCCGCTGGTTGATCCAAAAGCTGAGTCTGCAGAAATGGGAAGGGGCTTTGACTGCCTGAGCAGTGTCTCCCTGCATCCGGTCCCTTGCCCATCAGGAGGCGAGAGACAGAAAGAAAGAGGAAAGGGGGAAATACTGACGAGACAGGATGGTAGGGGAAAATGAGGGGGACAGGGTATAATGCCTTCCCTGTTTTGCCAAAAACAAGTTAATCGCTGTTAATATCCCTTTTCCTGCCAGTATATGATATAGATCCACTCCCACCTCGTCTGCCACAGTGAGTGAGTCACATCTTTTCCCTTAAAATTGACTTAGGAAAGAGAAACATAGCACGAGAAAGGAAATGGGTGCATAAAATTAGTGCAAGACTTAGAATATAACAAAAAGATGTTATGGAGGGTTTAATTACAGAGTACTTGTCATGAAACTTTCCTGCTTGTTCAATGCTGGCATACAAAACGGCAATGAAATCAGTCTATTATTATTATTATTATTATTATTATTGGTAGTAGTAGTAAATGCATGTTATAACACATGCTTACATCCTGTAGTTTACAATACATACTTGACGTGACCTCATTTGTTCTAAAAGCAAGAATCTCTTTTAGGAAGTGTTAACATAAGAATTGTCCAAACCCGTAGAAAACTTTATAGGTTTATTTGAGCTAAACTGACAACAGTTGTCGGGAGGCAGTGGATTTCTGCAGGTATTTTGTACACTACAATGAAAGGAGGAGGCAAGAGGAGGGTTACGTGAAACTCACTGGTGCTAGACTAGGGAGCAAGGAGAAGGCAGAGCAGGGAAGGCTTTGAGACTGGATGAAGACAAAAACGAACAGACCAATACTTTTTTCATGTCTGGTGGGTACGGGACGGTTCCCGATGAACACGCACGGCACGTGGAGACGGCACTCGGGCAACAAGATAACAGTGAGCGGTCCCAGACCCCCCTGCTCCGTGGGAGTCTGGGCCCTGAGGGGCCTGCAGAAAGGGGTTTATGCTGACATTCCAAAGGCGTGTTATCTTAGATGAGAAAAGGCAACAGACAGGCTCAGTTAAGGTGAAGACTGGCCTTTGTCAGGGGAGAGACCCGTCTGGGACCCTGGACAGGACTACTGGCCGTGACTTGTTTTCATTTAGGACATTGTAATTTCAGACCATCCATGTGGTCACTTTCGGCCTCCGGGTCTGTAAGGCCTTCACGCCGGCCTCCCTGAGCTTGTCCAGTTTCGTAGCCAGCCCCTGATTCGTTCACACGGGTCGGTCAGTGTCACTTCTGTTCTGTGAATGAGGACGCCGGGCCTCAGTTCCTCGTGGGGGAGCTGGGACGTGGTGTGAATAACTGCATCCGTGCCCTTTGCCTCGGGTGTTTCTGGAGTGTTGAGTGCCTGTGCTTGGGTGTGTGCGTGTGTGCATACAGTCGTAGGACGCTGCCACCAATGGAGACAGATCAGTAAAACAAAAAAAAGGAACTGAAGTGAGTGGTGAATTATTAGTACTTCCGTAGAGCTGGGGGTGGGGGTCCCGGTGTATTAATATAAACAGCCGAATGCCCAACAAATTGTTTCCGTCCCGTGGAAGTGAGCCTCCGTGGCTGTGTTTGACTGGAGGCAGTGAAAGAAAGATGATCCTCTTTCCGAATCCAAAACTGGGGAGAATTTTTTTCTAAAAAATGACTATAGCGTGACTTACTTTATGTACTCCATAATATACAGGGTGTGGCACAAATAACGCCCCTTTTTCATGACAAAATCTCTTACTACAAAATTGTAAGTATGTAATTCTGTAACATAACAATATCACACCCAGGTACACAATATGACATGTTAGGTGACATATTCAAATTAAACCTATATGTTATTACACCCATGTTATTACCCTGCCAACCACACTCACGTGGACCTCACTGTGACCAGATCCTGTATACTCTCAACTCATAAAATCAATCTGCTCTTTCAAAGATTTCAAGTATCTCTGGGTAAATTTCTTTACTTTCTTCATTGACATAGGCATAGAAGGCAGCCACTTCTAGCAGTTTTTTATTTCTGATAGGCAGATAAGTTCTCTTGGACAGAGTATCTCTTCTTTCTCCTGTTGAATGTTGCCCTGAATAAGACTGAGAGAAAAGGACCTCCCGGCTTGCGCGTTGTACCGGGGAGAGGGTCCAGACCCTGTGATTCTGGCTGGAGTCCCCACACGGGAGGACTCTTCTTCCTGGCATGGGGTCTGTGACGGTGGCGCGTGTACCTTGTCGCCCAGAAGACATCCTCCCCGGGAAATGGTCCTCGGTGGTTGGTGGTGAAAATCACATATATCCATTTTTACATTGTATCTTTAAGTTTTTTATTATTTATTTGTTTGTTTGTTTGTTTGTTTATTTTTAGAGAGCAAAGGGAGGGGGAGAGAGAGAGAGAGATATCAATGTGTGGTTGCTGGAGGCTGTGGCCTGCAACCCAGGCATGTGCCCTGACTGGGAATCAAACCTGCGACACTTTGGTTCGCAGCCCGCGCTCAATCCACTGAGCTATGCCAGCCAGGGTTATCTTTAAGTTTTGAAATTATTTAAATATTTATATTTATGAGTGTACATATATACACATATATATGTATTTTTTAAAGATTTTATTTATTTATTTTTAGAGAGGGAAGGGAGGGAGGAAGAGAGAGAGAAACATCAATGTGCGGTTGCTGGGGGCTGTGGCCTGCAACCCAGGCATGTGCCCTGATTAGGAATCGAACCTGCGACACTAGTTCGCAGCCCGAGCTCCCACTGAGCTACGCCAGCCAGGCTTACACATATACATATTCAATTAAGGGTGAAATGATAACAGAGGCCAAATATATGGTGAGGGAAGAGGATCTGACTCCGGGTGGTAGGCACGCAGTGCAACATACAGATCGTGTATCACAGAACTGTATCCCCTGTAAGTGTTTGATACAATGACTGGAAGTGATAAGCCGGAGGCCGCCTCAGGTGCTACAAATACTAGTAGGATAATAGGCATCGTGCTAGCCAGGGTGAGGTGTGTGTTTGGAATAGTAATCATTACTATTGCAAACTATGATAATATCATACCCGCTAGGCGTGGCAGTGATGAGGGACCAGTACATGAGTAAGCCCGTGAAGGAGATTGTGAAAGCCAGGAATATATTTATATATAAGCTAATGACATGTGATCATTATGAGCACTATCCTAATCTAGTGAGTCGCAATCCCTTATTTTTTTAACAAATGATTTGTTTGGAACCTATATGATTCTGTTAGCCAATGTCACCCTGATAAATGTAATTAAAAATTTATATTGTAAAATTGGACATGTAACGAACCCCCTCCTGGCCGCACACAGGTGACACAGGGGATGTTAGGAGATGGTGATCAGCTCATCGGAACGCTCGTCCTGCCGGGCTTGCTTTCTTTGCCGGAAGGCAGTGGGGCTTGTGAATGACGAACGTGAGCTCTGGAACGACACCTCCTTCCAGGCTTGGAGACCTGGTGTGGGTTACGGCACCTCCCTACCCTGACGTGCCTCCCCTGGTGGCGGGCATGTAGATTCTGTCTGTAGGTTCATTCTGGGGATTAAATGAAACGCTGAAAGTCATGTAGCGCGACGCCTGATGAAAATGCCACCGGCCCATTAAAGAAAGACAAATAACAATGAGGCTGAACTCCTGGGGGACTTTGGTAAGGAGGAAAGGAACGAGCCCACCCTTGAAGGAGACACGAGTCCAAGAGCAAAGGGCCAGTTTTATTCCTGATTTCCTCAATCTAGACATCAAAACTGTACAGGAAACATGGCTGGTTGGATTTAATGAGCTTCTGTTTCAACAATGCCTTAAAAGGTTTCTTTCACTTGGTTCAGGAAGAATAAAAATATTAATTAACATTAATTGAAAAAAATAAAAATTACAGAAGTAACCTGGAATGGAGCGGATTAGGAGCAAACGCAGGTAGGTGTGTGTAAGCACCTGCGTTATATAAGATGCTGCCATGAGTCCTGAGCATCGTGATGCCCTGTTTGGTGACTGAAGGATGGAGAGGCCGAGTCCTGAGCTTTCCTATGGGGCAGAGCCCCCTGCCCCCTTGGTTCCGTGCTGGACGGCTGCAATGGCTGGGCAGTAGGGACGGGGACAGCCTCTGGTCACCGTGCCTCTCCGCAGGAGTTACTACAATCGTCCTGCAGTTACCTTGTGGCGGTTTGAAGCTTTCTGTCTTCACTCATCCCTTCTGCCATCACTCCTACCTCTGCTGGAGTTCTCCCGTTTTCTGCCAACCTCTGTCTCTTTGAATTTGTAAATGCAGTTATTGGGCTGGATTTACGAGAGGGCTCACATTGGGATGGGGGTGACGTTTTCTTTAAAACGTCCTCCTTTGCATTCGGTGAGGCCAGTTTCTCGCAGGGGACCCCCAAGAGTGAGCAATGCAGTGTTTCTCACCCAAGCGCCCCATTATTCCTCAAAGCTGCACCTTCCCAATTTCCCTGTCTCGTCCTGGTACCCTGGCCCCTTCACAGGCATGTGACCACGGGGTCCCCAGAACTTCAGGGTCCCAATACCTGGGCTTTCAGGGCCTCAGGTCCTTTTCTGATGATGGCGACCTCCTTGGTTGCTGGCCAGTGTCCACTCTCAGTGGAACGGCACCATGGGCTTTGTGGCCACACGACTGGAGCGCCACCGCCCTTCCTGATCCGTGATGGCGGCGATCCCTCCCCTTTCTGCGGTACCAGCCCCTGCTCTGAGTGGGGGGCCGCGGTTCCTGTGAAACTCACTCCTCGGGAGTCCAGCTCAGTGTGAACTTTTCTTTGTGCGCATGTGCAGGTGGTGTGTTTGTTCCTTTCAGTTTTGTGGTCCTTTCACACTATTTCTTTTACATGGCTTCGGGGCAAAGAAAAGCGTGGTCCCACGTCCAAACCACTCCCGTCCCCACAGAAAATTCCTTCTCAGCACTTTTAGATCTACATTTTCTTGTTGCATTGGCCCAGGGTTCAGGGCATTGGGAACTTTCTGTACAGGAAAGCCTGTTAGCGGAAGGTCTCGGTGTTCTGTGGGAGTGGGTGCAGCTGCCACAAGGCACCCCTCACTTTCTGCAAATCAAGGCACTCGTGAGCCCGCAGTTGAGTTGAGTTTTGTTAGGAACAAGATGAAGGGGACCTGATGTCGTCTCCGATCCGCCGAATCTCTAACTGCGAAGTTGCGTGTTGGAGACTGGAAGCCGAGCCTCAGGAATAGATCTTCCCCGGCACATCGCAGCCTATTGATTCGTCTCCTCTGTGACTGCTGCCAGGCCCCCAGTGCAGAGAGGAGCCTCAGGAAGAAGGCAGCCTTGTCACCGCTAATTGGTGTCGTACGTAGATAAATTATCTACTTATCAGGTGTCTCTTCATTCCGTGACAACACGGCGTCAAGAAACTTCATTGAGAATGCACGGAGAGTGCATTCTTACACTCGCAGATTTCTTTTTCGAGTGAGCTATCGAGTTTTTGAGGCACAGGAGCGGGTTTCAGAAATTCAGCTCTCGCACCCAGCATTGCAACCAGATCTCTACCTTTGTCTTATTCTGCAAGATGAAATGCCTTTGTCGACTTGATTTTTTTTTTGAAGTTTTGTTGAATTGATTGGGGTGACATTGGTTAATAACACTATATAGATTTCAGGTGTGTAATTCTATATGCATCAGCTGTATATTGAAGTGTGTGTTCACCACCCAAAGTCAAGTGTCCTTCCTTCACGGTTTATCCCCTCGTGCCCTCCCCCACCTGCCCCACCTCCCTTGCCCTCTGGTCATCACCCCACTGTCCTCTGGGTCTATGCGTTCTTTTTCTACTCAGTGTTCTTGACAATGGCCAACATTCAGAAGCAGCCCTAGTGCCCAGCAGTACATGAGTGCATGAAAAGCTGACGTAGGTTTACCCAATGGAATACTACTTGTCTGTAAAGAAGAAGGAAATCTTACCCTTTGCGGCAGCTTGCATGGACCTGGAAAGCATTATACTAAGTGAGATAAGCCAGTTGGAGAAAGACAAATACTGGATGCTTTCACTCGCATTAGACTCTAATGAACACAACAAGCTAACGAACAACACAGAAGCGGACTCAGAGATGCAGAGAACAGACTCTCAGGTGTTGGGGTGCTGGGGGCTGGGTGTGCAAAGTGAAGGGACTGAGCAAGAAAAGAAGTCTCTGCAGACCTGAGCGTGAAGGCACCGACGCCTTTTCCTCTGTGGCTTAGAAGCTCCAGGTTTTGTTGTAGAGCCGAGGGCAGGGGCGGGTCTCCGAGGTCACTGCCAGGCTCCGCCTGGTGGGCCAGTGGGTGCTGCTGAGGAGCCTGGGAGCCTGCTGGCTTGGGGACCTGCGACTCGTGGGTCAGCGTATGTAAGTAAATGTTCAGTAATGTGGACGATGGCTCAGACACCCAAGTACTCAGGGTCTGGCACCAATAATGCCCCTTTCTCATTCCAAAAGCTTTTATTACAGAATCATAAGCATGTGATTCTGTAACAAAACAATATCACATTCAAGCGCACCGTCTGACATTGTAGGGCAAGTGTTCAAGTTAAAACTATCAATGACTGCAGCCGTATCATTACACTACCTACCACACTGGAGCAGGCCTTCCTTCTGCCGGGCCCTGCGTTGGCTTTACATTCTGTCTCCTTGAACTTGGGAAAATGCGCTGTGGGAAACAACCCGGTGGACTTGCACTGAGGCCTGTGTTTATTTATGCCGGCAGCGTTTTTATTTCGGCTTCAACCTACTTACTCTTTTTCTTTTCGGTAAATAAATCTAGTGCCTTCTGCTGAGACAAGGATTTGGGAGGAGTTTGAGGAAAATCATTCTTTACATTTTAGAAGTTGTTTGTAATAACTTTGCATGTGCTATAAACATGTTAATGGCTGGTGGAGAACAAAACCCCTGTAATAATTGCCCATCTACATATTATAAGCAGAGTCTTACAGTTTTAGCTGCAATCTGTGGTCCCGGCTGAGGAGAGAGTAACAAAATACCCTGTATTTATGCATGGTTTATGAACTGATTTGCACACAGGGCTTGGTATACATGAAAAGTGCATCCTACTTTGTGTGCATCTTAACCATCTACCAGGTGATTTGCCGGGAGAGCGAAGTTTTGTCTTTAAAATGCAGCCACATCACCTGAGACCCTGCCAATGCCCCAAGTGCATCTTAGACGTGTTCGGGAAGATGGCGTCGTAAGATCAGACCCTGACCATCGGCGCTCACGCCTTGTAGTCATTCATGCAACTTGATTTCCATTCCTCCTGCTGATACGTGTCACAACGAGAGTAACAAAGAGTTTCCTTAATGTATTGCTCGAATATAGCGCGTGTAGCACAAGAGTGTTTCCAGCCCTGAAATGTGGACGGATGGTGTTTAAAGGCCCTGTCTCGAGTTATCTCAACAGGTGGCAGCTGGTAATTGATAATTATCTTTAAAGTATGTGCATTCATTGTGGTTAGTAGTAACGTAGCATTTTTATCCACAGATCTCAAGGCATGTGTGAATAAATATGCATTATTTCCCTATTTTAAATAACCAGAGACTTACTGAACGTTAATTAGATATAAGCACACAGAGACACTTCGTGTCCTCTGCCCGTTCGGAGCTGCTAAAAACATTCTTCCCAGAAACTGGGGTAAAGAGCACAGGGTCCCTGGCCTCTAAGTCACTGCGGTGAGGGGCACAGTTCTAGCACCAGGGGTAGCCCCATGGGATGCAAAAACCCCTTCCCCCCACCACACAGCCATCTCCACCAAGCTCCCCGTGCCTGGGCTGGCAGAGTGCTCTAGCCAACAGCGACCCCGGGAATCCTCCTTCTGAACCCTGGTCCGCTACCTCTAGCTGGGCAGCACGGGCACCGAGGGTGGGGAGCGGGTGCCGCTTCTTCCCCCCTTCACAGGAGTTCCTTCTGAACCCTCTTGATTAGGAAAACACTTTCTGGAAGAGCCACCCTGTAGCAAGCTCTTCCCTAGGTGCTTGTGACGCAGCAGTGACCTGGACCGAGAGTGGCTGCTGTATCGGAGCCGGTCCTCCCAGACAGAGAGAGGGGATCCGTGTCCCCTCCTACTTCCCGAGTTACCATTTCCTTCCGCACCCCCGCCCACCCCTGTCCACCGGTGAAGTGTCCTCGTTCCGGAAGGATGGCTCGCCCATCCATTTTCTGTGTGTCCCTGTCAGAGAGAGAAAGATTGTTTAGCTTCACTTTTTGTAATCTGTATGACTTGCATTTTCAACTTCGTGTTAAGAAAACAATAACCAGGTGAAACGTGGTTTCTCCCCCTGCTACCTCCTGCTCCCCCGTGATCATAGCAGAGGAAGAGGCGTAGAAGAAGGCGCCATCCCGCCTCCGGCTTACCTGTCCGATGAGCATCAGTCCGGCCCAGACCTGGGAGCCTCCCAGCCCCCACGCGCCCTTCTTGGGTGGAGGGAGGAGAGAGAGAGAGATGGCCACCAGGGACTCCTGGTGTGGTGGGGTCACAAGAGCCCCCAAACCCCCTTCTGTTTTCCCCGTTTCCTTCCTCCTCCCCAGCAGATTCCAGAAATGTGTCTTCTGATTTCAGCTCCCCAAGCTCCACCCTCTTTCTTTGTTCTCCCCAGCATTGTTCCTGCTCGCTGGGTGTGCGATTCCCCAGACGGCTGCCCGAGGAGAGGGCCTGACCCGTGCCCATCTGGTTGGCACTGCAGCGCGAGGTGTTGGCCTTGGCAGGTGGACTTGGGTCAGAGGAGCTTTGATTGTCGACTGAGATGACCTTGCGGGGGGTGCAGGGGGGGTAAGAAAGCACGAGGTTAGGTAGGGTTAAGTTCGCTTCGGGTCCACAGCCTCTATCGGCATTCATAAACGCGGCTATTATTAAATACGGGCCAGCTGGACCTTGCGATAAGCTTTCACTTGAGTGCATTCAAGCCTGTGGTGCGGGTGGGCTCCTGTTTCCCAGGCAGCAACTCCCAGCATTAAAGAGCAGAGAGTGTGCTGGCGAGCAGGAGGCACTGGCCGGAGGGCGATGCCCAGGCAAGAATGTTCCTGGCTCTCTCTCCGTGCTGGTCTCTCAGCTGTTGAGGGAGCGGCTGCTCTCCTAGAATAGCAGCACCGCGCGCTGCACGGCTCGCCCACAAGCTTGTGCCCTCGTGCCAGGGCTGGACTCCTGGGACAGCTGGCGAGCTGGACATCCCCGGCATTCTGAGCCTCGGCTGCACGGGGCCGGGGCACCGGCAGACTCCCAGAGCACTGCTGAGTGATCTTCGCCCTCTCCCTGCACTTTCTGCAGCTCTGGGTAGGACGGATCTGCGGGAGAAGCAGGAAAGCACCTCAGCGATGAGATTGGCCAGGGCCTGCGTGGTTGGCGTATTGTTTGTTCATCTGTGATGTGCATTCAAGATCATTACCAACACCTTCCACGGGTTCGTCAGACCAATTCAAAGTTCCCATTCTCCATGCCACAGGCGTCTCTAGAGTCGTGTTGTCGTTGTTGATGTTGGAAGTCTAGGGAAATTAACTGATGGTTGCTTATACACAATGTCCACTCAGGTGATTGGCCACGTACGGCTCCTGCCCCTCTAGCCAAAGAGCCTGAAATCCTGCTGTGAGGGGGGCTCCTGCTTCTCCCTGGCCCAGTGTTGGCCTCGGACAGACCCCCCCCTCACAACAGGCCGAGGGAGTCAAGGAGGACCCCCCTCACAGCAGGCCGAGGGAGTCAAGGAGGAAAGGCAGGAGGTACGCCAGCCCCTGCCGCCGCTACCTCAGATCAGACTTATGGAACTTGAACAGAACAAAATGCCTACTGTGTACCTGTTCCTGTTCTGCACGCATAGTAAACTGTTAGCAGTCATTAAGGACACACGTAGCCATTATAGTCTCAGAAGCGTGCGGAAGAGGGCTCTCCTGCGGGAGCAGGACCTCCATGCGCCAGTCACCGTATGGCTCCTCCGAGTCACCTGCTGAAGGTACCGGCACCCAGAAGCTGCTACCGGTGACCCGAGGCCAGAGGCCTCCCTCCCTCCCTGCTTGGCAAGCAAATAGCGACGAAAATTCGCTGATGCCTCCCACCAGGTTTCATCAGGAGAAAGTGTGAGCGTCCTGGACGGAGACCCACACACGGTGGCCTTGTTCTGCAGCAGCTGCCTCCTGGCCCACCCGTCATGCCACGCACCAAGTGCATTATGGGTTAATTTGACTCAGGGAACTGACCGCCATGCATGTTGCAGTTTCGGTGGGAACCGTGCATTCCAAATTCTCGCAGGACTGCCTCAAACACAGACTTACAAAATACAACCTGTCCATAAGTCGAGGACCGCGCCTGCATTTAATACTTTTTTGGCAGCACGGGACTCTTTCAAAATGTGATGCTTCTTATGGACGAGGACATTCTGGAAACCGTTTAGAATTCACACAGTCTTGGATGCTTTCTCTCACATAGATTTCATGTATTCTTTGGCCGTGGAGTTGGCACTCGATCAGGTCATTGTCACAGTTTATCCTCAACAGATATCCCAGCACTGCGGTCTGCCAGCGTCCCAAGAAGCATTTGGGTAGATGCTTTTTCCAAAACACACAGTGTCCAGGTGACACAATACCCACTGGTTTTCCCACCACGTGAACCAAGAATCGCTTTAGGGGGGGCCGCGGTCCTCCACTTCGGAAGAACCTGCAGGTACATGATGTCTGGTGGAAACGTCTCATGTTTTCTCGGCTCTGAGCACAGGCTTTTGCTCCGGCTCTCTGGACTGTCTTATCTCGGTTAAGGCGCTGTGTACACTTCTCAGCCTTGCCAGCTCTCCTGGACTCTGATTTGGTTATCACTGTCTCCCTTGTAACAAGGGGGGGCGGGGGGTGCGACCTGGGTGGCCGATGCCTTTTGCGAGTCTGAGCACTCACAGACGCAGATCTGGTTTGGGGTTTCTGACAAAATCCGGCCTCTGCCCTTACAGGACCCGCCAGCTCTCTCCACATTAGTAAACCTTGGGTTTCCCAAGACAGTCTTCCTCCCCAGCCTCCACCCGGAGGTGAGTGTACGTACTGTGCACAGAGCTTGCCCACCCACTCGGAGCTCGTGGCTCCCACGCCACGAGGGGACAGAGAGCCCTGCAGAGCACAGACCCCCCTTCCCATGGTGCCGCCTCCTGCCCTCACTTCACTGCCATCAGTTATTTTCAAGGGACACCATGCAGCAAGAATGTTCACTCTTTCTCCTCACCCACAAGCCAACAGCATGTCACTACCACGTTAGACGCTGGAGTTAGCGGTACAAATAGGACCCGCTCTGTATTTGCAAGAAAGCGCCGGTGCAACGGACACAGAGAGGCGATGGTGACATCACCTCCTAAGTGGACTGCTGGAGACACTGTGCCAGGTCGTGGGAGCTGAGGAGGAGACACGGCCTGGCAGGGGAGTGGCAGGGGGCGGAGTCAGGCTGAGCTGGGGTCTGAAGGCCGCGCAGGCAGGGGAGAGACTCTCGGGGCTGAGAGGGGGCTGGCGTGGAGGGCGGAGAAGCTCAGCACCTGCTGCTGGAAAACCTCTCCCCATTTACCCCCTTCAGACCCACAGGCTGCCGCCCCCTGACCTCCGTGGACGCCAGTGGCTCTCATTTTCTGAGCTTCCCTGGGGGTGAGCACCACACCTGCCGGCGCACTAAACACCTGTGCTTATATTACAGCTCTGAAACACCCCTGGTGCCTAGTGATGCCTCTGATGGAAAGCATATGGGCCCGTGCAGGGGAAACATGAATAGGTTCCCAGTGATCTCCAAGTATGCATGGCTAGGCACGCTCTTTATGGGACCCTTGCAGCAAAACCCCCCTTCCTCGTGGTAGAGTGGAACATGCACATCGCCGGTGTTAGTGAAGCGAGAAGTGGTCTGGTGGCTCATCAACAGGTTCCGAATGTGGAGGTTCTGCAGCTTCTGAAGAGGGAAAGACCGGCTCTCCGGGGGCTCCAGCGTTTGGGGTAACAGTGACGGAGAGGGAACTTGCACACGGGGGTGGCTGCACTGGAACAGAGGCCCCCACTCACGGCAGCCATTTCTCGCAGCAAACGCACAGAGCACTTACCCCAGCAAGCGCCCCATACCCCGGCGCCGGGAAGGAGAGCGCGGGTGTAGCCGTGTTTCCACTCCTTCAGCGCGTGTTTACTGAGCTCCTGCCGCGCGCCGGGAGACGGGGGGGGGGGGGGGGGGGGGGGGGGGGCGGGGCAAGCTATGCCTCATCCCTAGCCTCGGTCAGCTTACGGTTTGCAGGGAAATCAGATATTGAACAAGTCACTGCACATGTCACGGATATTTCAGAAGGGAGGGTCAAGGCTACATGGTAACACGGGAAGTTCACCTGGTGACAGGTTTTGAGGAAGACCTCGGGGACTGACCCAGGGTCAACCCTGGTGGGTGAAGAGGGAAATGGGTCGTGAGAGAGATGTTTCAGGAATGGGAGACGGGGAGGGCCCCATCGTGAGGCAGGGGAACAGGCGGCGTGGGCTAACCCTGAGTGGAACCTTCCAGAAGGAACGGCTGAGCACCTGTTATGCGCAGGCTCCGCTCTGGTCCCCGAGGACAAGGCAGAGGAGGGCACCAAGTGCGACATTCTCTGTCCTGGCACAGTTCACTTTTAGGGGAACTTCATCCCACGGGCAGAGAGAAGACAGGACAGTGACATGGCGACATTTGCCTCTACCTTGGCTCATCGTATTAACAAATCTTAGGCGGGACCATGTGTGAGTTAGCAAAGGGAAAAACAGCGGCAGAATCCCTTTTAACTCGCTACTTCGAACCAACCCATAAACTTCAACGTTATCTGCTGTTTTCTCCATGCACAGAAATTTGCTGAGATGTTGTAGCTGTTGTTTAAAGACAGCAAACCCGTGATATTTGGCTAGCTAAACCCTCATGCTTTGCCCTGAATGAGACATCATATTTCTAAAATGAACGTTCTGGAACAACACGGGGAGGGGGAGCAGGGGGAAAGGAATGCCTCCTGATGGACAGTTGCCTGCAAACCCGCCCACGGGGACTCTCATCACTCCTGAATCAGTGCGGCTGATAAGAAACCACGAACTCTAATACGTCTGGTTAAACGGACCATCTGCCTATTCATGACATTTGAAGTGAGTTCTCATAAACACTTACTTCAGCTACGTGCAATGCCTGATGTCTTTTCACGATGTGTTTATCCATAGGCAATTACTTCTCTTTCATGGCATTTTATAATGGGCCGTACAAACTTCCTTTTTCCCCCTGTTGTAGACTTGAAGAAATTTTATGTGAAATTTGCATGGCAGATGTTTGTGCTAAACCATTTCTAGGCGAAAAGATTTTAACAAGGCTGTTTTGGGATGAAGTAGAAACCTCTCTGATGAAGTCAGACACGGCGTCCAGAGGAGTTTCAAACGGTAAAGGACACCCTCAAGCACCCGGGGTGAAGCCGTTCCAATTAATGGTCATGAAGAAAGTGGTGGCGGTGCCCGTGGACCTTGCTGCGTGTTCTGGGTGTACTTTCAAGCCCCGTGGATGCTTGCAGAATCCTGTAGCCAAAACGCATTCGACCTCCAGGATTTCTGGGTTTGGAAAAAAGTAATATGATAGAGGTGTTGTCTGTTGTATAATACCATAAATTAAATCGAGGGCCACATTGGACAGTTGCACATGTGAACATGTCTTCTATAAAACTCATGAATATTCAGATGGAGTGGGATGAAGAGTACAAGGCAGTCCAAGGGGTCGTGTCATCAGTGAGCATCCTTCTTCCTGTTTCCAGAGCTTTCCAGATTTTCAAATACAGGTGAGAGATTGCGGACCTGTACTTGACTTCCAAAGGGATCTTGGAAAATTTCCAGTTCTGGCCTATGGTATGCAACCCCAGAAATGGCAGAAATGTCTGGAAATACTAGTTACTACTATTGAGATACATAGGTTTCTTTTGTTTTCAGTACGATAAGGCTACATGTGGCTTGGTGGATAGTGCTACCTCTAAATAAGTTGGGGAAATGAATAAGCGAATAAATGAATAAATGTGGCAATGAAGGGGCAGTTCCAAGGTCCTAAATTATACAAAACACTCTTTCCTGTTTCTTAGCTGCTTTATCCTCAGGATGGGAGTCTAGGGCCAGGGCAGCCCCGGATTCTCCCCGGCCACACAGGGTTCCGTAGCAAAATGACTTCCCCGGAGTGCTCCAGCCACTGTCAGAGGAGGGGTTTTCAGAACTTTAGACCAAGGCAAGCTGGTGCCTTCCTCAGGGCCTTTGAGGTCATTACTCTTCCTTTGGACCCCAACGTTCTCACCCAGCGTCCCATGGCTGGCTCCTTATCTCCTTTTAGGTCTCAGCCCAAGTGCAGTCCCCAGAGTCCTGCCCCGTCACCATCACTGTCCCCTGACCTTGCTTTATTTTTTTTATCACAGCGAAATTTGTGTGTGTGCCCCCCCCCCCATTGATCTGAATCCCTCTCTACTGAGTCCTTTAGGGCCTGGGTCAGTGAGCGGCTGGCAGGGGCACTCAGCCAGTAGGTATTAAATGAATAAATACGTGAATGAATGTTTCCATTGTTGCTGGTGCGTAATGGAGAGTTATGTGTGAGCCCCAAATCACCTTTTTATTTGTAACTTTATGATAATTTTAGAAAATGATGATGACAGTATTTTACAATTATTAAGTTTTTTTAAAAATGCAAACATATGTATTTTCCCCCATTTTAAAGTTCATATACTTTTTATTTTTCCATTACCAGGTATTCCCCTTATAACACCCCCCGCAATCCCCACACTGCTGTCTGTGTCCATGAGTCCTTTTTCCTTTTTTCTCGATCCCTGGACTCCCTAACCAGCCACCCCCACCTTAGCTGTTGTCCTGTTCTCTGTCTATGGGTCTATCTCTATTTCGTTTGTTAGTTTAGTTTGGTCATTAGATTCCATGTATAATTGATATTATATGATACCCGTCTTTCTCTGACTGGCTTATTTCACTTAGTATAATGCTCTCCAGGGCCATCCAGGCTGTCACATAGGGTAAAATTTTCTTCTTTTTTTTTTACTGCCGTGCAGTATTCCATTGTGTAAATGTCCCATGGTTATTTTACTCAGTCACCTGCTGATGGACAGCTGGGCTGCTTCCACATCTTGGAGAATGTGAGTGACGCTGCCGTGAACCGGGGTGCTCATGTTGTTTTGAATTAGTGTTTGGGGTCCCTCCTCTTGTTTACTCACTCACTCACCTACTCTAGTGACGCGTGCTAACGTCTGAGTCTTTTTAGGCCAGAAACAAACAAGAGAAAAGAGAGACCGAGATAAAGGGCTGAGATCATACTTGTTGAAGAGCAATTTCTTCTAGATACATGTTTTTCCTGTTTAAAAAATATTATCTGGGAACCCTCTAAGACCTGTGGAGCTTTTCAAAATCGTGGTTCTGGTGTTGTGGAATATTACAGCTGCTGCCCTTGTCAGGGTCCAATCTGTTGCGTTCTTCCCATTACTTGTGAGCTCTATTTTATTCGTGTCTAAAACTTGGCCAACGTTTATTACGGTACTACAATCTAACATTTTCCTTTTTTTAAGATTTTATTTTATTTTATTTTTAGAGAGGGAAGGGAGGGAGAAAGAGAGAGAGAGAGAAACATCAATGTGCGGTTGCTGGGGGCCGTGGCCTGCAACCCAGGCATGTGCCCTGACTGGGAATCGAACCTGCGACACTTCAATCTAACATTTTCCGTGCTGTACTTTGGTACTTACGTCCTATGAATAAGTGGCCTCCTTAAGAGTTAAGTTTATCTTGCAGGAAAAAATAAACAAAAATTTACTTGTGGGGTTTTCTCCTGGAATGAGGTCTAGTTGAAAATTGGATAGAGGAGATTTCAAACCAGACAGAGGCCAAGTCGGCGCAGGGAGTGAGCAGCCCTGCTGATGCTCTGAACGAAACGAGGAGGAAGGAGCCCGGTAACTGAGGGCTGCTGCTTAGAGGAATGTTACATCCCGAACAATCATGAAAAGGCTTTAATGGGACAAAATCATGACACGTTCTGATTATAAAGAAAACCCAAAGCTGATGACCAGTTTGCTGTTGTCAACGTGTGAAAATAGGGTAATTAATTCCAGATGGCTTGGCACATTTTGGCTTTCTCAAACTAAACTTCTCAGGGAAATAGATTCAGAAGAAATTTCGCAAACCAAGATTAATTAAAACGGTTGGAGAAACAATCGTTGAAACCGAAGTAAAGTGGAGGATAGTATTTCTCGCTCTACTGCCACATTTGGTGAAGGGACTTCTGTGGGGAGACGAAAAGGGTACGGGCCCTGGCCTTACACTCATCACTTAACGAGGCCCCAGCGGCCACAGCCATAACGCAGTTCCAAGGCGGGAGTCCCTTCAGATCCGGTCTGTCGCCGACTGCGCAGCTGGCACTATACATAGGCCAGCCTGTGTTGGGCCTGTCCTGTCGCGGACGTCAGCCGCGATCAGCTGAGATGCCATGAGATGCCAGGAGTCGCCGTGGGAGCTGGAGGAAGCTATGTTCATCTGAGAAACACAGGCGCACACATGCCTCGTTCTTTAACTATGTTCTACCTCCTATCACCATAACCTCTGTCTCATCTGGATTGTTCCTGTTCTGGCTCCCTTGGATCCCGGGCCCCTGGGGGCCCCTCAGAGGCTGCATGAATGCTGAAATGGTGGTGTCAGGATTAGAGATAAAAGGGAGGTGCAGACCGGGTGTCACCAGCACGCTGCTCTCCGAGTGAAAACACCTCTGCTCTCCTGGAAGGTGTCTTAGGCGGACTTGGAACAGGTGGGTGGCTTCCGACAGACCCTGGCACCCCTCCGTGCAAGGCTGGGCCTACGAGCGCAGGGAAGGAGGGAGAGGGCAGGGCGCCTCCCTTTGGGACAGCCCCAGGCCAGTGTCCTGGGCTTCCCTCTGCACCCTCGGACCCTTCCCGTGGCGGTAGAGTGACCGCCTCACGCGGAAGGCGCCGCAGGAGCCTGCTTGTTGCCTATATGTGGTGTGAATGTCACACTGCATGTCTTTGAAAGCATACCCAATGGTGTTGCCTCACACTTGACCTTTGGGGACAGTAATGCAATGTCACCGCCTCTCTGACACAACCCTTCTACCGGCTGCATTCCGTATTTCCTCTTGTGAAGCCGCTTTCTGTCATCACGTACAACCTCAAGATCATCCCTGTGTTCTCTGAGGCTTTGGCATCTGCTTTGAAGATGTTCTTTCCTCGCAGCCAGTTCCCTCAGTCCCCTCCTTGGTGACTGAATCCGGGTGCGGGCTCCAATCTCACCCCCCGGACCGTTGGAATCTTCGAGAGGAGAGTGGCAGCTGCTCTCTGCTCTACGACCCCCAGCGCTCAGCTCATTGTAGACACTCAGTAAATATCTGTTGGCTCGGACAATTATCCGGAACCTTGGATGTCTTGTAACAGCTTTCTTTTCCATTTCTGATCATGCCTCCTTCTAATTCACTAAGAAATAAGAGGTCATTGCATATGGACTCCATCTGTTTCTCCTCTCTTTACCAAAAAAGACCTTTCTTCACCCATTCTTCTTCTGTGTGGTTTTCCCATCTCCCTGTGCCCTGGATGGGATTCCTTCTGCCTCCTCTGGATCCTTGTTCTGTTATGTTTCCCCATCTCTCAGTTTTTCAGTAGCTTCCTTTTCCCAGTCAGGGTGTAAAATGCATAACTCTCAAGCATCCTTTTAAAAACATACCTTCCGCCCTGGCTGGTGTGACTCAGTGGACTGACTGCCGGCCTGTGAACCAAAAGGTCACCAGTTCAATTCCCAGTCAGGGCACATGCTGGGTTGTGGGCCAGGTCCCCACTTGGATTGAGTGCAAGAGGCAACTGATCAGTGTATCTCTGGCACGTCGATGTTTCTCTCACTCTTTCTCCCTCCCTTCACCTCTCTCTAAAAAAATAAATACCTTCAACTCCACCTCTTCCTGAGACAACTGTCCCATCCCCTTCATAGCAACAGTCCAGAGACCATCGTTTTTGACTGCTGCATTTGCCCCTCCTCATCCTACTCTTGTGTCACCCCCACATGCACCTCTCTCCCAAAGCGACTCTCCACAGCCATCATCCACCTCCTGATTCCTAAACCCGGCGGCTTCTTTTCAGTCCCTTTCCCCGGGTGGGTCACACACCCTTCCCGTTGGTCTGACTTCTTAAAGCTCTCCCCATCCTCCTGCCTGGCCTCTGTTTCTGAAACTTGCCCTGGTTGCTCCTGCCACAGCTGTCCAGGTGAGAGACGACAGAGCTTGTGTTTAGGTAGCAGTTATCTGAGACGGAGAAAAATGGCTGATGGAAGCAATATTTAGGTGATAAAATTGATGAGTGTTGATGATGTACTGGAGGTAGCGAGCGAGTGGTGGGAGAAGGAGGTAGCCGAGATGACCCCAAAGTTTCTGATTTGCATAACCGGATGCTGGCGTCATGCCCTGAGACAGGAAACTCTCCACGTAGGCTGTGTGGTGGGAGGCTTCAACTTCCACTGCACGTAGGTGAGTCTGAGATGTCTTTGAAATGTCAAATAGGCCTTAAGGTCGGTCTGGGGCTTGGAGAAGTCCGAACTAAGGGTAGACTAAGGGCGTGTGGTGAGTCATCTTTGAATCGGTGGGAACTGAGGGCATGGACGACAGGGCCCAGAGTCAGAGGAGAGATGAGAAGGGGCGAAGATGGAGTCTCAAGCAATGACAACGCCGGGGAGCACGAGGCAAGTCTGCAGGGGAGACTGAGCTCTAATCAAGATGTAAGGGGGACACTCGGGCGGTGTGGGGACATGGAAGACAAGGAAAGGAGCTGTCTAAGATATGTCAAGCAGCACGCACATCAGAAATACCATTCATTAATTCAGCAAGCCATGGTTCCTTATGTAAAATGTAAAGTTAATATTCACATCAGCCAAATAATTTTTCAAATACGCCTGTTGCCTTCCAATATTGTCTTTTCTTTGTGTTGCCAAGGTTCCGGAACTTAGATAAGGGCATCAAAGACGGCAGGCCACTGGTGACTGAGTGCCTTCTCCATGTGCAAACTCAAAGGCCTTTCAAGAACGAGATCACTTGTCTCTTCTGGTATAATACATGGCCAAGGGTGTTAGAGCCTTGTGCTGGTCAAGACGATCAAAAATAGCAATCTCCACTGGTTTTCTCTGGGCTGACTTCGCTTTTAAAAATTGTATCATCTCGGCAAATGGAATTGTTTGAACCAGCTGTGCACGGCGGAACAATTCACAGCTACTCATTAGGAGGGTTTAATTGGAGACTGGGAGGCTCGCGAGTCACCGTTCCTTATGCTCAAATGCATTCATGCCTGGGGCCTCCAGAGCAGCCAGCGTTCCGTTTGCTCTCCATTCCGGGGCTGTGAAATGTATGAGCTCCGGCAGTCGGCCTGACTCCGAGGCTGATGGAAAGTAGACTCTGGCGAGGGAGACACGGACTCCCGCCTGCCCGGTCCCCTTCCTCCAGCGGTCCCGGGTGGCCCCTGTGCCCGTCACGGGTTTGTGTATTTCCCACGGTGAGTCACAGATACAGAGAAGACGAATTCCTGTGCAGCCTGGCAGTGTCTGAACTGGCAAGGACACCCTCACGAATTCCCATTTTGCTGAGAGGTTGCATTTACCTCTCACATGAGTGTGTTTTCTTGCGAAGGAAATCCTAGTGGACTTTGTTAACTATGTGCATGTTACACTCCAATTAAAGTGATGAGCACCTTGCATTTCTTCACAAAATTAAATTTCCAGAAGTTCTTTCTACTTTCATGTCTAGTTTCTATAACCAATACATGCCTTTCATGCCCTTAATGATACAACATTTCAAGCATTTGGGAAATGATGCAAAGACTTCAGGACAGTTTAAGAGAAAAACAACAACAAAAAAGAAATGCTATTGTTTGTTTAATGAGCAAATGTCAATTTCTGCGGGGCCACTGACAGTCAGTGACATGCTGAAGTCATTCCTTGTTTCCCCGGCATGGGATGGCGGGTGAGTTTCCGGAACCCCTGGGCCCTGTTCCTAAGAACGGTGTCGAGGACAGGACACAGTTGTCGGCAGCGGCGGAGGCCCCCGAGAGGGCAAGCCCTCGCCACCTCGCCCTGTCTCGTGGCGGGGCGCCATCCGGCTTCATCCGGAAAAGGGCAAGAGCCAGTGCTCGGCCGTGAACCCGACCTTCGTCTCCCTGTCGTTGTTTGTTTGTGGCACAGGCTGCTGTCCAGGCGGTCCCCGTGCAAGTCACGGCTGTCTATCGAGGTGGTAAGTTTTGTTTTGATTCTTCGCTTCTCCAGCATGTAGCGCTTTTCTGTAAATTCTGCCACACCTTTACAATGAAGGCAGTGCCATGGTCCAACTTACCTCCCTGTTGAGCGACTGTGGTGCTTCGGCTCTGTGGCCGTCCAGCTGTCGGTCAGACTCGGTGGGTTAACGTGGCAGCCGTGGCTCCTGCCGGAGCCTGTGGGAAATAGACAGCCCAGGATGCTGATGGGTGGCAGGGCCACAGGGCAGAACATGTACTCCATCCTGGGGCCAGTCCTGCTGGGCGCGGGGGGTCAGAGGACGTCATTATATCAACAATGAATTTGCATTAGGACTCGGAGTTGGCTTCTTAACTTTTCCATCACTAATCAGTAAAACCAATAGAATAATAACTGCCCTTATCGATTGTCTAGATTCGTGGTAGTTAATCCAAGAATTTGGGGAAAGCAATTCCTAATTTCGACTCAGTACCAAATGACACTTCACTGTGGTTGCCAGTAATTCCGCTCCTTGCGTGTGCGCCCTGGCTCGACAGAGACCAGCCCCTTTCCCAACAGCTCGCTCGTCTCCCGCGGAGCACACACAGGTGGTCACGGCTGTGCCAAAGGGCGGCAGCTGTGGACTGAATGTGTCACACATGGGCCTGAGATGAGGTTCCTGGGAGTGGTCTCAGCGGGGTTTACCACCACCCTCCGCAGCCCCACGGCCTGGGGAGGGAAAGCGTTAGAATAAGAGGAGGAGAAGGAGAAAGGAGGAGGGAACAGGAGAGAGAAAATCAAAATGGTGCTCACGGTCAGACCCACGTTACCGCCCACCCAATCCCCCCTAGAACGTCACTGTGGATTCGGTTAATCACTGTCTGCATCAGTGGGCACAGCCCCTGCCTGGCTGATGAAAGAGCACCTGAGGTGGAAACGCCTTTGTTTTCCAGACGTGGGGTGTGGTTGTCAAAGCCGTGGCCGCCAGGGAGCAGACAAAGGGGATGGTGTTGGACCGGTCAGAGCATCAGGATAGAGCTAGAACAGCGGGCTGCCTCCAGCACCCCCTCCTCCCTCTAAAATGCAACCTCACAGCCCATGTCATGTGAGAACCTGCCTCATCCGCATGTGGAAAAGATACCCTTCAATGGGGTGTGGACAGCTGGGACACCCAACGTGGTCTGACCACCAGCTTGTGCGATCCGGGCTGTCTTAATAAAAGCACAGTGACGTGGATCCCCGTGGGGCCCAGGGCAGGGGCGGTCCCCCTCCCTTGCCCCTCCCATGTGCCCTGTGCTGTCCTAGGCTCAGGCAGTGCGGCAGTGAACTTCCTCCCAGGGATGAAACTGCCAAATCCATAAGTAAACAAATCCACAGGCTCAGTTCGGGCACTGGCACGTGTTACACTGAAAATACAGCAGAGACATCGGGGAGTCTGGGGGGCTCGAGGAGCAGGCACTTCAGCAAGGTTCACGAGGGGTGCTTCCGTGGCGGTGGTTTGTACACGGAAGACTGAAGGAGAGGATGGAACGGGAAGTGTCCGCTGGGGGAGAGGTGGTGCTGGGAGGGCAGAGGGTGGTCTTCCCGATGCTGGTGCAGCCTGGGGCACGTCAGCAGGACTCCGCGCGTGACGGCAGATTCGGAATGGGGAGACATTGTTCTCCGAAGTGATACTGGGAACAGCAAATGGAACTGGAGATCGTTACCTTCCACAGGGAGGGCTTCCGGGAAGAGAGACAGAGAAATGTCTGAGCATTTGCCAGCGACCGTGTTTTATGCACGTGCATTATCGCTCTAGCACAGTAGTTACAGGTAGATGCTTAGCAAATGTTTGGTAAACGAACAAACAATGTAAAAAAAAAATAATGCAACAGCCACTTGTCCAAGGATTGACCTACATGGCACCGAATTCTAACATTTTGTAATTCTGGGGTATGCATAAAATCTGAATGGTTTTTAACAATTAAAAGTTGTTTTGAAAAAAAATTTAAGTTTGGTGGGAAGTAAAGAAAATAACTTCTCAAACGATAGCAGATGCACCCTAAGAGCCACCTGATGCAAACTCTCCCGAGCTTTCCTAAACCACTGAGTACAATAACATCGTTGCTCTTTAGCAGTAACGGAAAATATTATTCCAGTTACAGGGGGTTTTCTGATAGTTTGGTCAAGAATTGTGGGTTTGAAAGTTGACCTGAAATGTATTATTTTTAATTGCCTTTAGGCTGTTAACCAAGCACATATTACACAAATATGACAGTATTTTATCCATTCCATTTCAGTTAAGATTTGCTTTTAGGAATATTATGTTTTTTTTAAAAAAGGTATAATTTCAATAGTCTATCCTCAATGTCAGAGAAAAACACATTGAATTATTAGACAAGGTTTGTAATTCAGAGCATGAAAAATGTTGGCATGCACTGTGCTGTGCATGGATCAAAGACACTGTTTCAGTACACTCTTTAAGGTGATTCTTCAAGTGTGCGGCGCCGACTATTCTGATCTCTGTTGAGAAGTGATGACATGTGGTATTTTTATTTAACATGGATGTAGTAAGTTGGATCATTTAAGTGGATAGTTAAATATACCCAGTACCTGAAATAAGCTTGTATATACAAAGCTTTGGTTTAGGGAACTGGCTGAGGCTCAGTCTGAAAGAATATAATTTAAATATGGCATAAGCATCAAATGGATTGCAAAAGAGACCGTGATTTTCCTTCATTAATTCGACAAGTATTTCCCAGCCTGCTCTGGGGCAGGTAGTATTCGAGGGGTGGGATGCAGCGGTGAACACGGCAGAGGAAGAACCCTGCCCTCACAGATAGCCCCCTACCTGCTGCGGGCAGCCAGCCAGATGATGAATGCTTCCTCACGGTCACCTGTGCCCGCGGAGTCCTTCCATGGAGAAAGCCAGTCTAGGAAGTTGTCTTTTCCTTATTTGTTTGTTTGTTCATTTCTTCATTTATTCATTCATTCATTTGTGTGTAGACAGGGAGAAAGGGAGGGAGAAAGAGAGGGAGAGAAACATCAGTGTGTGGTTGCCTCTCCTGTGCCCCCCCACTGGGGACCTGGCCTGCAACCCAGGCGTATGCTCTGACTGGGAATCAAACCCGTGACCCTTTGGTTTGCAGGCCAGCCCTCAGTCCACTGGGTCACCCCAGCCAGGGCCTAGGAAGTTGTGTTTTACCATAAAAATGGAAGGGTGTGGGGAGAAAATGAAAGGGCTATCACTCTTTCCCATACTGGGTGGGTCTTTTCCAGTGTAACTAGAGTCACCTTTTTACAGCTCTGGGTTTAAGATGTAAAGTAAGATGGCTCACTGTTTAGGCAGCACTAGAATTCTATTTTTTCACCAAGGCATACGTTTTCTCTTCTTTAATGGGAGAAATCTGTTTATGTTCATGATAGATGCTGACGTAGTTCATATCTTGCATGTAAATATACTCCTGCAAACTCAGAGTTAAAACTTGCATAGAACATAAAACTCTTGGTCACTGTGAATGAGATCCATCAACTCCAGTGACTTACTTTATTTCTTTCAGGACATTAATTTGAATACCTGCATTGGAGTTAAAATATGTGATCACCCATAATGCTACATGCCCAGACTTATTGATCACGCTGAATGATTTCAGTATAGACACAACTTCCTTTTCTTGTGCTCCAGATAAGTCAAACAAATATGAAGTGCAAAGCTTTTAAGACTTCTAAAATCTTTCCATCATGATGTATACTGCTGTGAAAGTAGAAATTGCTTTCATGGAGATTTGGGAGGGAAAAATATTTGAATAATGGTATGATTTAGTGTGCAGTTGGCAAATCAGCATACTTAAAACTCGCGAATATTAAAATAAAGAATGCAATAAACATAACTACTGACTTTCTATTTGTTGAGTGACTGACTGTTTTTCCACTAATGACTTTCTTCCTAGACCTTCAGAGTTCCTTCCACTGTTATTTCTCCAGATCACTATGAGGTGGAGATTTATGCTACTCATAGAATCCACCTGCATATTTAAATTGACATAATTACTATAAAAAGACTGTGGAATACCTTCGGGCTCAGCGCTTTAGTGGAGACCTTGTGCACATGAAATGCCATTTGACTAATAAGAGCAAGCAAAGTGGCGTTTACTCGGCGTCTGTTCAGTGCCAGGAGCCTTTACCATGTGTCGTATACAGTCACGTCGCCTTTCCAGTGAAAGACAAATACCACATGATATCACCTTTAACAGGAATCTAAACAACAAAACAAAACAAAAAAAAACTAGCAAAATATAACCAAAGACACTGAAATAGGGGATAGTCTGACAGTGGCCAGAGGGGAGAGAAGAGGGAATTTCAGGGGGGAATGGGTAGGGATTACAGGAACAAATTTGGAGGACACATGGACAAAAACTAGGGGTGGGGGGTAATGGGGGGAAGGGGGGAGGGTTGGGTGGGTGGGCTGGAACGGGAGTAGGGGGGAGAAAACTGTACTTGAACAATGATTAAAATAAAAAAAAAAAAAAACAATCACGCCGCCTTTCATTTTCAACCAGTAGTTCGTTGGGCAGATTTGGAACCCAGGTTCCTGCAGGGGAGACGTTTGCCTGAAGTCGCAATTTTTAGAGCCAGAATTTGGACCCCGCTCCTCTGCATCAAAAGCTTTGGCTGTACTGCTTCATCAATACAGCTTCCAGACCCGACGTTACCTTAGTGGAGATAAAGTGATGTTTTCAAAACAAATAGAGCCTTTGATCTCTTTTGTGTGGCATGGTTTAGGTTAGGTTTCAGTCTGGCCTGTGGACAGCCCTTCTGGTTGACCCGTTCTACCCAGTCAGAATTATACAGGGAGCTGATGGGATTATTCAAAATTTCTCAGGCTTCAGGCTAAGTAGGGCCCTTTATATGGAAGGCATAATTCCGTGTCTTAGACAAACATTTTCTTTGATAATAAAAGGCTGGAGTTCTCTTTGTACTATTTATTTTCCTAAGTTGGCGTCCCTCCTCTTCCCCCACAGTCTGCAGGCGCTCTGAAATGTAATGATATTATCTTCTCAAATTGGAGCAAACTCTTAAGATTAATCGCCATTATCTAATCTGTTTTGTTTAAACAAAGTTAATACTTAAAAGAGTGATTGAAGACGACCTGACATTTGCCTCTAAATTGAGATAGTAGATGTCACAAACCCAGTAAGTGGCATTAAAAAAAATGCAGTTTACAGCAAAGAGTAATTTTTTTTCTGAAAGAAAGCATTTTTATTGCAATGACACTGGCTAACTTTAAACCTGATGTGACTGAATACTTGCTCAAAATTGGGAGCCATCTCAAATGTGAACGTAGAACAAAGGACCCAGTTTTTACCCTACACTTCAGGAGTTGTCCATAATTTCAATTTTGCAGCTTTGTTTTCGTGCTACTCGGCAGGGACGACGGCCCCCCGGGGGTCTGTCAGCTTCCCCCCTTCGCATGTTCGCCGTATCTAGGTCTCCTTCGTGGGGAAACCTCCCCCTCCGACAGCTTGAATCTGCAGGAGCTCTGTATTCACGATGGGCCCCCAAAGCACAGGTCACAGACAGTCTCAAACGTTTAATCCAAGAGATCCTTGACTGTGTTTAGGAAGGATGCTGAGCAACAATGGAAGAAAAGAGCTTATTGTCATAAGGTCATTCACCTGGGACCCACCTGCACCAAGGGGCTGCTCCACCTTCCTGTTTACTCAGGCGGCATGGTATCAGAAGAGAAATGAAACCAAAACTTGCTGCAAATTTTACATTCTTTTTACTTTTCAGGAGAGAGAGTTTGCCCCTCTGGCATTGCCTGCTTCTCACACCAGCACTGAGCTGGGGTTTTTCCGTCAGCAGGGCTGGGGCTGGTTCAGGGATCCGTGTGGAGCTGCTGGGGCTCCCCGGGAGGAAGCCCGCCTTCCAAGGGACCAGAGTGAGTGTGGCCTGTGACAAGCAGAGGCCAGCAGGACTGTCCCCTGAAGGTCACATGGCCTCGCAGGTGTGGGGTGAGCTGTTTGGGGGAGAGGACGAGACCTGTGCATTAGAGTGAACCCAGGCATTCCTCCACAGCCAGTTCTGAAATCTGGGCTCTTCACTGTTACCGTTTCCCTCCCTAGATGATAAGACGGAAACACTGAAAGGCTGACTTCTGAAAGTGTCGGGCGTGTTTAACCTCCGCTGCACCGTGTCTGGGCTCTCGCATCCCTTTGCACCCTTCCCGCCTTCTTTCTCCCTAGTTCTCTGTTCCGCACTCTGCCCATCCCGAGTCAGCTGGAGTCTGGAAATGTAAAACGAAAAATCCCAGAAATGAACGATTCCTGTTTTCAATTGCTCGCTGTTGTGAGGAACGGGATGAAATCTCACGCAGTAGAACAATGCAAGTTCTATAGCAATTCCCCCTCCTGCCCCCGCACTGGGGTGTGACTCGTCCTTTTGTCCAGTGTCCGTCTCTACACCGAAGGCACCTCATCTATTAGTCGCTTAGTGCCCTCAGCGACCAGATCGACTGTCACAGAAATGCAGCGTGTTCGCTCAAGTCCCCCTTATTTTACTTAAGAATGGTCCCCAGGTCCAAGAGTAGTGATGCTGGCAAGGTGCACGTGCCCAAGAGAAGCTGGGAAGAGTATGTCTGTGTAGGGAAAAGGGGTGTATGTAGCTTTCGTCCTGTCCATCCGTGGGTTCAAACACACATGGGGGGGGGGGTTAGAGTGTGTTCCCTGCGGGTAAGTGGGAACTGCTATACACCACACTGTTTCCTAACTTACTCTGTCCCAAAGTGGGCATTCCGGTGCTCCTGGAGTGCCCACCAAAGGCACACTGAGCCCTCTGGGACGCCGCCACAGGGCCCTGTCCACTCTGCACTGTCACCCGGACGCACGGGGAGGTCCCAGGTGTCCAGCAGGAGATGGGCAAACTAAGGCTTCTTCCCTCCAGGGCTCCTTGAGGCTGTGTTAATAAATTCCAAACTATTTCAACCCCAAAGTTATAGGAATAAAACGCATAAGATAATAGACTTTTCCCCGTTGGCCATAACTAGAAAGAAGAATGAGTCCAATTGGAATACGGGGTGGGTTCCCTCGCAGCCTGTGAGGACGGGCTGTTTCCCCATAAGGCGTGAGTGGCGGAGGATGAGCTACTCGGGAACAGGTCGATAATTTAAAGGTGTTCTTTTGAACTCACAAAAGTGCCCCAACCGTACACTGGGGCCGATGGCCACCATGCAAACTCTGCATATTCGCAGTTAAAAATGTTTGACCTTACCTTTACCGCTATATCCTCTAGATAAAACTTTACACTGGGAATGCTGTCATCTCTGATCCTTACGATCTTTTACCTCTCAATCTTGTCCTATGTTGCCCACGAAGAATCTCAACGCCAGTTCTTAAGAGTTGGTGATGCGATCTCCTGCAATTTTGCTTTTCCGCTCTTCTCTTGTAAAGCGGGCTTTGGTCTTTGATTCCCTTGTCTAAAGAAAAACCGTAGCAGTGCAATTATAGATTTTATTTCAGGTTTCCTTTGAAAGTTCTTATGAATTCTGGTATTCTCATTTTTTCCATATAGAACAAGATTTTAGATGTGGTTGGAGCGTTTCCATTTGTAATATAGCCCAACATAAAGCCAAATTAAATCAAATTAAATGGAAATAGTTGTGGGCCAAATTCTGTGGGATTATTATTTTTAGCTTCCTCTTTTCTTCTTGCAAACACTGCTTTAAAAATAAATAGATATGTGTGTATATATGTTTGTGTATATTACATATATTACCCACCCTACCCCCCGAGTGCCATTTGATTCTTTTGGCTTCACCCCAAACTCCCTTAGAGGAGAAATGGCTTCCAAAGAGTTTCTGATGGGCTCGGGGCTACCTGGCAGTTTACCACTGCCATGAGGTGTAAGGGCTGCCCCACTCAGGGGCGGTTCTCACGCGTCAGCGTGACGTCCAGTCCCCCGCAGGGCTGGTCAAGGCTGCCCAGCCCCACCTCAGACTGGAAGGTATTGGGTCTGGACCGGGGCTCGAGAATGGACATTTCCCACGAGCTCCCGGGCCATCTGGAGCCCTCTGATCAGGAATGGAACTTTGAGAATGTCTGGTTAACAGTAGGTAGTGTCTGCATCCGAGTGTTACGTGTGAGTGCTGTATACATACGTATCTTTTTGCAAGTTCCACCACGGTGCCGTGTAAGGCACCCCTATGAATCTGTCGTTGTCCTGCAACCTTTGAGAACACCGTGGATCGTGACCGTTTGGAAGGGACCAGCCAGGAAGGTCTTCAAAACACTGAGTCTGTTGCAAAAAGGACCCGAACAGGAGTGAGTCTGGAGAATGCAGTATTTGCAGGGACAGAAGGGACTGTCTGGAGGACACAGTGTGCCACGCCTTGACACTGCCAAGGGCACATTTCGGTGGCTTTAACGCACTTGTGGAAACATGGGTTGAGCCGTGGCTGGTGGCGGAAAGGAAGGGACTCCAGCCGCCAGGCCCGTAGAACAGCCCTGCGTCTCCTAGGGAGACCGTCACATGTGACTGCAGTCTTCAGGACAGGTGTTTCTAGCATCATTTTCCTGATGAGAAATAGATTCCGAGGAAACACAGATTGCATAAAGTCACAGAACTCCTAAATGACCGCATTTTGTGACTCGGTCACAAGTCACGAAAGTGGAGGTTCGAGCTTTTCATCTGGTCCCCACACTTGGCACGGAAGTGCTTCCAGTGGGAAAGGAAGGAAGCTTTGCCATTTATATTGTGTTGTACTTCACTCCTCCACCCCCCAGTGAGTTTTACTGCCGACTTTTCCTGTTTTACTACACTATGAGCAGCATGTGATGATACGCTGGTGATAAAATACCTTCAGAATTCAGGAGTATATAATATAAGTGTATAAAGAATAAGTGTACACATTGTATAATACAGTATAAAATATATAGCCTATAAAGGTATAAAACATATATAATAATGTATATAGTGTACAATGTATGCTTCCAGTTCTTTCTGCGCATTTACAAACATATATGTACCTGTGTTTTTTTAAGTTTAAATGAAATACTACTACAGGTATCATTCTGGTTTTTTAACTTATTGATGAATTTGATGCCACATATATGGTTTGCTAAATGTCACTGAGTACTTTTTATGAAAAACTGGAAGTGATTTACAGTGCCTTCATTAGATAATTAGTAGTGTGTATCCAAAAGGCATGGGGAAGGAAAGCAGATCCAACTTTCGCATCTTACAGCTGTGCCAAAGAAGCAAAGTCACTACGAACGCTCGTTGCATTTTCCATTTAGGTTCCCAAGGAGCGCGTGCTTTCAACTGCTCAGGAAGTGCGGGAAGCCATTTGCCCCCCTCAGAAATACAGCAAAAAAAAAAGAAAAAGAAGAAAAAAAAACTGGCCAAGGGCTAATTTGCAATTCAAAGAGAAACGTACTGTTATGTAAGAAGCCAGGCTAAGCTATTCCCATTACTTTCTGAGCTGCAGCTCCTGTCGCTGGGAGCAGCAGACTTCAGCCCCCCTGTGTAAAAGCAAATGTTTGAGTTTCACAACCATTTTACGAAATCTTTTCTTAGTAATAGGCCACGTGACTCCCTATTAAACTAATGTCTGGGTTTTTGAGAGGTAGCTCTAACAAAGAAACCCACCCCTCCCCGCTTCTCAGCCAGCATTTGTTACACAAACACCAATGAGCAGAGGACAAAGCTTTGGTTGTTTGGAAATGGCTCCAGAAACTCGGCATCTAAACACTGACTCACCTTCGTTCCATCTTTGCAGCGCCCCGCTTTTTGTCTGGTTGGCTTTGAATTTGTCTTGGAGAACAGCAAATGGCTGCTGAGTGCTGTAGTAATTAGAGAGGGCAGGCACTTTGTCCATAAGCTGGTTTCATGTTTCCCATTCCAGTGGTACCCGAAGCCGGAAGGTGGCAAAGAAACATGGAGAGAAGCGCCGCTAAGCAAGAGCAAGGAGGCACCTGTGTGTGGGTGTGAGTGCTGATTCCGGGACCCTGTTCACAGGAAAAGGTGGTCAGATCTGACTGTGGCATTCGCTTTCCACAGATGAGTTATGGGGCACCTCCAGGCCATTTTCAGATTTCAACAGTTATTTTATAACCACTTTAAGAAAGTTGTGTTTTAAAAGTTCCTTTTTCTATATGTCGACTGGTAATATGAAAAAGAGCAGGCAAGTGATATTAAAACACAGCTCCACATAGCCAACTTGATAATGTCATATAATAAATTTATTGCCTACTAAATAATATTATGATATTATAGGCCTGTCCGGAAAAAGTCCAGCCATTGTTAATATAATGAGGATGGTGTGTGCAGCCTGATGTAACCTGGCAGCCAAGGAGAGTGGGCTGGAACGCGCATGTGTGAACAATGATCACTTCACTGTACGAGTCAGTGGGGGTGGTAGACACCACTGAGTGAGCAGGTGTACTGTGTGGCCGTCACATTCAAAATGACTGAGTGAACAGAGCAACAAATCTGCATCAAGTTTTGCGTTAAGCTTGAACATTCCTCCAAGGAAACCATTCAGATGATTCAGCACAATTTGGGGACTGAGATATGAGTGCAGCACAAATAACAGAGTGGCACAAATGACTCAAAGATTACTGAGCATCTGTGGAAAGTGACCCACGTTCTGGAAGGCCTGCAACAGGCAGAGCACCTGAGCCTGTCAACTGTGCACAGGCTGCAGTCAGCAAAGATCAGCGACCGACAGTGTGAGAACTGGAAGCTGACCTGGGGATTCCAAAAGCTACTGTGTCCCAAATTTTGATGCAGGCTCTTGGCATGAAACGTATCATGGCAAAATTCCTTCTGCAGCCCCTGCTCCCAGAGCAGAAGGGACGTCGTGCTACCATTGCTAATGACTTCATTCAAACTGCTGCTGATGAACCGGATTTCCTCATGAAGGTCCTAACTGGAGATGAATGGTCAGTCTACGGCTATGACCTGGAAACAAAGGCCCAGCCATCCCAGTGGAAGCCGCCAGCTTCTCCATGCCTGAAGAAGGCACGGCAAAGTCGCAGCAAGGCTGAGATCACGTTAACTGTGTTTTTGATTGGGAAGGTGTTGTCCATCACAAGTACACCCCTCCAGGACAAACAGTTAAAGAGGAGTCCTACCTCAATGTTCTTCGTCTGTTGAGAGACACAATATGATGAAAAAGGCCACAGTGGTTGGCGGCTTCATCACAACAATGCACCTGCCTGCTCATGCATCACATCTTATGCAGTTTTTTGGCACAACATCAAATCTCCCAGATGACTCAGCCCCGCTACAGCCCAAATTTAGTGCCCTGCAACATCTGGCTTTTCCAAAAACTAAAATTACCTTTGAAAGGGAAGAGATTTCAGACACTGACAAGATTCAGGAAAATATGATGAGACAGCTGATGGCAATTCCAACAAAGGACTTTGTCTCTACTGAAGAGATGCTCGGAAAACTGTGTGAGGTCCCAAGGTGCCTGCGTTGATGGGGACTGAGGTGTCATTGTTCTTTGTACAGTGTTTCTTGTATCTTGTGTCTTCTTCAATAAATGTCTCTAGTTTTCATATTACTCGGCTGGATACCTTCTGGACAGATTTCCTGTAATTGGGGGACGGTCTGTAATGCTGGCTTTCAAGAAATACTTTTGTTTGCTTGTTTTTGACACTTTACTCCTAACTCTGGAATGGTTCTGTTCAAAAACCTCATGCTTTCCAAGTACAGGTTGTTTCTTATGCACATGCTACTCTTTACATAGGTGTAGCTGTCACTGACAAATGGCACATTATTCTTGCACGTTATCTACAACATAGATAAGTAAATCTGCTGATCTCAAAATATAATATTGGTAACTCTAAAAAATTATAGGTTACTGGATCCTAACAGTTATCCTAATGCCGGGAAATAATAAATAAAATGTATTATCTAGAGCATAATCCAGGTACTCTTAGGATAGTTACCTATTTATCCAATAAATATGTATCGTGTATGTACTGAAGTTTTAGGCACTGATCTGGGCATTCCATATTGCAAGCTAATATGTTGTGGCTGTAAAAATCTGAGTATTTTTATAACAAAACCTTCCAGAATTTCAGCATGTAAACACACCTCGCCTTTCAGAGAATGATGACTTTTGGGAGCTGACAGTTCTCCCAGCATTCCCTTGTCACGCCCTAGCCAGGTGACCCGGAAGTACTCGTCTCCTCATCTACTGAACAGGATGACCCAATGTTTCTACCTGGGTTGTTTTTTTTTTCTTTTTCCAGTTACACAGTTTAGTCATGGGACTTAACTCTAAACTTTTAGGCTTTCAAATAACAAAGGTACTTTTAAAGAATGATGGGCTGTTGGTTTTTTTATCAGAGAGAGTGGGATAGTAAGAGGACATAATTTTAGCTTTGAAGACTTCTTACATAGGTTTGCCTTCGAGATGGCCACAGCGGGAGCAGCCCTGTGTGGGTTGGCAGCACCCACCATGGGTCTGTTGGGTGGCGTTCACACGTACCCAGGAGTAAAGCGCAGGTGCACTGGTACAGCCCTTGGGTCCGCACCTTAGGTCCGCACCTCCATGTGTCACCATAGGTAGGGCGTGCCGGCCTGTCATGTGTGTCATGCAGTGTAACTCCCTGTCCCTGCGTTCCCCCACGGGGGGCCAGGAAAAGGCCCCTTTGAGAACCTCCACAGTTGATTTTGAGGATCCCCAAGTTGCTCTAATCACTTAATCCTTTTCTGAGTAAAAACTGCCAATGTCACAAGCGAACCACCTGCTATGATTCTGGAATCAGTGCCTCCCTGTTAAGAGCAGGAAAGGGGGAGACCTGAACGCGGCTTCCTGGTGATGGATATGTGTGTGGATAAGAAATGAAAAACTGCCTGGCAGGGTAGCTCAGTTGGTTAGAGCGGTGTCCCAATGTGCCAAGGTTGCAGGTTCAAACCCTGGTCAGGGCATGTACAAGAATCAACCAACGAATGCATCAGTAAGGGGAACTACAAACCATGTCTCTGTCCCTGCCTCTGAAAATCAGTGAAAGAAAGAAAGAAAGAAGGAAAGGAAGGAAGGAAGGAAGGAAGGAAGGAAGGAAGGAAGGAAGGAAGAACTGCATTCTTTACAGGAACTAGGTGCCCTGCCTGATAACCTCACTGCTTCATGGTATTTGTGATAATGAAACGACACAACTAAATGAATGTAAAGGGTTTAATTGGGAAATCTTATGAAAATGTCACCAGCTATTTACTTAACTCTACAGAGACGGTGAATATATTCAAATTTTACTACCTCTGCACAATGTGAGTGCAGAGACCTGGAAATGGAGAGAGTCTGGTAACGCTAATGTTCTCACAGGCCTGAGAGAGGGTTGTTCCTTCGCGTGTGCAGACGCACGGCGGTTTGGTGCTGGCCTGCAGCCGGTGCTCTGGGGATGACAAGCCAGAGCTCCGAGGGGCAGGTCAAAGCCCGGACCGTGGTATCCTGAAGCAGGTTGGGATGCCTGCAGGGGCTAGAGCAGCAGATAACATGGAGGAAGGCAGGGTCCAAGGGAAAGGATTACTTTCAGGAAGCACCAGTGTGGAAGTTCTCAGGACGGTGGGCACAGGGAAAGGGGGAGACCGGTGCGTGCGGTTACTCTGAGTGCTGCCGAGTGGCGGGGGGAATGGGTGAGCCCATGAGGGGGCACCAGCCGGGGTGCTGGGGAGGGAGATCCTCACACTCAGCACCCTCTCCCCCCACCAGACGGAAATCAGACAGGCCTCAGAGAAAGCCTCCCGTTTGCTTCCTCGCCTCCCCACCTCAGGTGTAAAACAGGCCGGGACTGGCCCTTGCAATGTAACACTGGAGGGACTCCTAAGGATTAGCAAGTCCTTTCTAAAAAAAAAAAAAAAAAGCAAACACACCCAATGCACTTATTTACGTTTGAATGAATGAATGAACGAATGATGAATGACTTGGGGCACCGGGGGAGAAGGACACCAGAGCAGCCCAAGCTTCTCACTCGTAATCCCACTTTTAAAAAACGCTCCCGTAGAGCCCTGTCCATTCAGTCCAGTCCTGCTTATGACCGTAACCCTCGGAAGACAGAGATTTCCTAGTCGGAGTGTTTTTAGTTCTTCATGTTCTCAGAGGCCACTTCAAAACCGCCGTCTCTGATAGTACTGTGAAACCTCCTTGAAAACGATGTTATTTCTACATTTGACCTAAGAAGTGGATCCTGGGTCGATTGGTATCGCTATACAAATAAGCTGAACACACACACAGACCATAGGCAGTGTTTTTCATTCTGTCCCATTATTGTGGTTTAGGGACAAATCGAGTCCTTACCTTCCTGCATCCCTACGGGGCCTGTGTCCTCGTATCTCTGGCCATTTAAAGACGCCGGTTCAGAATACAGAAATCCTTCATGCCAAGACAGCCAGCGTCCCGTGGGCTCTTGGTGTTTATTGTAACTGATCTTGTTTCCTTAAAGCAAGGCTCCGTCTTTATAACTGGTTAGTTAGCCCCTTTCAGCAGGTCACTTTCTTTTTCCCGACAGCTCAAAGTCTGACCACCCCTTTCCTAAATGCTGCTGAGGAGCCCTGTCCCTGAAATTCAGTCTCTAGGGCATCCATTGATTCAGAAAGACCCTGGTTCAGGGTCAAAGGCATCGCATGGGAAACCAGAGCTCTCCCTTTTCCTACCCCTTGTAATTCTCGTGCATCTGGCCCTCCCGAACACCCACGGTGCATTGGAGGAGGCCAGCCTGTCATGCACAGGTGGGCCCAGGGGTGCGTTTCAATTCTTGTCACAGAGGAAAGGGGACATGTCCTTGAAAACTGTCCTGCCTTCTCTTCACCCGCGCTAAGAAGGAGGACACAGTTAGGGATTCTGCGGTGTTTTGATTCCTTCGCCGTGTGTGATGGCTTTGTCTTTGGACCTCAATCCTATAAGCAGTAGCACTGTGTGTCCGGGGCTCCCCATCTTCAGTAAAGTGTACAACAGTAATTAATTCTCACAGCATCCATTTGACTAAAGCATTATTATCCCCGTATTAGATAGGAGGAAACTGATTCGCCGAGCCCCACAAAGCAAGCCGATGTCGGAGTGAGGATTATCGCTCAGGAGGGCCTAAAAGTCTAATCTCGGCTCTGAGACGCTTTTCTATTTCTAATTTTTTCCTGTAGGCACAGCTGCCGTGGGGATTTACCAGGTAAACTGGCGAAGGTGCGTGGGCGCCGGAGGCAGCGCTGCCCTTGCCGAGTCTTTGTGGCTGTTTAGATCAGTCTAAGCTGATTAGGTGTCGTTTGTCTTCAGAGAGCCCCGTCAACGGCCATATAAAAGCACAGGGTGAGTGACTGCGTAGTAAGCACCGCCCCAGCATCCTGGCCTGCCCGCTTCCACGTACATGCTAGTCGAGGCACGGGCTTGCTATTTATTGAACAGACTTCTGTTGCAAAGATGGGGTCAACTAAGATAGTTCTCCTTCTTTCCCATAATAACAACGAATTGCTCTGTCGGGCATTAATCTCGAGACTAAACACTGTCATTCAGCCACGAATCAAGAAATTAGCAAAAGCAATGGCCCAGCTGTCTGAAATGACTTCCCCCGATCCTGTAAACCAAGAACACGTGGCCAGCGTACACTGCACCCTGAAAAGCTCTGCAGAGCTGATTTACCGCGGGCCGAGACGCGGCGATAATAGACTTGAACCAGATTTACGGGTAAAGAATCAGAGAAAAGGAGACGCAGGCACATAGAACCCCACAGCGGACCCTCAGACAATCGCAGAAACGAGACTGTAACACACACCGTCTGCGACTTGACGGTCTTCTTCTGTACGGGCGAGCTGTGGGAGCTTTGTGTGCGGTTTTTAAGGGCAACTACAATATAGCTGCTTCAATGACTGCTGCCCCCAATAGTAAACCTGTTTTCCTCTATTTGTTGAATGTTGACGGAGCTCCTGAGCCTGTGACAGTGAACAAGAGACATGGTCCCTGACCTCATAGGCTTTATTGTCCAACAAGGAGAAGGGTCGGTAGGTGGTAGCTTGCATTATGAAAGGATTTCCGCGTGCGGTAAGTGTGGGGCTGAGCCCCTTCAGAGCAGGGGTTGAACGTGCTGGGAACCCGTAGCACCCGATCAGGAGGCGGCTGAGAAGGAGGCCGCCATGCTGAGAGCCAGGGCCAGAGCCCTCCTGACCTGGAGCCACTTGCAGGGAGGCGGCAGCAACGAGGGGTCAGGAGGCAACCGGCTCCCAGGGCCTGGGAGCGGAGTAAACAGGGGAGCCACCGGCTCTGATTTCAATGTGCGGAAGATGATTCATTGTAAGTTTGGAGGGTCACAGAGGGCCAGGGTCAGGTGAGGACTACAGGTGGCCGTAACCAAGGTGCAGAAGGAAAAGAAAGTGCGGTTCACTGCCCTCTGATGAGAACGGGACGGTCGTGCAGGAGGATGTGACCATGACAAAGTAACTCAGGCTTGCTGAGCGCAGGCCCGGTGCTGGGCACTGCGCTCCCTCGCACCCTGCGGCAGCCCTGAGAGAGAGGAGTGCCCGCCCTCCCGCCGCAGTGCAGCCCCGGAAAGTGTGGCCCAGAGAGGCGCTGCCCCCCAAACAGGGAGGGGGTGGTGTTTGCACGCAGATGGTGTGGCTGCAGAGTTCCCATTTTTAAACTCGAGATCATCTCCAGAAAATAAGCGTTCCCCGTTTCTGAACTCTACCTGGCCGACTGTTGAAACATAGACAATGCAGGCGGGAAGCGTCCCTGTAGCAGCCGGGACAGAGCGTGGCCTCCATTCTTCACTCCTGGGAGTGAATCAATAACGTGTTGTGGGTACAAGGCCCTGCTTGGGTTCTTTTGCACTAAGTATCTTTGTTCTCTTCAGCGTCTTCCAGGAAGGTGTTATGGATTGTGCCGCCTTTCAGTAGTGCATGTTGATTGCAAGGGGGGGAATGTGTACATTCTGTTGGAAGGCAGGTGCAAAACAATTAAAGAAAAGGCAGGACAAAAACACTCGGGCAGCCTGGCTCGGCCCGCTCAGACTCGGGGAGGAGGTGCCATTCCACACAAGGCAGCTGAGCCCCGTGACGGCCCTGCCTTCCGCTCACAAAGAGACGGTGTAAACCGAGAAATGTGAAGGAATGCCAGTGCGGAAATTTGAGCTTCCCAGAAACATTTTGGTTTAAATTTAATTAAGGAGCCCTGTCGTCTAAAGAGGGACGCATAAAAATAGTTATCTTTCAAGGAAGCCTGTTTCTCCTGTTAATGCTTCAAATAAGAATAGCATCTTCTCAAGTGTACACCCAGGTGTTCTCTCCTCCAAAGGTGGGCCTGTTAGAGCACGTGAAAAGAGCCGGCCACAGCCCAAAAAAACCATGTTAGGGGCATCTTTGTGGAGGCCAGAATCAGTGAGAAGGACAAACTGAAGGCGAGGAAGGATACAGAAATAGGCTCTGAAGGAGGTAGAAAATGCTAATATAATAAGGTTAGTGGCATGAAAAGAAACCTCTGGGGAAACCCGGGCTGAGAAAAGGGTTTGAGCTGGTGGGTATGTCATTCACACAAGCTACGCTTGGTTTTGAAATTGGAGCCTTCGACCTGTTTTTATTTAATGGCATAAAGAATGCATCTATTAAGGCCAGGGACAAAGAGGCCCAGCTTGCACCTAAGGCCTCCTCAAGAAAGGAGAGAAGGGCCAGTGCTGAGATGAGGAATCCCGGCTTTACGCTCCTGGGGCAGAGGGCGGCCTCCGCAGACTGGGTGCCCTCGGTGAGGTCTGCGGAGCGGCAGGGGGCGAGAGGGCCCTTTGGAGAAAGAAGGAAGGCTGGAGAGACAGGTGGACTGGCTCACTTCTGTTCTCTGTGCTGCCCCCCCCCCCCACAGCATGCCTGCTGGACTGCAGCACCCCAGGCAGGGGATCTTCCTGACATTGAAATGTAAATCAGCTTTGACACACAGAAATGTTGTATAATTAAAGGCAAAAGTTTTTGACCTTGTGCTTGGGTTCTGAAACGTGAGAAATAGTGATTACTTTGGGGGTACAAATCATAGGCAGAATATCGGGATTCCAGGACTACCATCCATGTTTCAGGCAAGGGGTCCCTTATTTCATTGTGTGCTTAGTATTTTTTTATTATTTTTTATTTACTTGATAGTTAATGAGTTGGTTGATGTTAATTGTCACCCTGTGTAATGGCGAAGAGCTTCCCTACTCTGTGCCACCCGCCCAGCACCTGGCAGGGGAGACATCCTTGGGCATCCTTGCAGGTGAGCAGGGAAGACTGACAGGTGCGGAGCAGGGGGTGACCCAGGCGTGTATGAGACACCCCTCGTGTAGCCTCAGAGATCTGCGGGGGCAGGGACAGTGTCTCACCCATTTGGTTCCCAGCACACCTGCTGTACTGTGATTGCATCGCCTTCCACCCCGAGGTTTGTGGAAATGACTGCAGACTTTTTGAACAAGACGGATACATCCATTCACAGATTTTGACTGTGCCTCTATAGAGAAAAAAGCACCATTCTAGGCCCCGTGAATCAAGAGGTTGGAAGGTCCTTGTTCTCACATATTTTAGCGGAGTAATGAAGAAGGCAACAAAGAAGAGAACAAGATGACTTTAGAGGTGAGAGCTATTCTGAAGAAGGTGTTTTATGTTAGAGCAGCATGAGGCTACTGGTGTTGGCTGATCAAGCCGGGGGGCTCTGAGGAAGTGCGTGTGTCCTGAGGCCAGAATTACAAGGAGCCTCCAGCTATGGTGGGATTTGGGGAGGGGACTTCCTGGTGGACATGTGTCCCTGGAACAGGAAGCTGGTGTCACTGCGTGGACTCCTTATTTGCCACTTAGGTACAGGGCGTGAGGGTGTTTTGCTCTTTACGGTCAAAGCCAGATGTACCTCACTGACCTTGTCATCAAGTGGGAAGAGCAGAATTCCCGTAAACTTAACTAGTTCTCAGAGAACCATCCACGACATCATGGTTTGGCCTTTAAAAGGGCAGAACCCCCTTCAGGGCCTGGGCCCTGCCAGCTGGCTCGGAGACCGGCATCTGTGATAAGTGTGATGAAAGGGGCGTAGGTGTCCCAGGTCCTTTCTCGGGGAGGCCACCCGCCCCGAAGAGGACTGGTCCACGAATCAGTAAACACTATTATAAATGAATTTTCAAATAACGTTGTCGAAGGTATTTCCCCATGGAAAGTGGTTTAATCATTGCCATCTTCTCAATGCTGCTGTGCAATTAGTTAAAATAACGTGTAGCATTTAGCTCTGCTACTCGCTTAGAGAAAATAACGTTACAGTGAAAATACTCAGCTAAGTATTTTTAGATGATCTGATTTCCCACTTTTTAGCTTATGCTTATTATCTCTCAAAGTGACATATTTAGTGTATTTAGTCTCTACGTATATATAAGCCTTTCCACATGGCGAGTTTTGATCTCTCCCTGCCATGCATCGAGTCTCCTAAATAAATGAACTAAATTGCGTGTTGTTCACGGCTCCACCTTGTTAAACATAAAGATGTGTGTTGATTTCATTTTCATTATGATGAAGAATAGTATGAAAAGAGCAAGAAACATTTATAAAAGACCTACTTGGCAGTGGCTTTTTATGTCTGTGTTTGAACAACATGTCCTGACTCGGAAATAAAATGGAAAATATTAAAGCATAGCTTTTCGGTGAGGTCAGGTCTTATTACTTGGGAATGTTTAAAAAGAAAGCATAAACCAGGCAGTAATAATAGATTTAGAAATTCTTCAGTGTGGTCAGAGTAAGACCCAGGGTGGTGGAATTAGTTTATGTTGAATATTCAGAGCTAGATGACATAGTATTGTTAACCAAATTCACAGATTTTTCTGGGGTGAAAATATCTCGTTTCAGAGAAACCTTATGTTACCCAAGTATGTTCTTAGAGGTAGAGGGTTGTTTTTTTTTGTTGTTGTTGTTTTCATTTTTTTATTGTTTTCTTTTCCATCTGTCTCGGGGAAATTGGGCCTTTGCACGCACTCTTTAATATGACAACTGTTAACAAGCAAAATGGTGTGTTACAGTTGGGTCTGCGGGCTTTCAGAAAAACAAGCGTTGCTATTCCTGTTTATTTTCATAGCTACTCTTCACTCACAATGGTACAGACCCTCTCGGCGGCGTCGTTGGGCCGGACATCTGCTGGGGACAGATGAGTCGCTAGGCAGGACAATGTCGTTTTGTGAAGGGATGACAAAATAGGACAGGGTCCCGGTTCTATGAAATGTCCAGCTACTGAAGGCAAAACTGCTCCAGGGGTCAGGAAAATCGTGGTTTTTAACACGTGTATTTTACTGAGTGGTTCAGCTTTGAGGATAAATGCGACTCGGCAGGCAATTTTAAATTCTAGGCACCTGAGAAAGCTTTTTGAAGAAGCCATCTATTTTGACAGCAGTGCAGAATTACTTAAAAGAATGTTTATGGCTTAGGCAGAGACTATGATGCAGGTAGCCGGGGGACCCCCACCCCATCCCCGCCTCCAACCCTGTCTGATGGTTCTCCCTCTCCTGGCCTCGTTCTGTTCATCCCTTTCCGCTGTCCACTATTTCCACACAGACCGGAACTGAGGAGTCCAGTCTTCTCACTGCCCATAAGAAACTCACCCGAGCTGAGTGCCCTATGCAGCTTCACCTCTTAGAGTTTCTGTCTCCTCTTCGATAACATGGAGGGAACAGCAAGCACTATTGGTTGGGGCTGACGGTGCAGGGGCTTTGATGAGCCCCGATAAAGGTTAGCTGTTTGTGATCATGATGAAGGCAGCCCTTGCAAAGGAAACACAATGCGCGTGGGAGCCCACTGTTCTGGACCTAAGGCTGCCCCTGGGGGTGGGGGTGATGGTCAAGCTCCTCCCAGGGCCAGCAGCCCCTCGTGTGCAGTGAGAAGGAGCTGGAACACGCGCCGTCCCTCTCGGACATTCCAGGGTCTGATTAATTGAATGCAGCAGGCTCATACAGTGGAGCCGGCATGTCATCCATTGAGATGAAAATCGGCTGAGCACCAACTGTGTGCAGCATGGTGCGAGTGCAGGTTTGGGAGCTGAAAAGAGATTTAAGACAAACCCTACGTCAAGCCCCGTGTGCTTTGTTTTGTGCCCAAACGGAGCAGCGTCGTCCGCAGCTCGGGCCACAGAGGGGAGGCTGGGAACACGCCCCAGGGCTGCCGGGTGCGGAAGACCAGGTGTCAGCAGTGGAGAGGGGAGACCCCCGGGAGGGGGCAGAGGGGCCCCCGCAGGGGTCTGGTGTGGGACACGGGAGCAAGCATCACTCACCGCATCGCAGAGACCAGCAATGCGAAGGTGCTTCTCTGGGCCGAGCAACCCACACGGGTCGCTGAGGTGACTGCCTTGCGCATGGTGACGGGCGGATTTCTCGTCTGTGCCGGCTCTCTCATAGGAGCCACGTGCTCGCTTCTGTTTCCTGGGTGGGCTTCAACACGTTTCTGTTGAACACAGACGACGTAGGTGTGCATGTGTGCACGTACGTATGTAGTTTAGAGAGGGATCCCTTCTAATGTGATTACTCGGAAGCATGATTACTATTGTCTTCGGGATAAAATATCGGTCAGTATTCTTTATACCCTGGACATGCATTGCATGTGGATGACACTGTGATAGCATTGCTTGTTTTCCCACGTGCCACGCAGGCTCTGGCTCTGCACCAGGAGGCCAGATGAATGAGCTCGTCATCCTACAATCTGAAAAGACACCCATCTTTACGTAAATATTAAAACCTATGAGAAGATGAGAGCAGAAAATAAGGAGGTATGAAATGTTTATGGCCATTGATGTCGTCTCTGCTTTCTCGTTAGCTCTCTTTCTTTCGGATTCCTTATTTTTTCTACTTCTCAGTGCCACTTCCGCCCATCGAGGCTCCTTCTGAGCAGTCACTCTGCCCACAGGCTTTATCATTCCTCACCGTGACTCCCCCTCTGCGGGCCCGAGGGCTCAGCTGCCGGCCGTGCAAGGCCTTTGCGTGCCCCTGGGCTGGGCCCCGGGGCTCTCACGCCCAGTTTTATTTACTGTCTCAGAAAAGGGTTCACAAGGCTGTTAATGTGGACCCTGGGCACCCACATCTGGCCCAGACTTCAAGTTCTTCTCTTTCTAGAAGGCTCTCTCATGCCGCCTGTGACCTGCGTGTCTGTGTGCCCAGACCATTGGCAGAAGTTTTCCTAGTCACCTTCTCCGAGATAGAGCCATTCTCTCCACCCACTAGGTTCATGTCAAGAGTAAATCCAGCTTCTTCAGTCTTCCCCCCCATCCCCCCACCCCCTGCGCAGGGATGAAAACCCCGTCCACTGAGCAGTGACTTGGGACCAGCCAATGGGAGACATCCTGGACGGGGGCCGCCTGGCTGCTGCTCCGCACTGGGTCTCCAAGCTTCCTCTGTGTGTGTTCACCCCCAGGGTGTCCTATTAACTTAATATAAAGTTTGTATGTTACTCAGCATTTCTGTATGTTTAAACCTTGGCGTCAAGCTGGTCCACCATACCCTTTAGAAATCGGGGTCTCGTCATGACGGTCTTGAAGGGTTGGATAAAGGAGAAAAGAGGATCACTAACAACTTCTCTCTTTAGTAGAATGGATTTTTAAACCAACATTTGAAAATAGATCATGTCTATTTTTATGGGAAATCTATTCTTACCAAGTAAGAACGTGACTCATTGCATAAATATAAACGGGTTTTCTCGCTCCCGTGCTGAGCACCAGAAGCCTCCGGAGCCGGATCATCAGCCTGTGAGTCCTGCAGGCTTTGCCACAGCGAGCCCCACCCGACAACACCTCTGGGCCGCCCCAGCTGCACCCCGAACCCGGTGGGTCAGGGGGACTGGCAACTTGGCTTCTCTGGGCATCGTCTGTAAGAGGGGATCTTCACACTGTTTTAGTCACAGAACCTTTGGACACTTGATATGAAACATACGAGTGAGGGGCGTTCTTAAAGGGGAGCGCAGGCCCCGCCCCTTTACCTGCTAGCCTCTGTGGCTCCTCCAGGAAGCCCTCCAGGCAGCTCCGGGGTTTGGAAACCACTGGACCAGACACCTCTTTTACAAGAATCTAAACTCACTGGTTCGGGAGAAAGCACTGAGTAAAGTCAGCCCTCGCCTGTCACCGATAATTTCTCCCTCAGTCATCCTGTTCCTTTTTAATACAGTAAAAAGCTCATTGAGTAACAGATTGAGTTTTTCATATCTTTCATACCTTTAAGTTATAAAACTATCATTTAAAAAAATAGGGACCATCCCAGACAAAGAGATACATGTGGTCATCCTATCTTTAATAATTAAGTGGGACAGTTTTGGTAGGGTTGCCTGCAATTTTGAAATATTTAATACTACGATAGCCTGCATTTTGTTACCATATGTCTGCATAATTGTCACTTTAACAACAGCTGCATTCGAAGATATTCCCACAGATTGGACACGAACAGAAATAATACCTCATTGTTTCCCCCAGAGGACTTCTGGCCATTATACACTCTCTTCAGTGCTAGATGGGTGCCACCTGACGCTGAAGGAGAAACACCATGACTAGATTCTTCTTTCACCTTAAATGTTCTCTTCCACGGGACACAACCCAACATCCTTAACCCTCAATCTCACGTGCCGAATTTCCAAGATGTTACAATAATGCAATGCCATTTTAAAATTTCATTCTGCCTGGGAGTGTGTTAATTATGACCCAGCAACCGAGTTTTTATTGTTGCCAGTTTTAAAAAAAAAATCGGTAAGAACTATATGGCTTTGAAGCAACCCTTACAAAGTGCCCTGTAAATGAAATGACAAAGGACGTGTGTGGGCCAGGAGTAAAGGGGTCTTGCCTCACAGCCCCTCTCCGTTCCCAAACCGTTTGGGGGGTACAGGTTCTTCAAGGTCACTGCCAAGTTCCTGCAAGGGGAACAGTCAGGATGTCTATTTTTACATTGAATTCTTTAACTTCTCTATTATATTAGTGTGTTCTTTGTCTCCACGCGCCGTGTTAAAAAAGCAAAGATAAAATTTTCATTATCCTTCCGTCCCGAGGTTGGCATTATTTTTTTTCCAAGAGTAGTTTCCGTGCGTTAATCACACATAAAGATGACAATCGCAGGTGCTTATCTGTCATCAGGAAGCGAACGTGGGCGTGGGCCCCCCGTGCTCCTTCCTTTGTCTGGAACCTGAAATTTTTGTCATAAAACTATAAAAGAGCCTGGATAAAAATTCACGGTCACGTGTCCCCTGGTGTAGGCTCACCTCGGCAATATAGTTCATAAACTATTATTTCAAACAAAGAAGGAAGCAGGGCTGCCTTCGCGCTGACAATCCGCTGGCGGTTCGTGACGAGGGAAACACTGCCTCGTGTTTGGGTGTACGAGGACGCGTCGGGTTTCCTGTTTTGATAGGTCTGGGTATTTGTTGCGTTTTAAAGAATTAAATCGCAACAGCAAACATCCTTTTCCTTTTTTTTCCTCCTAACAGTTTATTTTTTATTGTGTTCTTGTAAGAAATGTGGATAATATAAATGAAGCACATGTATTTGATCTTCGCTTTTCCGCATAGTAAACAGAATAAATTTGAGGGGGGGCTCCCCACCCCTGTCCTGTGCACCTGGCTGTGTGGCAGGCATTTAGCGTTGTCGTGTGTTACAAGTGAGCCGTGTCATCACCCTGCACGGTCTCGGTGGGAGGGCGTGGGGACAGGGAAGGGGGTGCTATGTGAACATCCTTCCTGGGTTCATTCAGGGGTGGGAGGCCTTTCTCAAGCATGCTTCATCCTCAGCAGACTGTCCAGGATACATATTCGCTTTTAAGTATACTTCAGGAAAAAAGGATCAGGAAGATAATTTTGAAAGGCGGGGGATGGGTATGTGGGGTCTGTTGTATCTTTTTTTTTTTCATGTTTTGAGTATGTCGGAAAACCTTCATAAGAAAGAGAGAAGGCTGATGAATTGGTTTTGAGAAGTAGAAAAACTGTTGACCCAGAGAGTTCTCTGGACGCAGACCCGGTGACAGAGGCGGTGGGACTGTGCCCCTGGAGGGAGACCCGCCCCTACCGCGGCCTGGCTTTGCAGTGTGGCGCTGCGGCCTCCAGCGCGTGTTTATTATACGGCTTTCACCTCTAAGGAACTTGAAAATATTTTCTCCTTACAAAGTCTGAATGTATGAGACATGAGAGAGTTTCATTAAAGTAAAAAAAAAAATAACTGAACACCTAAGGCCGGCGTTTTATCTCAGGGTTACCCAAACTTGCCCCTCCCCGCACGGGGTCACTTGCAGGTGACAATGAAGGCGGGGAGTGGGACCGTGCCAGCCTGCCCCGGCCTCTCTGCTCCGAGAGCGAGCGCAGCTTGCCGGGCTCTGAGTTTGCGGGGTTTTCCAGATGGCTCCAGGGGGGCGCGTTCCCAGGTGTTCAGCTCTTAGAAACAGCTTATTATAATTTTGAGTTTTAAAAAAAAATGCGTGTTGGATGGCAAAGGCCGACGTTGTTCAGGCAGCGCGCCGTTTCTCCGTGTTCGTGGACTGGTATCGGTCAACGCGAGGATCAGAGGCGCCGCCCGCGTCCGTGCACTGTCAGGGTTTAGGGGAACACGAAGGAACGAAGAGGCAAGCGCTGAGCCGGTGTTTGTGGCTGCGGGGGAGACGCGCCGCTCCCCCGCGCCCTGACTGTGTGCCACACCCTAAGCAAGGGGGACAGGCAGCTGGGAAGGCGCTGTCAGGGGAGCGTGCCAGACACGCGGCGGATCCTGCGACCAGACTGCTGTCGGGGTGGAAGAGCCAGGAGTTGGCAAGGGGGGAGAAAAAAAGGAAAGGAGTGACCTTGCGCTCCCGACATTGTCTTTACACGGAGTCAGGCAGATGAGATGGTGAATTATTCAGAGCACTGAAAGCTTCTAATTGTTAGTCGGGGTGGCGGCAGCCGGAGAGGGAGACCGGCCGTGTGAGTCCAAATGTCTGATTCTGTTAAACATCAAGGGAATCTTCCCTTAAAACCATCTTTGGGAATTGGGGTGGTGTGGACACCAGGAAGAATCCTTTCCTCTGTGTGATACCTTTTTGGAAATCTGGGTCAGCGAGGCACGAGCTCATATTTAGCATAGATTTTGGGAAATGCAGAGTAAAAGGAGCAAAGGCACTCTAAGGAGAGGGTTTGCTCTTCCAGCAGGTAATTGTGGGGGGAGTCAGTTCCTGGGTGACTTTGCAGAACCTCTGAACTCCGGGGTGGGGGATGGGGGGGCGCACATTTTATGTAAATGATCTTTTCTTATTAATTACAGGATGAATAAGATTTTAGGCCTAAAAGAAAGTGTTCTCCACATACTCACTGCAGTTTTAAAATGAAATTTGTAAAATAACAGTCATGTAACATTTTACATATTTAGCGATTTCTGATACCTAGTATACTTTTGCATGTTTCTTTTTTACTCAGCTGGAATTTAGGGAGATAGCCTTTATTCAAAAGTACTTATGTTAAGTTTGGATTATTCTAAAGTTTACCATGGATTTTTAACTATACTGCTTTAAGTAGTATTATTTTAGAAGTTTTTTTTACAGTTCATTTTAGAGTTTTCTTTCCAAACTAAAAAATATTTATATTGCTCTCTCAAAAAATCATAATAACGTTGATGGCATATAGAAATTTCCATGACAAATCTAAAGGACTGCGTGGTGCCTGTTACAGAACTAAATTTAACATCAAAATTACTTTTAAATGTCAAGATTTGGGAAAAATACATTTTAATAACACTGCATATTATAATATGCCATTATTTTCTATTTTAATGCATTTCATAAAGATTGACTTTTTAATTCCAGTAATAATTTACTTACGGAATAAATGGCTAGAATATGTATGTTTTGCCTCAGCTCTTGGAAAACTGTCACATGCTTTGGTCCCGAATCTTGTATTTCTATGGAGAATAATCAGAATAAGCACTTCAATAAAACATATGCCCCTGTGTTCCAGAAAGAGAAAATTCTCTTCTAAATTTAGAATTAGCACCTTTTTTAGTGCAAACACTGTTTTAGACTATGAACCCTTTTCTCTACAGAGTCCTGGTGTTAGGATGGACAGAAGAGGCTCATAATGAGTGTTCCACTGGAGGACAGATCCGATTTTCTTACAAAATGCTCTGGGTTACGGTTTTCATCCACTTCAATTAAGTTACCTCCTCATTCCCTGAGTCCAGCGTGCAGCCTTCGTGGCTGTCTGCATTAGCCTCCAATTATTAAACTTTGTTTCTAAAAAATGGTTGCCATGCCATTTGTTCGTGTAGAGATAACGTTGTAACTGAAAAAGAGATATTTCTGTGAATCCACTTAATTAAGTGGTTGGACCATTTGTGTCGGGTAGAACATGTGATTGGGACAATCGATGGTTTTCTGTAGAGAGCGGTTAGTCCTGCGTCCCCGTGCCCCGTGTTTGGAGGGGCTGGTGGGGCTGGAGCGGACGACACACTTACAGGACCCAACTAAGTGACTTTTGGAGATTTGAATATAATACCTGATGTTTAATGAAGGAGCAACTTGGGAAATAAGTATCTTCCTCGTTTGAAAGCCCAGGTCTTTTGTGTGTCGACTATTGGTGCCGCATACATAAATACAAATTGAGGTTTTGTAAAGAACTACAGCCACACGGCTATTGTCCGTCCACACTGGTGTTAAGGGGGAGTCTTACCTTTCTAGTTCCCATCTCTTTGATACTGTTGTATCTCTTCTTTGTGGTCGAAATACAGGCTGCAGGTGAAGCATAGGTGATACCTGATTTCTAACTAGGGGACAGTTCATTGTGCCTAAACTAACACGTGTTTGTGCATCTTGGGCAAGTTTGGCGAACGTGTCTATTCGTGATAGAATTCGGTGTGACGAATTAACCTTTATATTGATTTTACCCCTAATGTTGTTTTCTGAGCATGATTCTCACTTAGTTTTTTTTCAAAGTCATAAATGCCCAACGTTTAGATTCCGCGTGGGTTTACTGAGGCTCTGTGACTGGCACTCTGGGTACATAAGTTACATTATAAGGCCAGGTTCTTGCTCCTAAGAAGCCATCAGCTGCACTTGAGAGCAACAGGGATGGCAGGCCAGAGTAACTTCCAGAGCTCAAGTACACGAAATGGTTAATGACCAACACAGGGAGTCGCCACGGAGCTGGTTTTGGAGACAGGAAGATTTGGGTAGATAGAGGCAGGTGGCCCGTGCAGCCCTGGCACAAGCAGGGAGTTCACTGGGGGCAGGGGATGTGTCCCTGCACGCCCCCCAGAGGAGCCACTGTTCTCCGAGAAACCATGTCTTCACTGGTGGACCGAGGCTAGCCCAAAGCCACTCCCCATTTTCAAAGGTTTTAACACCAATTGGCAGGGATTCAAATTTAGCAAATTCTTCTCGTCTCTCCTGACTTTTCCTGAAACGGCTGAAATTCTAGTCTCCTTGGGAGAGTTTCGTTTCTCTTGCTAACAGCAAGTGACAGTTGAGAACCTCGCTGTGGCTGGTGTCTCTTTGGGGAACACTTCCTGGGCTTTGCGGGGCTCCCCCCAGCCTGGCCTCATGCTGTGGAAGGGCGTTCCGGCTTCTGCTGTTCCCCCGGAACCCAGCCTCATTCTCTGATTGCCCGTCTCTGGTTCTCGGGTTCTCGTCTCTGGGGTCCCTACAGGGAGGGCAGGCGTCTTTCCATATTGTATCTGTTCACTCGGTGACTTAACCGACTAGTTACGGGGCCTGGCCTTTGGTAAGTGTGCATGTGAAATGAATGAACGAATGAATGAATGATTGAATGCTGGTGCACTACCTACTTCCTTCCTTACTTCTGCTTTCCAGGAAAGCCCCAGAAACCTGGGTCCAGCGGCAGAACCCAATTTCTGAATCCTCGGACTTGGGGCAATTGCTGAAATATCCGTCCTTGGGACCACTGTGCCACTAACTTGTCTCTAGGATTCCCAGAGCCACTGTGAAAAGCCATATGGTCATCAAACCAAACTAAACTGGGGAATTGCTTTTCATAGTTTTGAGTCCAAAAAAAAAGCCTTTCAATGAAGAGTTTCATCCCAGGGCCCCAGACTGACCAGTAAGGAGCGTAAAGGCGAATTCTTGGTCAGTGGCTCTTGGTGGGATGTGCTCCTGCCGGTTCGTGCCCCGACAGGCTGCCCGCAGGTGACTGTAGGCCTGCGTGTCCCTGGACTCCGCCCCTGACTCCAGGTCATTTTACGGAGCTTCCCGAATGCAGCTCTGAGTCACCTTGGGACCTCAAGTCGTTGTGAGACACCAAAGCTGGACCAGCACAGAGAGCGCTCACAGGCTGGCGGGTCACAGGGCACAAGCACTGGCAGTGAACGTGGACTTGAGTGGTGAGAGCGTCTGCTGCGTGTCACACCCAGTGCCGGATGCTTGTGCCTGGTGCCTCCGTGGATCCCCACGGCCTGCTGTGGGATTTGGTGACAGTGTCACGCCCCCACCTTTCATAGATCGGGGAGCAACCTCAGAGAGGTCGGGTAACCTGTCCAGGTCACACAGCCAGTTGGTTGTCAGATCCATGACACAAAGCCAGGACAGGCCTTCCTGCCTCGCTGTGCCTGCCAGGGACTGGATGGTGCACCCAGGCCCACAGACAGGGAGCTGAGTGCAGGGCCCTCGGGTGCCACCCACACGGAGGCTCACACAGAATGTTCTGGCCCCAAACCCAGCTGTGTTGGCAGGGGCTCCGAAGAGGTGAGGAGACTCTAATTATATCCAGTGAGTCACGTCTGTGTCATTCCTCCCTGGGATGATTTTCTCAGTAACCTTATTAAAATTTGGACGTCTCAGATAAGGGCCCATAAAAACGATTTCCCCGAATCATTTTCTCTGCTCGGCTTTTCCTCTTTCAGCCCATGAAAAAGCTGTTTCTGCCATATGAGCGCCTTCTGTTGTTTATGGAGCACGCGACAATGCTCAAGAACAACTTGGCACTGTCATATGTCTTTTAATGAGAAAAATATAAGGCTATAAAGATGTTGCTTTTTGGAAGAACGGAGGCTGTTAGAGGTGGGCGCATGGATACCCGCCGTCGAGCCGATAGGACACTGAACACGTGGAGCCGTTTCCCGGAGACGCGGGGGCGCAGCGCGCCAGCGGGAGGCTCGTGGGCAGCGTGCCGCCCTCACACGCGTGCGGGAATGTTTTCCGTGTGAAATTCGCCTTTAACAAGGAAACATGCACGGTAATAGCATTACGTGTCCCGCAGAGTTAGATTTGGGCCCTGCAGGATCCAGCCAACGAGTGGAGATGTTTTCCTGAAACGTGTTTTGTTACGTTTTCCAGCGTTGCACAGCGTTAGCATTCTGCGGCGATTGTCCGTGTCGTTGGGGAAGGATGGCGTGCGTCTGCTTCCGCCGCCGTGGCAGTCACGTTTTTGTTGCAATTCCTCCGAGATCACAGGGCTGCGGGGCCCCGTGGGTAAATGCTTCCACTTTGATCTTTTCCCTCTCCCTGGAAACAGACATTGAGCACTCGCCACGTGCCAGGTTTGGAGGCTATCGTGCACGGGTGATCCATCGTCTGTCCTTAAAGACTTCACGGTGGGCTCGGGGACACAGATGCGGAAACGACTCGTGTGACCCTGGTGCAGCCCGTGCTCAGGGGGCGCTCCGGAGCCCAGCCGCGCCTGCGCCGCAAGGCTTCCTGGGGAAAGGCCCCTGAGAGCCGAGGGAGGAGCCCACTGAGGGGAGAAGTGAGACAAGGTGTGCCTAACGCAGGGGGCACCGCAGACCCAGAGGAGGGACAGCGCGCCGTGCAGTGTGGCAGCTGCGCTCATGATTCCCTTCGGCTAGTCGAGTCCATGGTTGGGAGGGGTCCTGGTCTGCTGACTGTGACATGTGCTGCCCGTGACCATCGTTAGGGGATCCATCTCCGGGATTCGGCGGCAGCTGCAGCCACATCAGCCCTGGTGGATGACGGCAGCGCCAAGGGCAGCCATCTGTGATCAGAGCGCAGCAGCTGGCCGTAGGACACCCTGGGGCGGGGGCGGGGGGGGGGGGGCAACTGTATCCCGATCCAAGGGTATCTGGAGACTCCCATTTAGGACCCCACCCCCAGAGTAAAGAGAGTGGAAGGACATATCTCTTCTTTTTTCTCTTTCTCCCACTTTTTCTCCTGTCTTGAGATATAAACGTTGGCCAGACCCCGTGGGTTCGAACCGGGGGAGGGTGGAGCCTGGAGCCTTTACCAAGAATGGTGCTCGCTGATTCGCGGTGGTTTTGTGGCGCCCTGAGATCCGGACAGAGCAGAACCAGCCATCCAGCAGGTTCGCCTCGCCCCTGAAACCCACTGCCCTCCAGGTCCGTCGGAGGCCCCCCTCACTCTGAGTCCCCTCCAAATTTTTCCTCCCTTCGGCCCACCTCAATCAAAACTCTCTTTCCCTGAGCCCTCAATTAATTAGATCTGATTATCTAATTAAACGAATTCACACTGAGGTATGAATGAGGCTTAACCCTCCCTAGAGTATTTGCATTTTAAAAGAGGAGAGTGTTAACCCAAATGCCTCCACAATTAGTAGAATGGGTGGGGAGGTTTGGGGGGGCTTGGGGCTTTCCTGTGCTCCCCCACCCCTTGCCTAGGTCATCACAGGCTTGGGTGACCATGCCCTCCACCCGGAGTTAGAAATATTGGAGGCAGCATTGCAGGGGCCCCGCCTCTGGGCCCCACCCCTCTGCCTTGGGAGGTTAGCAGAGTTTAAAAAAAAAGTCATCACTGCAAAAGAAGGTTTCTACTAATACCCGGAAACATCGGTGGTGGTTGAGGAGAGCTTCCTCTTCTTAGAATCAGCCCGGACTCCTGAGGCAGAGACGGCCTAAGGATTCCCAGTGGCAAGATGACGAGGTTGCTAGACTCCCCCCCAGGTCAGCGGCAGAGGCTGTCCTGAAACGGCCAGCAGGCCCTCTGGTTTTCTGGTGCTAACTTCTGACCCCTAAACGGACTGTCGTTCCCCCTCCCCGCCACATGCCCAGGAAAGGCAGAAGCAGTCGTAGCTCATCCCCGAAAGGACACGGGGCGGCAGCTGACCACAGAGAGAGAGGATCCCAGCAGCTTTGGACTCCTCGTGGCCTCCCGTGCCGTGGCCTCGTGTGCCGTGGCCTCTCCGGGAGGAGACACGAAGGCCATGCGTTCCCCACTGCCCGCGAGCTAGAAGTGAGGTGCCCGTTCCAGCAGGGCCCAAGCGAAGAAAGGCTCTGGGAATCCGACCCCAAAGCCGCCCCGCCCCTGCCACGGCCCTGCCTTCCCCAGGACGGCCACGCGTTACCATCATTTCCCATCAGCCATTTCCATGGAGAGACCCAACCTGAAAGGCTGCTCTTTTTTGAAGATCGGACTCAGAATTTCCATAAACAAGAATATGGACAAACATAATCTGTACGCTTATTATTGTTTTCTTTTTTTTAAGATTTTATTTATTTATTTTTAGGGAGGGATGGGGGAGGAGAGAGAGAGAGAGAAAGAGAGAAACATCAATGTGCGGTTGCTGGGGGTTATGGCCTGCAACCCAGGCATGTACCCTGGCTGGGAATCGAACCTGGGACACTTTGGTTCCCAGCCCGCGCTCAATCTACTGAGCGACGCCAGCCAGGGGTGATTGTTTTCTTAAAGTCCTTTCTTGATGCAACAATTATTTTTGTCATAGTTTTGGTACACTTTTTCTTACTTTTTTGTCAATACTACATTTAATAGTCCCATATACTTTTTTTAAAGATTTTATTTATTTATTTTTAGAGAGGGAAGGGAGGGAGAAAGAGAGAGAGAGAAACATCAATGTGCGGTTGGTGGGGGCCATGGCCTGCAACCCAGGCATGTGCCCTGACTGGGAATCGAACCTGCGACACTTTGGTTCACATTCACAGCCCGAGCTCAATCCACTGAGCTACGCCAGCCAGGGTAATAGTCCCACATTCTTAACATATTCAGGTGAGATGGGGCAGGGGCCACAGTTTGATCTTATTGACAAAGAATTGGCATTTTCCGTTCTATTGTAAGTGATGGATTAAGAGAATTATTTTATGTGAATGCTAATTGATTTTGCATGCACTCCTGCAACATTCAAATTAATTGAGTTTCCTGGAACAGAAAAAGGGATGGGTATTATTGACACCATAATGCAGAGTGCTGCATTTGCGCAGGAATACGAAGGGTCACAGGTGGGGTGTGTACTTTTCTAGCCCGTGTATTTTAAGATCGTAGCCCTTGAAGAAAAAAAAAACAGCAATATTAATACAGTAAGGCTTCACTAAGCAGAGCTTACATGCAAAAGCTAAACAAATAATACAATGGGAAGCAATAAAAATCGTCATTAAACCTTCCATCCGATTGTTTTTCATTTCATGTGCTATTTGAGTTTTTATCTTTGTGGTTTGCTCCACCGAAGAAATAAGTGTGACATCTGGACGAGGTATCCACAGGGGAGGGCACACCGTTTGCCATGGGTATTTCCGCTGCCAGGGCCCGAAAATGAAAGTAGGAAAGCTGACCAGCTGGGGAAAAGCAAAATAGGATTATACTTCTTCAGTGATTTAGGTGCATGCTTACATACAGTAATCTTTTATATTATTATGAAATTATTGATATCATATAATATTTTATTTTTTGCCTGCAAATATTTGTTACCGCTAATTACATGCAAGCTCTTTTAGAGTATCTGATCAAAGCTGATCTTTTTAAATGAAGGTGCAAATTAAATCAAGGGATTTTTTTTTTCCAACGGTACTTGAAGCCCGTGGATTATTTTGCTTTAAGTCCGAGCTCTACATCACACAAGGAATTTCTGGACCAGAGATGTTTATAATCAGAGCAGTCCTCGATCTAAAAAGGGGTACTGGTTGCTGCTTATGTGTAAGAAGTGGCGTTTGTCAGATGAAGAGAAACCAGGGTTCAGTTTGCATAGTCTTCTAGTTCAAGTCGGCCCCTTCTCGTGTAGACCGGTTAGCGTCTTTGGCATTGCTGTGTGCCCAAGAGGTCCACCCTACTGACGTTGCTACCTTTGGTTCTGCTGTCTTTCTTACTCTGTACCAGAAACGCTTTGGAGAACTATGACGGGATTAAGCAAAATATCTATTTTTTAAAGAAACTAATTGCCTGTGCTAATTTGCTCTTAATTTTCTGTGCTGTGATTCTTCTCTTAGCTTTGATTGGGATAGAGTATAGCCCCCTGGGGAAAAAAAGCGCTTCCATTGGTTTGGACGGCAAAGAAACTGACGGAGCCGGGAGGAATCGGGGGCGCACACACGGGTGGGCGAGGAAGGACAGGACGCTTCTCGTTCTCACTTTGCACACCGCTGTATTGACTCACCGTTCCCATAGCTCTGAAATGCCAGCAGTACGGGCACCTCATCATGGGGCACCTCATCACGGGGCATCAGTGAGATGGGTGTGGAGAGCACCCAGCACCTGGCATGGCGCATGGTGGCGGTCCACCCCGGCCCCCACCCCCGTTCCTCTCTGTTCTTTCTCCCAGGAGGGCACTCAGCCGCAGAGAATTTAATGGGGGTCAGAAGCGAAAACCAAGCCACGTTTGTCAGAGGCCGGCTGTGGGATTGTCTGCACGGCTGTCTGTCCAACCGTGCGGCGATGCCATTTCTGTAGATCAGCAACGGTAGAGTGTTGGCAATTTTGTCCGGTTTGGCCCAATGCTGAAATAGAGAGTTTACCCAGTTAACCAGGTGATATAGAGGACAGACATAAATTCTTTTTCTGAATCGTCTTGATCTTTGAAGTCAAGGGGCTGCTTCTAAAGGAATGGGTTACTTTATTCCCATATTTCCTTTCTACGACACAAGACGAAGATCACCATCCTATGGATTCTGATCCGTCGCCTCCTGGGTAAAAAGACTAAAAATATCCCGTGATCCTCGATCGCCCAGCCCCACCAAGCACCTGTGCTTCAGGATGCACTTATGTGAATTCCTAAGACCATATATTAACCATGCGAGGGCCCCCCCAGAATGAAATTTATTCATAAAAATGTTGTGTATGTACCCACACATGTTTGAACTTCAGTTGCCTTCAGAGTATTCTCCATTGGATGCAATACACCTATCGAGACATTTTTTCCACTGCTCAGAACAGGTTGTGAACTCATTGATTTTGATGCTGTTTTTTGTCTCCCCTCTCCCCCATCAGCAAAGCGTTTCCCTTTGAGGGCTTTTTCATCTCCAGAAACAAAAAAAAAGAAGCTGTTCAGGGTGAGATCAGGTGAATAGGGAGGGTGGGGCACGGGGGTCATGTCATTCTGGTTAAAAACTGCTGAACCCTCAGGTCAGCGTGGGTGAGTGTGCTCATAAATCACCCCTCATGAAATGGGCAAAGGCGTTGAAAGAGTCTTCAAAAACATTCACTGAAGCCGACCGCAGCCTCTCACAGGAACGCCAGCTGGTACACTGATGCAGATGGGTTCCTAGAGCATTCACCCAGCAGAGAAATCCTGTACTACAAGGGGCCCACCCTCCCGAAGATAATTCTGGGTCTTTTAGTTCCCCCTCATAGGCTGACATCAGCTGCTCACAGCCGTCCAGGGTTGAGACTGCCAACGTGCCTCATTTGTGCCCCGTTAGGGGGCAGACCCAGACAGGAGCAGGCTGCCCGGTTAATTGTGGCTTCCTGCAGGGTGCAGGGGACGATACAACACGGGTCTCAGGCCTCAAGGCTTCGAAGAAAGCTGCAACATTGTTTGTGAATCTCTAAGATTCCAGCATAGCTTCAGTCACTCTGTCCCGGGCCAGGGGCTCCGCGGCAGTGGGATGACTGAGTTCTCCCTCTGCAACTACTGTGCCTCCCACCCGCTCAAAGGGACTTTCTCTGGCCTCCTCTGTGCTCTGGGGTCCATGCCACGCCTGCGCAGCCGTGGCTCCACCCCAGCCCTTTGGTTCCTCGGAGCACCTTCTCTCAGCCTATGCACGGGGTACCTGTCACCGTGCTCATCTCAGGCGAGACATCACCTCCACCTGAGAACCTTCCCCTCCCACTCCGCACACGTGTTGGGAGTGCGTGAGAGATAGAGATGGAAGGCGTCCGGGGATCTGATCCAGATGCCTTGATTTGGGGCTGCGCTGCCTGCGGGCTGAGTCCGAGCAGCCTGCAGCAGCAGAAAGGGGCAGCAATGGGGTTTTTAAAAGAAGGAGCTCGGGGTCTCTGGGGACTAAGGAAGGGGTTAGTTTCTGGCTCTTCTGCACTGTTGCCTCAGGATTCAGGATGTGAGCCAGGACCACGGGTGAGGTAAAGGGCCTGGCTGTTCCCAGGTACAAGAAGGTCAGTCTGACCACCGGCCACTGTGCCTGGTGCCAGATGTCTATCGTGCAAGATGGGAGAAAGTTTCAGATAAGCCACCAGCTATCCAGCGAGTCGGGACCGCTGAGTCAGGAGCAGTCAGGCGGGTCTGCTGGCCTGGCCCGTTCACTACTCCCCTTGCGATCCTCCCTCCGTGTTAGTAGCCTGGAGTTTCCAGAGCACCTGTCACAGTTTGTAATTCCTTATTTGCTTGCCTGTTTCCCCCACTGAACTAGAACGTCCCGGAGGACCGCCCATCTCTCTTCTCCACCATTCCACCCTAGGACCCAGCATAGTGCCGCGCACAACACGGGTCCTTCAGAAATAGCTGTTGGGTGAATAAACCTGTGAAGGAGCAAGAAGCTCCTCGGAAGGGCCTGTGATATCAGGGGAGACCCCCCAAGTCTTCTCAGAGAGAGGGAGTGTCTGGTAGGTTCTCTCTTCAAAGGCAAATATTTGAACTGTTGTGAGTTTGGAGACCTCCCTAAAAGGGAACACATTTGCCAAATCATGTGATTTTCTGTTGGGCATTTCTTTCCACCAGGCAAGGACGTGCATTTTCACATGTTAGCTGTTCCTCTCTTATAAGGAAGTTTATAGAACCCAGAAACTAAAACGTTCTGTAAAACACTCAATATAAATGGACCTCAGATTGAGAGATTTAGATTGTTCAGGGTTTAAAGTACACCTTGGAATTAAGTAGCCAGGTGGAGAGGCGTATATAGGAATCAAAGAATCGAAAGGAAGAAATATCATACAGAAGATGGGAAAATGAAGCCACAATGAGTTTTGTACATTAGAAGATGAGTTGATGGTGGGCGGGGGCAGGGCAGAGTGGACTTTTAGAGACTGAGAAAGGATGCAAGACAGGAGTGGCTGGAACCCACGGGCTGGGCTCACTCCAGACCGAAAGAATAATGGGGCATTTTGTTTAACAAACCCTGGATTACGTACTAACCTGTGGCCCATTTGTAAGTGAACCCGTTTCTCCGAGTTATTAACACTCATACGTTGAAAAGTGAAAAAGATTCAGGCAAGGGCGTTTGTACATCTGTCCGTAGAACTAGATCTGAAATTCGGAGTCGTCTTTAGTGACCCCCTTCCGAAATGCTCAAGCCACGCTTTACCTTTTACAAGTTTATTCAATCAATACGGAACAAGCGAGAGAGACAGAAAGGAAGCCTGGCTTCCCTAATGAAAGATTATAGGTTCGTAATTAATTTATTCTTGAGCACAAGATAAGGAAACAATGAAAATTTTTAAAGGAAAACAGATGACACAAAATGCTGCTTATCTTTGCTCATGGTACACGGGAAGGCTGACATTTTACTGTGTATCAAGGTCACGGAAATTAGGAACGAGCACTCTCTGTCTTTGAGAAATCTCTAAATTATAGATCTGAGAGTTAGCAGGAACCTCGGGATTATTTAAACCAACCCTTTACTTCCAGAAAGGCAGGATGTCATTATCCCTCATTTTAGAGAACAGACAAGTAAATTAAGTTACCTGCTGTGGTCACATGACTGGAAAATGACGGATGGCCAAGGACGCCCAGGATGGGGGGTGGCGGGGAGGGTCGGAAGAGCCAGGCTGCAGGGTGTTATTAGCGTGTCTCTTATTGCACTACAAGCAGGGGGACCATTTGCCAAGTTGACACAGACCCAGCAGAAGGCACCCTGTGTTCAAGTTAGGCCATTGTTTACCAGAATCATTTGTTTCTTGTGTGAAAACAGGGAAGAAGGAAGGGAGGGAGGGGGAGAGGAAACCTCTACAGAAAGTGACAAGGGACTTCTAGGTCCACAGGGTTGAAAAGAGGGGAGAAATGACCTTGATTGGATCTTTTCTATAATTCTATAATTATAGGATTTGATGACCCACATTTTATCAAATGACAGCATGGAGATGTGGGGTCCTTATGACCAGATCACAGCCCTGACATTGCAGTTCCACACCTTGAGGAGTCTTAATATGGACAGTGAAGTGGGCACAGCAGTGGTAGCTCCTGCCTGCTTTTGGTCTTAGACACGGGAGGTGAAGACGAACTCTCATGAAGTTGAGATGAATTTTCTCTTGTCTTGCATTTGTTAGTATATTCATAGGTAAAACCTATTAACTCTACAGTTTTTCCGTGAGATGCCCTGCGTGTACATAACCAAAGGGAATCTTCACGTTTGACTTCCTCGCCTGTAGAATTCTCTAACTGCTTTGGCAGTCGGCCACGCACGGTTTCCGGAGCGTCCGTTCTGCAGGCGTGACCGCGGGACGGCTGACGCCTCTCGCGATCCACGCGCTCTCCCTAGATTTCTGCGAAGCAGCGGATTTTTTTTTTTTTTAAGATAGAAACATGATGACAGACTCTGCATGTCACAAACAAGTCAACTTAATGATGGATTCCAAAATAATTGACTTCAGTTTGTGCCGAAATGACCTTTGATCTCTCTGAGCCTGGCATTTCCAGCCTCGCTGCGGTTGTATAGGGAAAAAGGATTCCTTTTATTTATCAGTCCTCCGTTGCTTTTGAATCATAAATCTATTCCTTATAAAGAAAAATATACATTTGAAAGGAAAAGGAGGAGGGCCAAATCTTGTGCATATTAAACCCCGTAGTGAGGAAGATTAAAAAACCACACACTGGTTTTTTTTTCGCTGCCTCCCTTATTTCCCTTCGCTTTCATGAAGTCCCTTCATTTTGCAGGAGCTTTTCAGGCAGATGAAGTATATTATGGACACCTAAGGCTTACACCATCCCTTCATCTCCCTACGGGTCCTCCCAAATTTCTTCCTTTACTTAATATTGCGACTAAACATCGAATTCAGCTCAGCTTTGTCTGTATCAGATGGCCCGTATTTTTGAAATAAAATCCATAAAAATAGTACCCTTCTCCCTGCATTGCCAGCTTTCATATCCCCCCACTCCGTTTTTGACATATCCCCGCCCCACTTCGTTCTGACAGGTAGAGGCGTGCTAAGATTTAGAAGAGAGGCTGAAGGTAATTGAGGTTAGCAAGGAAAATATTACTGTCTATTTCAGATGTTTTTTAAAAAATTATTTTTAAGTCATGAATAATCAATGCAATGAAAAAGAAGCGTACTCCTTAAAAATCCCCCCTCCTGGACGCGTCAGAGAAGAGCCGCTCATGACACTCGCTGCAGTAGAACACACCACTGGCTTTTTGCAGATGACATAGGGGTTTTTTTTGGTTTTTTTTTTAATGACGCTTCTTTTGAAGTGACAGAATGGATACACTGGGAACAGGAAGTTGAGCATAGACAGTCCTAAAATGCCACTTGCCTTTGCAGTGACAACCCGGCTGCACTGCATCCCCAGGGAGTATGTGGCAGACACAGCCATCAAGACAAGGTCTTGTTGGGTCTCTGCTGAGAAAGACCAGCAGCAGGTGGGGACAGCGTGGCGTCGGGGTGCGCTCCAGGTCCCTGTGCGTCCTCAGCGCACGGCAGCGTGCCTTTTGGCCTTTAATTTCAGAAAAAAAGAACGCTGGTCCACTTGAATACTATGTTTTCTTTGAAAGGCTCATAGGTTGTTTTATCAACCCTCCTACCCAAGTGTCTTAGACTGTCGAGATTATTTGATTTCTTTTATTGGAAAAAAATGATTATCTTGCCAGAATTATAGCAAAGAAGAAGGCAATCCGTCTAAAGAGGAAAAGAAGTGGCGGGGGCCTTTGTTAGAATTCTTCCGCCCACTGTTTCCCTTCGCCTTTTCCATGTTAATGTCCGGCCCCACCTCTTTTCCACGTGTGTGATTTCGATCCTCTTTCCTTGGTGAGAGGAGAGCTAGCATCTTAGGCATGTGTCGGTGCCTGTGCACGGTGAAGGTCATACAAAAATGCTGCTGTGACCTGGACATGAAAGTGGCTGTTCCCTCCGGGTCATACTCTGTGGGCTCATTCTCTTGGTCCTACATTTATTCAGCACACATTCGTCTAGCATTCACCACTGTCCCCAAAACAGCTGTGCTTTGCTGGAACCAATTTAAAAGCGAGCTGCGTAGCATAGGGTGTTTGGTAATCTGTGACAGCTAGTTTTTGTGTGTTTTTTTATTTTTTACAATAGTCTCCCATGAACAAAACCAAATGACTTTTCCTTAAAAAGTGCAGTAGGAACATCATTCCGTATGTATGGTCGACCCGGAGGAATGGTAAAAGGAGACGTAAACCTTGAAGCCAAGAAGCTGGCTCTGAAAACAATGTTTAAAGAGCTTGCGATAAATTGGCTTTCTGAAGGTGGGTGCGGAGAGCCTGTCATCTGACAGTCATCCGCCCCGGAGAGCGCCGGCTTCGGAAGTGTTCCTCCTCCTTTCCATGTGAGGAGACAGACTTCTGTCATTAGGGACTGGGCGCCCAGGTATGAGGACCGGAAATGCCGCTGCACGGAGGAGAGTCATCGCTCTGACTGATGGAGGAGCCTGGCCACCCATCATCCCGAGCGCTTGCGCGCGGTGTCGTTTTTCCAGCTCAGTTGCGTTTTGATCTATCTCGCTTTGTCAGTCATCGAGGTGGAAATCTCATCTCCCTCATATGCTTTATGAGTTTTTCTCAGTGTTGGTTTGTAATAGGTTTTATGGGTGATTAGTTGTGTGAATTGTGGCATTCGCGGGGATGGGCACCTACCCTAAATTTGCTCACAAAACCCGCTGTTCTCGAAACTCTGCCATAAACCATGGGTAGGTTTGCTTTTCACTGAAACGTACCTTGCTGGAATTAGTATGTGCACTTTTATCACTGCTGAGGGGGACCGTGGATGGCTGGAGTCATTTGCACTGGCGCTAATGCTTGAGTGCTTTTCAACTCTGTTTTCACATTCTGGTGGCCGTGTTGGGGAGCACCACGGGCTGACTGCCTGCCCCCCACCGGGCACCATCAGATGTCAGGATTCTCCCCGACCCCCACCGAACAATACCACGACATAGAGTGACGTTTCCATTACTTCAGCGGATGGTCATCTTTGCCTTAAAAGCTTCCACGGTAAAACAAGAGAGTTGATATTATCTACCGTCTTATTCTCTCTGGCGTGACTGCATGTACCTGCCCTAACAGCCGACATGGTGTCACGGTCCAATGCTCAGATCGTGTGTCATGCGGGTCTTGGCTGGAGCTCTCGCTGTGCTACTTAGCAGGTGTGTGACCTTGAATGAGTGATTTAATTTCTCTGAGTGTTGGTTTCCTTGCTGGTAAGAGAATGTAGGTTTGTTGTAGAGGTTAAGTGAGATACTGTATGTATGAAAAGTGAGCATTTAGTCAGAGCTCCATAAATTTAAGCCGTGTACAATAAACTGCTTTAGTGTCCATTGGACAACTATGTAGGCATCCCGGGGTTGTAGAACCCCCAGGTTAACTGTATGGTGTAATTTTTAACTTGAAGGCCTCTCCCCCTGTTTTCATATTGCGTGATTATACTGAGAATATTCTACACAACCATTTTATCCAGATATAAATTTTACCGTAAGAGTCACATAAATGTTAAAGCGTGATTTTGTTTGATGGCTTCCTTGCTAGATCATCACATTCCTATTATCCAAGGGGAACATTTGAACTAGAGTGTGAAGACTCTATAGGGGATAGTAGAGAAAAAAAACACACACGAAAGCCAGTGAACTAATCTAAAAGTGGCAAGTGAGAGATGTCCTGAGGACAATATTATCTCTTCTCTTGTCAGATCATTTATTTTTTCTATTAAAATCAGCCCTGTTGTCTCATGTTGGAGGGTTTTTTGGGGGGGTGGGGGGACATCAACAGTCACATAAACCAAGAAATATTATTGATTATTGAAAACCTACTATGTGCAACATGCAAAGTTCCCGTGACATCGAAGAGGAATCCGGGAGGCCGACTGTGAGTGCTGGAGAAGAGCAGCACGCGGGAGAATGGGAGAGAAAACAATGGTGCAGGGAAAACCTCAGTTACAGTCGGCGCTCCTCCAGCTTCTCAGCGGCTGTAGCCGAAACAGTGTTTGTCTTTCGGTCTGGAGCAGGCGTGGCGTGGGCTGAGGCTCGTTTGGGGGGACGCAGCCAGAGGACTTGTGTGGTTGCATGGCTCTATTGTCGCCCTGTAGCAGCAGTGTGCAGCCACGGCGCCTTGGCTGAGCTCGTGCTGCCCGCCAGGAAGGGCCGCTGCCAAATTGAGTTCAATTTGTCAAGGTTTTTTTTTTCCTTTTCTGCACCAGGAAGACACAGGTTGATTGGGCATCTAGCATCCAGAAAGCCGAGCAGCGCTGGTTGTGAACGCGGTAGGCCTGGCTGGCACTGCGCATCACGTTGCCAAACCAGCCCCAGGAACTAAATGTTTCTACCGAACCCTGTGAGCGTGCTAGCACGAAAGCACAGGAGGGGAACTGGCCAGGGCCGTGAGCCGCTCCGCTCAAAAAGCAACAGATTGAGAACCAGTCCCAAGTGTGAGGGGCCAGCCTGGAAGGAGTGTGATTAACCGAAACCACTTTTCTTTTTTTTACTGGCACTGCGAGGCATTGGTTTACTGTAGACATAATCACATTAGACTGTGGATGACTTTTCAGTGCTCTGTTTGCTGCTGTCTTTCATGCCGCCAAGACGTTTGGTATTTCACCATGTGCCATGAACAGGGTGGTGGAGAATTTGCTGAACTAGAAAATGAGGTATCGGGCCTGGAGAAACGTTCTTCCCATGACGCATCCACAGGGAAGTGAGAGTTGTGTTGTATTCAGAACCCGTAAGTTGATGGCATTAGGTTTACAGACATTTCAGCTCCAGCATATCCTCCTTTACGGCCCTTACCGCTCTGGGTCTTCGTTCTGTTCCCTGATTCCCGCCTTCGCTTCTGCAAAGCTGCTCTTTCCTGCCTTGACCTTGGATGGAAGGATCACTCCCCCCAGAGTGTTAAATGTCCAAACCAAGCCCCTTGTATGTGGCTTTGATGAGGGGCAGGCTTCTCAGGAGCCCATGTTGTGCCTTTGGTTGCGGGCCTTCCAAGCAAGGGGTCGGTTTCCTGGACATTGTGCCGTTTAGGAACAGGAGGAGGGAAAGGCGATTTTACAGCGCGGTTGCTAACCGCCCACGCACCGCAGATCTGGTCACCGTGGGTCCAACACAAGCTACAGGGGATGGGGGGGTGGGTTGCAGGGGGTGGAAGGAAATCGCTCAGGCCAAACCCATGGCAACAACCCCGGGCTCCTCTCTTGCCCTGTCTCGTGAAGAACCCCACCCTGCCTGCGCAGACGTATCATAAGGAGAGGGTCTGGCCACGTCAGGCGATGGGGAATGGGGCTCCCCAGGAGTTCCGCAGGCCGGTGCTTCGTGTGCCCAAGGAGAAGAAAGGCGGTTCCCCCAGTCCGCACTGGCAGCACAGTAAGCCATACTTACGGTGGAGATACCTTTTCCATTTTTAGTGGCTTATACGTAAGCAACCAGGTTTTTACAGCCAACTGACTATCAGAATATACATAAGAATGTTTATAAATTATAATACACTTGAGAAGGACCTTTTAAAAAAGATTTTATTTGTTTATTTATTTTTAGAGAGAGGGGAAAGGAAGGAGAGAAACATCGATTGCTTGCCTCTGACACCCCTGCAACTCCGGCCTGTGCCCTGACCGGGAATTGAACTAGCGACCTTTCAGTTTTGTGGGGCATCACCCAACCCACTGAGCCATACCAGTCAGGGCGATAAGGATCTTATTATCCTAAGTTAATCTCATAGATATTTACTATTCGAATCTTTCTTGACTTGTCTGGATGCATTTCTCATGGAGAGTTGATAACAAAATAGTATAACGAGAAATTAAATTATAATTGTTGGGGCATTTTCTCTGCATTTCTAATTCTTATTATGGGACCAGTATTTGCTGCTCCTGCTTTTCTGAACCCCGCCGGAGTGACACTGTGCAGCCCCTGCGGACTTCTGCCAGTATCATCGTAGTGACGTGCCTCAATGATCACCTGCCCGGTGTTCCGTGGTTCTCAAACTGTACGGGCCAGCCGGGATCTGCAGGTGAAGCGTGAGCTGGAGACGGCATTGTGTACATTAGTTGAACGTGGTGTCACGTTGCCGAACGGTAATAAGCCTTGGGGGAGCTCCGTGTTGGAAGTACTCCATTGAATGCTGCCATTTCCCCTCACGATTTAAAAGGCCTGCAGGCATGCTCAAGTCCTAGCTGGGTCCTTCAGTTAACACTCCGTAACGTGACCCCAAAGCCTCATTTACATCACAGCAATTAAAATATGTTCCACATTCCATGTTTACTGCTCTACGCTGCAGAAATAATCCAGCGAGATGCAGCTGTTTTCCAAGACCAAGCATGGAAACCTTTCTGTTCGCGATTTCTTCTCTGTGCAGTGGCATCCGCCTTACACACGTAGACACCGAGGACAATGGGGATTGTGAAGGAGGAGAGGGCGGGGCGGGAGGAGGAATGTGGTGCAGACTCATCACAACTAGTAACCATTACTCCTTGGTGACTCTCGCGATATCAGGCTAGTAGTCTCACGTTCCTGGGTGACAGGTGTCCATTAATCCATGATGCAAAATGATTATTGTAATCAGTGCTAATTGGCCACCTACTGGTAGTTCAAAGTAGAGGGACCAGAAATTAAATGAGTGTTAAAATACTGCAGCTCTGGCCTGCAGGGGTGCTACCCCCAGTCCAGGAGAGCAAGCTGGTCCCGCTCGGGAAGGTGAGGGAACAGGAGCGCAGCTGCCACCTGAGGAAGGTGTTTGTACACTGGAGTCCTCTCTTCCCCGCGCCATCCAAATTAATTTTCAAATCCTCCTGGTGTACGGGTTACAACTATAACTAAACTGATATCACTTAATGAGATGAATTGCAAGTGAACTTATTCTTTAAAGCAAAGCCACAGCAGGCAAAATTAGATCATATTTTCTCAACGGTGATGACTGACTGCATTTTAGTAAAACCTCTTTTTTTTTTGTTCCGAGAAACATGGACCAAATCGACTTACTGCAAATTGTTGGGCGGTCTAATATTTGTGGAGCAGCCCCTGTTCACTCGCTTACCTAGAAAGTGTGATGTTTAACAGTGGTCTAGAATACATCATCAAGGCGTGAAATATAGCAGCAAACACCCAGCTTCCCGACTGGGCAAGCAGTCCGCGGGAATGCAGGGACGCTGATTTTCTCTCCGGGCCTGTGGGGACCCTCTGGCTGGCACAGTCCCTCTGTGGTCCGGAAGAAACTGGAAGAACCCAGCCTCAGCCGACACCCCAGGAGGCAACACTTGTATCTGCTGGGAGGACCCTGTCAATCCCAGGCCCCGGCGTAGAACTACCACGAGTCACAGCGTGAAAGTCGTGTTGCTGATGGGGTCACCGACCCCAGGGACTCGGGGCCAGTCACTGCCAGGGTCCTCTTTAAGCACACACAGCCCCCTCCTTGGGCACGGGGCTGGACAACAGCTCTCACCCGTCCGCAGGTGCCCTGACAAGGCAACCTGGGTCCGACCGAGGGTACCTGACTCATACAATTGTTTATGAACATTATACGTTATGCCCAGATTTCTCTTTGGGGTGTGAATCATCCAGGCAATCCAGAACAGCTGACGAATTGTATAAACTTTTTCTACTTGAACTTGACTCTCTGGGAGCACCTAGAGCGACACCACACTATTTGACTGGCTCATGCATATGCCCTCCCAGGCGCGGGACCGACCTGGAGATGTCAAAACACAGTATTCCTATGGGAGACGGACCAAGTCAAGCATGTTTATAGATCCTGATAGTGCCGCATGAAAAGTTGTTTAAAAGCAAATGAACACCACAGAAGAAAACTATGAAAAAGAACCGAATCCTCCAGAGAAAGTGCACAGACCGCATGCCAGACTGAGTGTGAAAATGCCCGTCCTTTTTCCCACCCCTCAGAGACCGAGTCCACGCCTGCCCCGGGCCCCTACGCTCCCCTTGGTGAGCCAAGAGGGTTTCCGCCGTCCTCTGGGGAAATCCAGCAGTGGGGCTGGAGACAAGGTGTTTTGAAACCCTGAAGAAACTCAGGATTGACCTGCCTGTCCCCCTAGCACATCCCACCTCCAGGAGGGAGTGGGGACTGGTGCTCAGGGTCCCCACGTCCCTCCTACTCCACGCAGGGAGGTCCGCGCTGAACCAGAATTTCCTGCTCTCCAGGGCTCCTTGAGAAAGGTGCCACTTGGCTGGTTCGGTGCTTTTCAGACTGAGAGGAAAACCGATCGGCTGGGCCGTTGACAGAGGATATGTTGACTCTAGGAGTTTTGCCTGTGGGTTACAAGAGGCATGGATCACTGCAGTTATCTCTTAGTCTCCAAATGCTTGTGGGTAGTTATCGGGTCTCTACCTCGTTGTTACTAAAATAAACCTCACATGGCTGTTTCCATCCGGAGACTCTTCATCAGCTTCATTGCCCCCCTCGGAAGTCCTTCCCAGGTTTGTCTGGGGCCTTTACTACCGAGACATAAATATTTGGATAACATTATAGATGAACTCATTTTGATGTTATCGGCGTGGGAACTATTTTTCGTTCTCGTTTAATGACAGAGCGTTTCTGAACAAGCTCACAAAAATTCAAAACCCAAGTTCCATTCAAACATTTTCAGCAAAATACCGATTTCACTCCAGATGTATAATCCTTTTGTTCATTTCCCCCACCCCAGCTCCCTCCGATAAGCCTAATGACACTGACATTATTCTTGGACAGTGGACAATGTTTTTGAATTTAATTAGAATGAGCAGTCCTTATCAAGTACGTAGTAGGTTATATGCCAGTGGCTGTGCTTTTAAAACTGTGTTTCATTTCATCGTCAAAATATCTCCATAAAAAAAGGATATTGTCATACGCATTTTAGAGAATGAAATACAGGAAACCACATCTCGGGGAATTTAATAACCTGTCCAAGGTCATAAGTCACATAAATTGTGAGTTGTGGAGCTGGGCTTCAGACACAGATCTGCTTGATCAAAACCCTGTCCTGTGTTTCCTCCCGAGCTGGATTAGCAATAGATTTTTTTTCCTTTTTTTTCAGTTAAAAAATCAGAGTGAGAAATTCTTGGTTCAAAATCATATTTCTCCTTCCCTCCTCTCTCCCTTCTCTCTCCCTCCTCTCCTTCTCTCCCTCTCTTCCCCCTCTCCCTTTCTCTCTCTCTCTCTCTCCCTCTCTCTCTCTCTCTCTCTTTCCCTCCCTCCCACTCTCCCTCTCTCCCTCTCTCTTCCTCTCTCACTCTCTCTCACTCTCTCTCTCTCAGGTCTGTTTTCTTCGATGTAGACTTTGTGGCAGCCAGGCTTTCCCCACACAGTGACAAAAATGCAAACAGGCTCCTGCCCCTCATTTTCCCCGATGAGCAGCTCCGCGTTCACGGGTTTTGAGCAGACACGTTCCCAGTAGCCTCCTCACGTGCCCTGGCCCTGATCCTTACTGACCTGAGTTAGGTCACAGGTCCATCCCTGAACCAGTCGCTGAGATTCTGCACAGGAAGGGTCTAGGCAGTTCCTCAGCCCCAGGATACGGGGTGCTCCCCTTGGGCCCCTTGGAAACCAGTGCAAGAGAGGGGCATTTATGTGGAGAAATACGGGGCACACACAAAACCCGGCAGTAGCGAGGTGGCGGTGCTGTGGGTGAGCCGCTCTCCTCCGGTGACCGAAGCAGGTGGGGTGGGAGACAAGCGCGGGGACCTGGGACTGAGGCTTCCTCCGGAACATGTGTCACCAGCAGCTGTCACGCATGTCCTTGTCTTTTCCCCGAAGCTTGAAAATGTCTCCAGTATAATGTACCTTTTTAACTTGGTCTTGAATTTTCCGCCTCTCTTACTGCTCAGCTGAATTTCACTTGCCTTTTCCTTGTGTCTCCATGGCGCTACGATCTGTGTCCATTTAATGTCCATGGTGTTTTCAACAGGGCGACCTTTGTTGTGTGTGTTCCTCCTGGCCCTGTGGACATCCTGACACAGTTGGTCAAACTCTTGGCTGCCATTTCTGGCTCTTTCATCTTAAAAAAATGTTTTTTTATTGCTTAAATTCCCTTTTTGTTCTAAGGGTTGGAAGTAGAGTCGAGTGGTTGAAAGTACAGATTTGGAATTCCACTAAATGTGCTCCAAATCCACTCGTCTGCTTCCAGGCGGGGCTAGAAGTCAGTGGACCTCTCCGGGCCTCCGTTCCCTCCTGTCAAGCGGGGCCTGTAATTCTTACCCCACAAGGCTGTTGTGAGGATTAAGTGAGGTCATATAAGTAAAGCACCTGGCATATTTTAAGCATTCAATAAATAATCAAGACTGAAATTAATAATTCATCCAGGAGCTTTTATGGCCACTCTTAAAGACAGGACTGTGCCCAGCACTCAGGGAAATAGTATTAGCTCTTCGTCTAGGAAAATCCCCCCTCGCACACGGCATTCCCGACTGTCGCCAGGTCACCTCTGAGCCACCTTATGGTCGCGTGAGCTGTGGCTGATTTTCAGGCATCTGGGAGGTTTGCTTCTTTTTCTCTCGTTGTGACTCAAGTTTTGAATTTAGGGTGGATGCTGCCCAGATCTTATAGCCTGGCACCTTTCCGGAGAAACGCATGCACGGGCACCTCTGGCTGTCTGACTTGGAAGTGCACAGTGGTGTCTCGTGTTTCCTCATGTCAGAGGTCGCGCCCGGGGAAGTCTGCAATGCCCTTCGATCAGGACGGCCCAGGAGATGAAGTCCAAGCTGTCTCTGGGTTTTTACCTCTTGTGGATGGAGGGCCATTTGGATGGTGTAGTGTCATCTCCATGACACACCACTGTTTCCTGGATTTTCCCTCCGACCCACATAATATCTTTGGCAACATTTCCAAAAGCCTGGCCCACGGCGGAGCACAGGTGAATAAAGTGTTGGCCTCTGTAGTGAGGGTTCTGGCTTAAATCACCCTAAACGTGCTTGAGTAAACAGGGCGGGTACTGGTTGGTCCCGGCAGACAGGCGAACTGAGGGGGTTATTTACGCTTTACATCCAGGTCTGCTCGGCTGTGCCGGGTTCTAGAAGACCTCTGCCGAATATTCTAAACCTGGAGAGCATGGCCTTCTCCCTCCATGAAATGTATGCCGTTGTCACCGTACACTAGGTAATAACTGTACTGACAAATGTCACTGTTATGCATGTACTATATTACTCTTGCCCAGAAATCTTATCAGCCAAAACAGAATCACTTTTAATTTCAAACTATGCAAAGGAGTCATTTTGCTTTAAAAAAATAGAATGCATTTCCACCTTCCATTACTGGACAACGGTAGCCCCACTATCCATATTTTTCCTCTGATCTCTTCCCGTTTCTTTTTTTTTCTACATATAAATAATTTTGAAAAATTTTTAATGATTTGATCAGATTTAAGCCGCTTTTCTTATAGCCCGAGGCACTGTTCTATATCTTTTCCAATTAAAAATTTTCCAGCATTCATTTATTCGGTAGCTATTTTAGTGCATGATCCTATTTGTTTCAATAGCTAATTTTGCCTATTTGCGATCCACGGTGAAGGATGGAGAAGAATTTTGAGTTTTAAAACAATAAGCTTTCTATTTATTATTTATTCAAGACATCTTTCCTCACAGGAAAGTGTTCGCAGTGTGTTAAGTAAGAGTGGGTTACAAGATCATTTGCATTAAATCTATGCATAGACGCGGTACATATGTTTATGCACATGTTTGCACTGAAAAATTCTGAAACATGTTCAGTACAATAATGTTAATGATTTTGAGGGTGCTTATTTGTATTTTCTGGTTTGCACAAAGGACAAATATCACTGTGTCATGCGTGTTTCAAATGAAGGAAAAGCAAGCGTCAGGGTGTGCATTCCAGCTGTGTTTAGGGGCAGCCACCCCATTCCCTCTGTCTCCATCCTCACCCATCCCGCCGGCAGACTAGAGCCAGCCCCTTCTTAGTCGTTCTGGACTCTCCTTTTCCTGGCTCTCATGTCCACCTCCCACAGGCTTCCTGTCTGCCCCCCCAGCCCCAGCCCCACCCCCGCCCCGCCCCCGTCCATCCACTTCTCTAAACTGCTGCTGCACGGCAGGCTCACCAGCCCAAGATGTCCTTCCGTTGCCTGGATGGCTGCAAAAATCTGCCTCCGAGTTTTCCTGCTTCCACTCCAGACTCCGGCCAGAGGGTGATTTCCTAATCGCAAATGCAGTGGATCATGCCAGCGCCCCATGGAAAGCTCCCCGATGGTGATTACTGAGAGAATTTTATCGAGAGAACGTGGGTGCGATGGCCAGCCTGCCCCACGAAGCTCTGCATCTGGCCCACGGGCTCGTGCTGGCCTCAGCTCCCCTCACTCCCTGGACCGTCACCCTGCTGGCACTTGGCCAGCGAGGTCGGCTTTTCTTTTAGTCACATGTGTGTGACTTTCTGTTTAAGTATGTTTCCCGGAAACGGCATATAATTTTTTTTATTCAGTCGGAAAATCTCTGCATTAAGTGGGCGTTTAAACCATTTACCTTTGAGGTGATTATTGGCCTAGTTAGGCGTAAGTCTATTATCTTGCTTCTTGTATTCGATTTGCTCCATCTGTCCTCTGTTCTTTTCCTGCCTCCTGTGGATTAGTTGAATATTTTTCATGCTTTCATTTTTTTAGGATCCCATTGTTTCTTGTGTTGTGGGCTTCCTAGCTCTAACGTTTTGCTTTATTGTAGTGGTGGCTTTAAGGTTCAAAGTAGACACCGTCAGTACAACACAGTCTACCTTGAAGAGGCATCGTGCATAGTATAAAAACTATGTATATAGTTTATAGAATAAAACTATACTATAGCCCCGTGTATAGTATAAAAACCGTACAACAGTAGACTTCCATTTCTCCCTTCTCTTCCTTTATGCTACTATTGCAGTACATTTTAGTCACACAGATGTTACAAAATCCATCATAATTATGATTTTCTTGAACCAATCATCTATCTTTTGAAGAGATGTATATAGTAAGGAAAATACCCTGTGAATGTCATCAGATAGCTGCGTCTGCAGGACCGTTCGCTCCTTGGAGAGGACCCGTATTTCTGTCCGATGTCATTCTCCTTCCGCCCAGAGGGATTCCACTCCGTCTCCTTTAATGACAAAACTGGTGGTCAGTTCAGTCTGGGAAGACAGCTACTTTGCCTTGATTTCTGAGAGAGAGTTTCACTGCGTATAGATGTCTAGGGTGACCGTATTTTTCCCCAGTCCTTTATAGACGTTTCTCTGTCCTCTTGCTTACATGACTTCCAGTGGGAAACTCTGTGTATAATGTGCCTTTTTCCTGTGTCTGCTTTTAAGACTTTTTAATGACTGGTTTTGAAAAGGTTAGCGAGAAATCCAATGGCTTGGTGTGATTTTCTTGACTTCTTTTTTTTTTTTGGTGCTTGGGGTTCGTGGGCCTTCTGAGATCTGTGGCTTTGTAGTGTTTACCCAACTGGACAGTTTTTCAGGAATCATCTTTGAAAACTCCTTTATGCTCGCTTCTCCCCATTGCCTCCTTCAGGGACTCTCCGGCGACATCTCCATCGGCCCTTTGAAGTAGCCCACATCTCCTTTATGTATGTGTTCTCTTTCTCTGTGCTTCGTTTGTGCAGCTTCTGTGACCATATCTTTAATTCATTACCCTTTCCTTCTGTGATTTCTAATCTGCCATTCACCCCACCGAGTGCGGTGTTCACCTCGGACGTGGCAGTGTCGTCTCTAGAAATGTGATTTGGGTCCTCTCTTTACATCTTCCATGTCTTCATTTAATTTTTGAATGCACTGAGTGCATTTGTAACAGCAGTTTTTAGGTCCTTGTCTGTTCATTCTAACACCCAAGCCAGTTCTGAGTCAAGTGACTTGTTCTCCTCTTTATTTTCCTGCTTCTCGGAGCGCTAGTTAACCTCCGGTTGGATGACCCTCACTGAGATTTACCGTGCTGAATGAACACTGGGTATTTTTGTATTTCTCTTCTATTCTTGAGCATTTTGTGGGACAGTTAAGCTGCTTTGAAATAACCCCTCTCTGGTCTTGCTTTTAAGATTTTTAGATGGGACCAGAACCCTTTTTAATCTAGTGCTAGTTACTCCCACAACCAAGGGAAGACCGCTCTGAGTCCATTGCCTAATACGTTGTGAGTCTTTGCCAGCCTGGCCCATGGAACTGTGCAGGGTCCTTGGCCTTGTGTGAGCTCTGGATACTGCTCCCTCTACCTTCTGCCCCGTCGGGGGGCAGTTTTGCCTCCAGAGCACAGCTGGTAAGGGTCGAGGGTGCTTTTTATTGACACGCCTACGGGTGCTACCGGAATCTTGTGGGTGGAGGCTCAGGAGGCTGCCAAACAACCTACTGTAGGAGAGCCACCCCACCCAAGAAGGAATTTTCTCAACTAACCTGTCCATCATGCTGAGCTTGAGAAACTCCACTCTCATCCTTTCCAATCACTCTTTCTCTGGCCTCTCGCGATCTCCTCTCACACACGTGCTGATCAGCCCTGTGCTGAGTGTCCAGGAAGGACCCTCTGCAGACCCCCAGAGCTCTGTCGCCACGTAGCTCCCTTTCCTCCAACTCTCAGCCCGCAGGTTCTTCTCACCCGACCTGCCAGGCGTCCGGCTCTGTCTCCGTCGCTCCGACCGTCCCCTGGGCTCCTCCTGGCGTTCTGCACGCCCTGCTGTAGCCTGGGCATGCTCTCCAGGCAGCAAGCAAGGGCAATCGAGGGCTCGTCTTTTCTGTTCTTGTTTCTCAAGGTTCCCGACCCTTCGTTTCTTCAGCTAAATGTCTTGAAAACTTTGTTGAATGTGTTTTGTAGCTATTTAGACAGGAGCGCGTCCATCCAGCGCCTGTGCTGCCATCTTGTCTGGAAGCAGAAACTGACTTCTTCTTTATTCTTGCTGTCAAACGATCTCTTTATTTCCTGTCCTGTTTAAAGAAAAGCAGCCTGCCTTGTTTTAACCCTATCAGCCACTGATTATTTACCATATTTATTTTCTCTTTACCTGTGTCTTCTCAGCAAGATCGCTTTTGCCACTCATACGGGACTCCTTTTTCCCTGTATTTCTTTTCAGTTTTGTTTGTGTTTTAACTTGGTGCCTCAAGCATGAGAGCCAAATCCGCTTGCATTGTTCTGTGTGAAAATGTAAGCTCTAATTTTACTTGTGCTTGACTTCAGCGTTACAAAAAAAAATCACCACGATACGATTTTATTTTTGTGCTCAATTATTTCAATTTTCTTTGATTTGTAAATTTGCCTTAGGAAACAAAATTCCTTCTAAAATGAACAATAGCAATTGATTTCCTCTTGTGCTCAATCTAGCTATTCAAGAAAGAAAACACTTGGAGATGCTTATGGTCTACAAAATTGTATTTACTGTTTGATTAACATAATTGGTAATAAATCATAAATACTAACTTATTGGGGGAAATATGAATTGTGAATAACAAAAGGCAACATTCTCCTACGATTGTGTATAAAGAACTTAATTTAGATCCTTAATCTATTTAAAATATGTTGGGGTAATTTAGTGTTTCTCTGAGGTCTGCTTATTTTGGGGGGTGAGCTTTTCCAAACCTTGTAAAGTCAGGAGAACAGTGTGTGCGGGAGTCATTCAAGGTAACAGTCAGAAATGTGTAATTCTCACAGAAAATAAATAACAACAGAACCATGAGTGATATCAACCAAAAGATCACTTAATCCTTCGGGTGTTTGTTTTTACTTCCGTGGCTAGATAGACACATAGGCTCATGGAATTTTAGAAGTGCAGATGATTTGAGGAATGTTTACTGTAGGCCTGATAAATTATAATCATTGGTATCAAGGGTTTTAAAGACATTGAAAGTCCAATTAAAATCAGATTACTTCTGAAAGTACAATTTAAAAAATGTTTCTTTGGAATTAGGAACATGTTATGAAACAATGTAATAATGTTGCATTCTCTAGTCAAGCTTCAAAGCATGTTTAAATAATACGAACATGCCTGAAATCGAGGGCACCATCGCCCGGAGTCTGATGCCCCTAAGCAGGGACTGCCCGCCCACTCCTCCTGTCCATCAAGTGTATCACAAGACACTGAGAAAACCGAAATAACCACATCATAGAATTGACTTTAAGACTAGTCGTGGTTTCTAAAGAAGTCTTGTGGTTTTCAACGGAGTTGTTTTTCAACGAGCTAGCAAAAACTAACCAAATCAGTTTGCTACTGTGGTAGACTTGCTGTAGCTGGTTCAATCCAAAGTGTTTGGTTCACTTGCTTCCTAATAGTTTTCCTTAGTTTTCAAAACCCCTGCCCACTGGTGCAGCTAAGGTCTGGTTCATTAAATGCTTTCTGCTAAGTAGCCACACAGTGACCCCCTTCTTGGTACAGGACTGTGCGGTCCCCATCAGAATGCCCAACAATTCAGCGCTCCGTACACAGCCGCATTTTTTAACCTTCTCATCTTCAGCCCCAGGTGCAGGAGGTGACTGCCTTTTGAAGTCCCGTTGAACTCGTTGACTTCCATTAGAGGGAAATCAGTGGTTGCAAACGTTCCAGTCTAGATTAAATCCTCGAAGAGTCTGGATGATGTACAAAAATGGAAAGAGACACGAAAAGGACTTTTTAGGGTTTGAAATCTCTAAGATCAAAATGTCTTCGTCGTTGATGCTTTATTTGAATGCTTTATCTTGATTTATCATGGCGCTTCAGAAATGCTTTGCAAGTAAAGAAAATGCAGCTATTTGGTGCTAGGGATGTCCTACAAAGCTCAAGAATACCTAAAATGATCTTTCTTTACTAATTTGTAACATTTGCTTGGTATTGATTTAGAAACATTCATAACATTACCATGAGGATGCATCTTTACTAGTGTTGATATATGTTCGTGTCACTACATTGAAGAACTTCTTGTCTCACTTGCCAGATTGTAAAACTGTATCGTGGACTGTACAGAAAAGAGAACGCTCTTAACATTCATAGATCTGAAGGGACAAATCAAGACAGAAGGGAAATACGAATGGTCTAACTTGAACATTGGCAAGTCTTTTCTATAAAGAGCCGGAGAGTAAATAGTTGGACCTTGCAGACCCTGAGGTCTCTGTCTTAGCTTCCTAAGGCAAGAAGTATGAAACCAGGGTGTTGGCAGGGCCACGCTCTCTCTGGAGTTCCAGGGACGGACTGTTCCCCAGCTTCTGATGGCTGCCGGCAACCCTTGGCATTGCTCGGCTTGCGGCTACTTTGCTCCCATCTCTGCCTCCGCCTTCATGTGGTCCGCTTCCCTGTTGGTGTGTGTGTCTCTGTATACGAATCTCCCTCTTCTGTCTCTCACTGGATTTGGGACTCACCCTCAGCCAGCATGACCTCAGCTTCATTTGCTTATAACTTCAAAAACCATATTTCCAGGTAAAGTCACAGTCGAGGGTACTAGGGATCAAGACTTCAACTTTCCTTTTTGGGAGTCACACTTAGATTTTCTATGGTCCCTGTTACAACCACCCAAAGCTGTCTTTGTAGCATGCACATTGCCAAGGACAACACATTAGGAAGTACATGTGCTGTGTTCCAGTAAAACTTTATTCACAGAAGCAAGAGATGGGTCAGATTTGCTGGAAGACTAGAATTCAGCAGTCAGTGCCTGGTCTAATTAAATGGAACAAAATCGCAGCAGACATACTTTTAGAAAATATAGTTTCCCCTTGCTTCACGTCCATCCTGCGGCCTGCGGGCTGCATGCAGCCCAGGTTGGGTATGGATGCAGCCCAACACAAAATCGTAAATTTACTTGAAACACGAGATTTTTTTGTTTTTGTTAGTTTGTGTACTTAACCTGTGGCCCAAGACAACTCTTCTTCCATTGTGGCCCAGAGACACCAAAACGTTGGACACCCCAAAGTATAAAACTACACCTATAAGTGTATATATAGAAACACTTATTTTAAAATAAGGTGTCATCTTGGGACAAAATAAAAAAAATGGAACTTATGTAGGGATCTAAATCCTAAAGCTCTGTTCCTGAAAAGGCTGGAATTATAATATTTTTATATCATATCTGGTTTAATACAGAGCTTTTGATTGTCACTCAGGTATTGTGGTCTACATGGACTTTCAGCCAATAAGATGAGGACTTTGTGTTGAACTCAGACACGTCTACTCTGTTAGAAGAACGTGTCTGTTGCACCCCACTGAACGTACGCTTTGTGGGGGCGGGGACATTGTTCTACTCAATGGCGTGTCCTCCACTCATAAGAGAAACCCTGATGCGTCCGAGTTATTCAATACACATTTGTCTAAAGTAAATCGTGTGCTGGAATAAAATGCGTAAATTGGTGTGTTATTGTTTTAATCCTATTATATAAACATAGGCTCTGTCGCCACACCTGAAAATTATTTATCATCTTAATTTGAAAAGAAAGAGTAAGAGAAACCCAAATTCTTTTGCGAGTATTAGAAGAATTTGTAAAGAAAATAAAGAGGGTCAGGAATCAGGAGGCGCCCAGGGATGATATTAGTTTTTATTTTTTTAATCAGATTTATGGGATAGAAGGAACAGGTAGGGAAGTCAGCTGCATCTCAACGAGCAAGCTACAACATTCGCGTCTACTGCACCGAGCCCAGCCATCTCGGTCGCAGAGTGACGCGGGCGCCAGCTGGCGGAACCCGTTCCCGGCGGCACGGGGAGGGCGGGCTGCGGTCTGGTTGCAGAGGAGGCGGGTGGAGCAGCCCAGAACTCCCGGACAGAGGCTCTGGGATGCTGCGGTCACTCTCCAAGCAGAGTGTGGCCGTTCTTCTTGTAGCAGGATGGGAGGCAGAAGTCTGAGCATGAAAGGCACAGGACTCGCCACGCTGCTCAGGAGGAGCCAAGGCTCCTTCAGCAGAGAGGGGAGGGGAGCCAAGCCGGGCTGAGCTCGCCTGGGCGAGGCAGCCCCAGACCCCACGCCGCTCGCACCTGGGAGAGCCGTGTGCAGGGTGTATGACAGCAGCCGAGGACAAAGAGGATGGATGGGACAGAGAGGCGACTCAACGGGGGGAAACACCTACACGGAAGTCACAGCCCTGAGGAGGCGGAAACAAAGAAGACACGTGGCCACGGGTAGTCATCGTCAACTTTGATTCCATCATCAACTTTATTCCAAGTTGTTCCAAGCTGATGATGGAATCACTCCCATAAAAGGGAATTAAGGGAAAAAGGAGCAGGGTGGGGAAATATTGGTGGCTGAGGCCGAGGCCTCCAAGGACCTCCAGATGAGAAGGGAAGACAGAATGAGAAGGTAAAGGCAAAGGAAGCTGTTTAAAAATGTCACCAGCTCCGGGCAGCGGTCCCTCTGTGGGGCCCCACGCGTCAGGCAGCTGAGCCTGTCTTCCCACCGTCCTGTCAGTTCAGCCACTGGAGAGAAGGGGTCGGCAGGCTCAGAGACACAGTTTGGTTAGCCTTTGGCCCCTTCCACCCTCTTCTTGGTGCCGGCAGTTGCAAGGAGTTACCCCATCACATTAGCCCCCTGAACTGCCTTAAATATCAAGATAACGCTGATTAAATTCATTGCCTAGAGTGGGAAATGCATTTCAAGGAGAAGATTAGGAGAGAAGAGTCTGCTTTTCCCCACAATTCAGGACATTTTGGTCCTTGAAACATGAAAATCGTGCCCCTTGGAGGAAAAGTCTGGAAGAATAATACAATGTTCAGTGCATTTGGCAAAGTTTCTGTTCTGAGAGGCTCCCGACTTGTTACTGCTCTTTTTAAAAAATATATATATATTGAAAAAGAAATAAAAATAGTATACATTTTTGTAAGAAAAAGAAAGGACATGTATTTATCAATAAAGAAAATGCTACAAGAGAAAACTTTTCCATTGTGGAAAAGTTAACAAAGAGATTGAGGCCATTTTCTGTTTATTTTTTGTTTGTTTGTTTTTGGTTTTTGTTTTGTTTTTGTATCCATGTGAAATATTAGAAAACTCTCAGGAACAGGAAAGGTGCCTCGGCTTGTAGTGATACAAGATTCTTTCCAGTCATTGCGTGCCTTTCCCTCTTGTCCAGAGCGAGCTTCTTAGCCACGGGTGCTGCTCCCTGTCCGCCCTTCTCCCCGAGCGCAGGCTGTGCTGACGCCCTGCCGCCCTGTTCTCTTTGCAGGGAGGCCCATGACAGTTGCTCCGTGAGCGGGAGCGGCGCCGGCGACGCGCGGGACCGATGAGGGCCCGCAGGGAATGAAGTATGGATGTGAAGGAGCGGAGGCCCTACTGCTCCCTCACCAAGAGCAGGCGCGAGAAGGAGCGGCGGCACACCAACTCGTCCGCGGACAACGAGGAGTGCAGGGTGCCCACACAGAAGTCCTACAGCTCCAGCGAGACCCTGAAAGCCTTTGACCACGATTCCTCCAGGCTGCTCTACGGGAACAGAGTCAAGGACCTGGTTCACCGCGAGGCGGATGAGTACAGCAGGCAAGGTAGGTCCCTGCCTAGGAAAGCAAGGCTTGCTCAAAAAGGGTGCAGCTCTTACAGTTCCCCCCTCAACGGGACATGGTTATTTTCCTGGGTTGATGTCCTGCCCTCTGACTCCGATTTGGAGACGAAGCGATCATTTATTATTCCACATTAGAGGTAGAGAATCACGTGCGGACACAAGGAGCCTGAATTCAGGTACCGCAGCTCCGCATTCTAGATGAGGTCTGTGACTCTGAGCGTGGGCCAAGTGCGTGTGCGTGAGCTCGAGACCAGGCCTCCAGGGTTTCCCACGGTCGTGCGAGGATGCTCACAAATGTGGTTTTTACCGTTAGAACTGGTGCAGGGAGAACAGGGGCTGTCAGTGCGGAAGCCGGTCTTTCCCACGTAAGAACCGGGAATTCTTCCTCGGGATCACCCAGTGGTCCACCCTGCCCCGCTGGGGCACAGCCCTGGGCATCTGTGTGTTCACACAAGAGCCTGCCTGGAGGGATTCCACCTGCTGTCTCACCGGTTACCTGGCACTTGAAGGTTATACCTCAACACACCCCCGTTTCCCACAGTAGAGCCCACGGTGGGCTGGTCAGTTGCTTATATTTGTTGAACATTCTGACGCTTCCTTCTCCACCTGCATATTCCACCAGTGACTTCTGTAACTTCACAGTCCTAAAGCCACTGCTTTCCATGCTCGGAGACAGTGGCTTATTTTAGATGAGACGTACATAGTTATATTTGGTTTCTTCTAGTACAGCCTTGAGTTATGGGCAAGATTACAGCTAATAAAAACAAACCCCCTTCCACTTGCACTGCAGTCAGTTTACAGAGAACATAGCATCCCTTAGCTAATTCAATCAGGAAACGAAGGGAAATCAATTAAACTTCAAACATCAAGCATATATTCGCCCTTTTCCGATCGTCTTATAGACAGTGTGACTAACGGTTTGATATTGGGCAGGAACAAATTTAGGAAAAGGGGATAATGCAATAACTCATTCAAAAGTTTGAAAATTTTCCATGGTTCTTGTCTTCCCTGCATCGCGGCAACAGTGTGTGCTCACCCAAACCAGTTCACATCAAAGCGAACTCATTTCATTTGCTCAAGAGTGAATTTTTTCCTCCCCCAAAGCATGCCTCATTTCCAGGTATCACATTTTATGAAAGGAGGTGGCACAGCTTAAGATATTTAATCCAGTTTTTTAAGGGAAGATATAGAACACCTATTTGAGATGTGTGATCCTGTCGAATGGACTTTATTTCATTGGGTATGATTCTAAACATGTTTTTTTTTATTTCCTATCATCTGTACATCGGGGTATGCTTTTCACCAATTTAAAACACAGTGAGTCGCTGTAGAAATGCATGCAATCTGAACCCAGTGTAAAGTCCTGCGTTTTGTAGCAAAACAACTGCTGAGTGCCCTGTTGGGAACAAACCACGTAGTGGAAGACTATCAGAAGAAGAAAAGCACGTGAGGGGTGATGCACTGGGGAGGTGCATCTCCACCCCAAGCGAGCAAGCAAGTGAGCGAGCGAGCAAGCGAGCATTCAGTGTGGCAGAGTAGAAGACACTGAGGTTAAGACTGAGCTGAAGTTTGCACCAGGGCAGAGATGGCTGTGGACGACGGCATGGCCATTCCGTCTGTGGAAACCCCAGAACTTGGCTCTTAGGGGACCAGACAGTACTGTCGCTCAGCTCCTTGAGAATGAAAAGGGGTGGGGAAGACAGACAGCAAGGCACCTGGTAGGTAGGGGTGGGGGCCTCTTGTCAGGAGCAGCTGAATGGAGTCCTGGGAAGAGGTTTAAGAGCAGAGGTCAAAGGCAAAACCACAGGTCACTGGACATGTCCATAAGTCAGAACGTACTGAACACCGACATGGAATGCGCTGCTGTTGGTAGCCAGCGTGCACCAGTTTCTCACTGCACCCCAGGCGGTGGGCTAACAAGCAGGTGTGTGCGCTGTCATTTAACCCCCACGGCCACCTTCGGAAGAAGGTCCCAACAGCATCCTCCTGTCACAGACGGAGACGGCCCAGGCTCGCGGAGGCCCGAGGCCCCAGTGACAGAGCGGGGACTTGAACCCAGGCCCTCTGTCTCTAGCACTCAGGCTTCTGCCCTCGGTGCCGTTGCCAACGCAGAACACAGGCGCCTCCGTCACACAGCTGCCCTGTGGTCGGTCGGGGTCTGTTCCAGCCGACTCTGATGGGGTGGACAGAGACGAGTGAGGGCGCTGGAGGCGGGTTTAGGAAATAAGGTGGATGAGATGCTGTGGGTGGGTCGGTGAGGACAAGGGAGAGGGCAGCGGGACCACACTCTACTGTCCCCCGAGGTTTGACTCGGGCCTGGCTGCAGCCGGGCGGAAGGGGAGTCTGTTCTCAGCGCGAGATTTCCCCCGAGCAAACGAGATGAAAAATCCTCCTAGGCTTTCATTTGCTTTGAACCTGACAAATGTCAATTTTTCCTGCCTGACTGTTATGCTGTGGGATTAATTATTTAATTGACAAAATGTGCTTCCTGCCACCGCTCCTGACATCATACACATAATAAAAATGAAAGATTAAAAATGTTAATAGTAGCCAAAGACCTTTGAAACAAGTCCAAGGAATCATGCTAATTTAGCTTGTCCATGGAGTTTTAAAACAACCTGCCAGTCCTAAATCCACTTATTCTCTGAGTGACACAGGGAAATGCGGCTGCAGCTCCAGGGAGGGAGGGGTAGAGAGCCCTGTTAATGCAGGGGCATGAATTCAGATCTAGAAATGGGGTGTTTGTATTTTTATTGACCAGCTTTATGGCCTGATGTCCACTTGATGTTAATCATCATTTGTACGGCGTTCCTGACTGTGTTATCTCTGGGCTTTGTGACACGGGGCAGGATCCCATTTTCCCAGGAACGGGAAACTGGACTGGGTCTCACATGGGTCTCTTTCTCTTTAAATCTCTTCCTATGGTTTATTGGGTGATGGAAACAGTTCCTCTCTTAGCAGCTGTGACACTTGGTAGGTGTGACGGGGTTAGGGTGACAATGGCTGGTTTTGCATTCTTGGATACTGTTTTCTTTGAGTCATCCTTGAAGAGAATTTACCCTGTCAGCTCTGAGACGCATTTCTTATGAAACAGCTGCACACGATCGCCCCACAGTTTTAGAGAAATGATAAAATACAATACCTCCTCCCCCCGCCTGTGCACCATGGCGTTGCCTGTAGTGTTTTTGACCAAATGAGAATGTTCGTCAACTCCAACAAGGAGTGCGGGCTGTGAGGGTGAATTTTGGAGCAAGGGTGAATTTTGGAGCAAGGTGACACCTGGGAATAAGAACTCTTTTGTGCCCTGGCTGGCGTAGCTCAGTGGATCGAGCGCGGGCTGCAAATCAAAGCGTCACAGGTTCAATTCCCAGTCAGGACACATGCCTGGGTTGCAGGCCATGGCCCCCAGCAACCGCACATTGATGTTTCTCTCTCTCTTTCTTTCTCCCTCCCTTCCCTCTCTAAAAATAAATTAATTAATTAAATATATTTTTTAAAAAAGAACTCTTTTGTCCCACAGACTGTAAGCCTGAACAGAACACCTCAGAGCCGACATCAACACAAAATGTGGTTACCAGTTAGTTAGTAGTCGGGGCTGGGGTTATGAATGTCAGGACTTTAAAATGAAAAGACCATCCTTTATTCTTCATTGAGAGAATGGCAGTGGAGAGGAAGGTTATCCGTTTTTAAATTTAAAAAACAAATAGCATTATGTTACATCTCTGAAATAAAAATAGAAGACAAACTACCAAAGTAGGGCAGGAAGGAAGGAGGGCAGATGGGCCGAGGCAGGCGCTCCCTGACCTCCCAGCGGGGCCAGCCTGCGGTCTTCCCCGGCGGCCTGCGGCCAGAAACTCCCCTCCTGCCTCCCAGCTGCCTTGGGATCTGCCTCCTCTTCCTCGGTGCCCAGCCTCCCCCAGCTACACACGTGGCTTCTGCTCCTCGCCTCATGCCGTGGCTGGTCCAAGGCCGGTCTCAATGCAACACGAGTGTGGGAAAGGAAACCCTCAAGCCCCTCTCTCTCACGGTCGCCACTCCCCAGCGGGCTGCAGCCTGGCTCCGGTCCGTCTTCCATGCACATGTTTCCGGTGCGAGACCTCCCCCTTGCCAAGAATAACCCCCCTCTGAGGACCAAAGGGCACTGGAGGGGCAGTCTGCATGTTCCTGTGCTCGTGTCCAGGGTTCCGGCACGACGGTGGCCTGAAGGGTGCCCTACACACCCATCCCCCTGCCGAAGGCGTGCCTCCTCTGAGCTGAGCAGCAGTCGGGGGTGCAGATGAGATCCAGGGTCCAGGGTGGGAGGCGGGCATGGTTGGGGTAGCAGGGAATGAGGGGGGAGAAAATGGAGACAACTGTACTTGAACGACAATTGTAAAAAGTTAATACAATCGAGGAAATAAGCACACACACACAAGGAGCTCTGTTAGGGCGCTGAAAGACAAAGGCAATGTAGGACCTTTTTCCCAGACGGGGGCTCCGAAGCGGGAGGAAGCACAGGGTGAGGACTGGAGAGAACGCTGTGGCTTGGTGGTGCCAGAGACGCGGACCTGCCTTCCCCGTGGGCCTTCCTGGAGCCCGTGCTGTCCTGCATGAGCAGCTGGCCTCCCTGGCCCCTCGGGAGCCTGAAACCCACCCAGATGCACTTCAGACACTCCAAGATTGTGATAGTGCTAGCTAAGGACACTGGGGAGGTGAAAGGCTTGTCCCTAGAGTCTCACAGGATTTCCTACAGTTTCATAGGGCACCAGAAAGCGGCAACCTGCTTCCTGGGACCCAGCATTCAGGAAGGGGGTAGAGTATGAAGCAGACAGGGAAGTACCTGTTGGAAGTGAGCAATGGAGATGAGAGATGAAAACTCGAGCCCAAATAAAAATTATATGAGTACTTACAGAAAAGTACATGCCCAAAAGATTTAAAAAAAAACAGCAGCAACAAAACCAACTATAGTGGCTAAATGCTCTTTACAGGATTCCAGAAAGAAAAAAAAATAAGTTACTTTTCTTGTTACTTACGGAAGAAACAAATAAGACTAGTGACTTTCTCATCTGCAACAATGGAAGCTAGAAGACAATGGGATAACATCTACCACGAGAAAAGAACTATAACTACAACTCTGTCCCCTGTATACAGGGACACTGTATACACCGAAGGTATCATTCCTCTCTCAGAGCAAATGCAAAGTGCTTGGGAACATGCGAAGACTCAGAGACTATACCGCCGATGTATACCGTCTAAGGAAGCACTCAAGAAGTGGTAGGACGGGGGTCAGCACCCTGCTGTGAAGAGGCGCAGAAACCGTGATGAGTGACCAACCCTGCAGTGTACACACGCCAAGGCCAGAGTAGGTTTACAGTTGTGAGTGTGTGAGACACAGAGTTTATTCTCGTAATAGCATTTATTAACTATTGTATTATTTCCCATAGAAAGAGCTGTAAACCTACTTTGGCCCCACCCTGTATATGCTGTTGAGTCCCAAACAATGATGACAGAGCAACTAGAAATGTGTAAGAAGCACTACAAGGGAAACCAGAAAAACAGGCCACAACTAAAGCTTCTTACCCATCTCAGCAGGACCCAGCAGCTGGAGGAAGGTGGCAGGGAGGTGTTCCAGAACAGAGTGTGAAAGGGGGGAGGGGGAGAGAGTTATGGAACAGAGCTGTATGGAGGGAAGTCATTGCCATCTTACACTCGTATAATCGTGAAAACATTGTATTTGAATATGAATGTCAGGAAAAGGAAGGTAATCATTAGCAGAATAAAAAGACCTACCTAATTAGCAGGGGGAAAGGGGAATGAATAGCAGTCTGATCAATTTAGCAAAAACAGCTCCAAGGGAAAAAAAAGGAAACAAGGAGAATCATGAATAACCATAAAATAAGATGGAAAAAGTCAAATCTACTATATGCCATATTATGTGGAAAGTAAATGCACTGAATTTTGACCCAAAAAAACCCCGATTCAGTTGGTTTATAAAAGTTATTGGTTAGTTATAAGAAACAGACTTAAAATGGTAAAAAAAAAATGGTTGAGAATAATGAGATGCTTTCAGGTGCACAGCTTTGTAACACATCATCTGTGTACTGTATCGTGTGTTCACCACCCCAAGGCTGGTCCCTTTCCACATCCATTTATCCCCCCTCTACCCTCTTCTCCCTGTTCCCATCCCTCTTTGCCTCTGATAATCACATACTGTCTACAAGTTTGGGGGTTTTTCTTAATCCCTTCGTCTTTTCATCCAGTCCCCAAACTCCCTCCCCTCTGACAGCTGTCAGTCTGTCCTCCATATCTATGAGTCTGTTTCTTTTTTGTCTGTTTATTTATTTTATTCATTAGATTCCATATATAATTTGAATCACATGGTACTTGTCTTTCTCTGACTGGCTTATTTCACTTAGCGTAATACTCTCCAGGTCCATCCATGCATTGCGAAATGTCTTTAACCCCAAATGTCACCCCAGTAAATTCAATTAAAAATAAAAAACAAAAAGAAAAAATGTTTTAAAAATTTAAAATCAGAATAATGAGATAGTAAAGTTATATCAGGTCAATATAAAAAATCAGGAATGGCAATATTAATATTAGGAAAGGTAGAATTTCCAATTAAACATGAAACAGGATAAAGAGGACCATTGAGTAAGTGATAAGACAGAAGGATATATACTCTTCAACTGTATACATTAAACAATATAGTAGCTAAATTTATAAAGCAAAAACTATTTTTTAAAATGTTAAAATACATTTATTGTGGGATGCTTTGGTCAACCTCCTTCAAAATCAGACAGATCTAACACACAAAAATAAGACAGCAGTTATACACTATCAATAAAAATTCAGCAGATAAAAATACAGAAATTATAACTCAGAAATGATGCAATTTTTCATATTTTGATAAAATATTTGCAGAAACCAAATGTGCATTTAGCCAAAAAAAAAGGAACATTAAGGATTCAGAAAAGTGCTGTTGCTAGTGTAGCTCAGGGGGTTGAGCTCTAGCCTGTGAACTGAAAGGTCACAGGCTCGATTCCCAGTCAGGGCACATGCCTGGGTTGCAGGGCCAGGCCCCCACCTGGGAGCATGTGAGAGGCAACTGGATTGATGTACTCTCTCACACATCCATTGTTTCTCTCCCTCTCTTTCTCCCTCCCTTGCCCTCTCTCTAAAAAAATAAATTACAAATAAATCAGAAAAGTTGAAACTTGCTAAGTCAAAGTATTTGTTCATATTAATTTAGTAAAATTAGAAATAAATAACACAAAGATAAACAAACAAAACCCCTATGGATTATGACACTCCTAGATCATGATAAGGAGTAGAGAAAGCAATGAAATAAAAATACACTTCCAAAAATGATGGGAGTTGGTGAAAGCCACGACCATGGAGAAAATATATTGTTAAATGGTATATTTCAAGTCTGAAGACCAACAGTAGGGAATTTGCTATACATTTGAAAAGTGAGTAAAATACCAGAAAAATAAATTGAAGGAAGTGGGCAGACATAGACAATCAAGATAAAACCAAAATTAACAGCACTCTTTAAAAAGACTAAGAAAGGGGAAAGCCCCCTGTGATTCCCGTGAAAGAATAGAGTGTTCGTGAAAACGAGAGGAAAAATAGGGAGAGGTCCTGCAGCCACCGAACCAATGCAGAGGGACTGTTCTAACAACGAGTTTCAAAACTTGAGAGGAATTTTTTTTTCTTAGCAAAATGTGATTAATCTTAAATTATTTCAAAAAATGGAGAAAACATGTCCAGAACAGTTATCTCAGAAGAGAGTAGAAAGGTTACTGAAAGGGGAGTGTTGGAAAGGAAAAGATAAGATTTCCAGGTTCCTAGGAGAATGTTACACAACCTTCAAAGTACAACTAAGTCCAATGTTCAAAAAGCTGCTCAGCATCACACACGTACACACACACACACACACACACACACACACACAAAGATGGAGAGCAGTAAAGTGCATATTACGAAGTGGACATACCTTTAATTATAAAACTTGATTGAAAATAGTACAAAAAAGAAGCTATCTAGACCAAAATCGCTTCTCAGTATACGTGTAAAAATCCTAAATAACTATTTGCATATAAGAATGTAGCCATGTGTAAAAAACAATAGACTAGACCAAATTAATAACCAAATGGTCACTAATCCTTGGTGATAATGTTAGGATGTGTGTTAAACTAATTAGATTAATAAATCAAAGTAGAAACACATGATCTTATCAACAGATGATGAAAAGGCAGGAGATAAAACTTAGAAACCATCTCTTATTGAAATAAAAGTTATTAAGTAAAGCAAGAAGAACAAACAAATACATTAGTCATATGTAAGATAATCAACTAAAAACTTTAAACCACATTCTCAATGGTGAGATTCTAGGACCATTTCAATGAAAATTAAGAACATAAGAAAGGTTCATCTACTGTCCCAGTTACTATTTAAGACTGTTTTAGACATTTTGGCAATTTTAGTAAGGGAAGAAAATGAAAAGATTTGTGTTATTTGGGAAAAGTTAACGTAGCACTTTTGTTAGATGTATGATTCATTGTGTACATACAAAATCCATGTGTCTCTAGAATTAAAGGTTCAAGCAAATTGCTACTTGAGTGAACACATGATAGATAGACAGACATCATGGGTGGTGGGGCACACCAGTTAAGAGATGACCTGTGTTTGAGTGCTAGATCTGCCATTCATTAGCTGAGTGGCAAGTGACATATTCTTGGCCACGTAACATGCTTGGACAAATTACTTAATTTCTCTGTGCTTCAATTTTCTTTTATGTAGGTTGTGCTTCAAGGTTCAATCTGTAGTTTGTCGACAATGAAATGAGTCATTGTATGTCACCTGTAATGTTAGAGTAACATTAGATGCATGTTCCATACTATTTCAAAGTAATTATTAAACAATAATTGGCTAAGTTTGTAGGTGAATATATTGTATTGTAATGGTAACAAATGCTGTAAAATTCTCTGGAACAAATTTTCTGAGTGGTATGGGACCTAACATTATGGGAGCGATAAAATATGATTGAAAGATGTAAAACAAGATCTGAATCAATATAAAGATAGTGTTTTTAGATAGAAAGAATGATATCATAAGAAATATCAATTTTCCAGAAATAACTGCAGAGAAGTCAAGCTAATTTTTAACTGAAGTGATCTTAAAATTCATGTGGAAGAATAAACATTTGAAAATAGACAAAATATATTTAAAAGATAGCTACTGAGGATAAAATGGCATATATATGTAAAATACTATATATATTTTAAATACTATCTATTTTTAAATGCTGGGAACCTGCCGTAGTCACATCTAATGATGTTGACATCAATAAAGACAAATCGATCAACAGAACAGGCCAAAACTTCAGAAGTGGATCCTGGTCCACGGGGAATTCAGCATAAAACCAAGTGATTTTTCTTTTCCGTGGGATCTGATAAATGGTGCTGGCACAACTGGGATCCATCTGGAGGAATATGAAATTGGACCCTTCCCTCTCAGTACATTCAAAAATAAATCCAGATGGATTAAAGACAAACGTAAGAAATAAAGCAACCGGAATTCTAGAAGGCTATGTGAGAGGCTGAGTAAAGTTGGAAGGACTTGACCCATGAGCCCAGAAGGCTCCAGAAACAATGGCTGCAGCCCCTGGCAGAATCATGTTCTCATCAAGCAGGGAGTCCAGAGGTGGGCGCTGTCAGGCACCGAGGTTCCTTCTGCGTCTCTCTGTGCCACCATCCTTAGCGCGCGGCCGCATCCTGGGGACTCCCCGTGTCGGCTGCAGCGTCATCCCCGGGTTGGCCAGAGCAGCCGCGAAGGCGAGAAAGCCTTTCCTGCAGCAGGCGGTGTCTTTTTGCTCCCCAGCGGCTTCTCCCCACATCCCTTTTCTCAGGACTGTTACACTTGGCCACGCTTAGGTGCGTGAGCACAGGGAACATTTACTATTTTTGCTCTCCGAACAGAGGCAGGCAGGGAGGGGTGCTGGCGAGCCCGCACAGCCTGTCCAGAGACCACGCGTCCACCCCGAGAACAGGGGGGACCATTCACGTAGAGGCAGACAAGCCGGAAGGAAAGGCTTCCAATGGATTTTTTTAATTTAAAACCTTTTATATGTAAATAAACATGCCATAAGCAAAATTATTATATGGGGAATATGTTTACAGTCCAAACGACAGATATATGGTACACACACAGGGGTATAAACAATACTAGAGTAACTTCTGCACATTGAGAACAGAAAGACAAACAGACCGAGGGGGAGATGGTACAAGCAGAGAATTCCCAGCAGGGTACAATCACGTGGTCAGTAAACACAGGAAAAGGGAATCCGTGTTCCTGTTCATCTGAGAAAGGTGGCCGAGAGCCCGGCCCCGAGAGCCCCTGTGCACAGTGCCAGCCAGCCTCACTCCTGTCCCCAAGCAGCCACGTACCAGGGGCCACCGGCGGTTTATGTATGAAGTCCCCCCTGGCTTGGGAGGCAGACAAGTGACGGAAGAGGCTGCCGTGCTGAGGGGTTTCCCTGGTTGGGATTCTGAATGCGTTTTTTTCACGGAGACACTCTCATAGGGTGGAGTCCTGCCGTAGAGTGCTGTTAATCCTTCCCTCACGTACAGGTGACTTCATACACTTACCTGTTCCATCCTGGCTCCCTATGTGATGTTTTCAGGGGAAAATGTTTACTGGCCCACGTCAACTTTCAAACACAGTTCGTTCGCAATTGCGAAGTTCTGGCTTAGGAAGGAGTCAAACAAAGAGTGAGTTACAGATTGCTTTACTCAAAATTTTACCCAAAAATGCTTATAGAAGTATGTGAGATAAACATGATGAAATCTATTCTTAGAAATACAGAAAGAAGAAGAAAAGGACAAGGAAGGAAGGAAGGCAAAATATTGACAGAGGCTGTATTTGGAGAGTTGAGCCACGAGAGAAAACCTGCCAATTTTAAGTCACCGAAGGTCAAAGGCCGAAAACCATCCCTGCGTTGGCACGGGAGCGGGTGGGGGGTGCCCCTGGTGAGTGAAAGGGAAAGCACCTTTCAGACAGGCGGACGCAGCTCATTACTGTGCTCGCAGCCTGGGACGCGGTTCACAGTTCAGGATGAACTCCAGCCGCGGTCGTTAGGGCAGCAGATGGGAAAACGTTTGTGACTTCGTTTAAGGTGAAATATGAACCCAGCGTTCCTGGCGCTAAGGAAAATCTTGCTCATACTTCCACCCAACGCCTCTTCGTTTCCGTGTCCCCTGCCTGGACTCCAGGTTTACATGCAGCAGAATACACAAATCTTTTTTAAAAATATATACTTTTTTTTTATTTTTAGAAAGAGGGGAAGGGAAAGAGAAAGAAAAGAAGAGAAACATCACGTGTGGTTGCCTCTCACATGGCCTCCCACTGGGGACCTGGCCTGCAACACAGGCATGTGTCCTGACTGGGAATTGAACCGGCGACCCTTTGGTTTGCAGCCCACACTCAATCCAGTGAGCTACACCAGCCAGGGCTGGAATACACACATCTTAAGTGGACACTTCACTTCAGGTCTAGTGTTCCCAGCCTCGTTCCATGTTCCTCGAGCTGCCTTCCGTCTGCCTCTGCAGAGACTTCGATGGCTGGAGGTTCTCTGAGATCCTCTAAGTCCGCATTACAAAGGCCTAAAACTGAGACCACAATGTGTTTAAAATGCTCAGCCAAAAACTCTGGTGCGTTCCGGAGCCAGAAATAGCCAGAGTCAAATCCACTCATTTCCTACTATTTCACCTTTCTAATTTCTACAAAAGAACCAAACCATTTTGAAAACCACAGTAAAAAATGAAGTGTATTCTTGAATAAGCTTGCCACCGTGGAGCAGGCGTGGGTAGTTTGGAGAGGTAATAAAAAGGACGCAACATAAAAGGAAAAATTGGTAAATTGGACTTCATCAAAATGAAAACTTCTCCTCATCAGAAGATATCCTTAAGAAAATAAATAGGCAAGACACAATCTGAGAGAAAATTTTACATATATACACGTACATTAAAAGAACTTTTATCCAGAATATATAAAAATTTCCTGTAAATCAATAACAAAAAGGTAAAAAGTACAGTGTAAAATGGGCAAAAATCTTATGACAGACACTGCACAGAAAAGACAAAAATGCTTAATAAGCACGTGAAAAAGCCCTCAACGTTATTAGCCATTAGGGAACTGAAAATTAAAACCACGGGGAGATACTACCCCTTACCCACTAGAATGGCTAAAATTACAAAGATCCAAAGTAACAAATATGGATGAGGAGGTGAAATAACCAAACTCCCATATGTTGTCGATGGGAGTGTAAAATTTAAAAATGGCACAATTTCTTTAGAAACTGGCAATTCCTTTAGAAGCTGGCAATTTCTTAAAATAAAGTCAGAAAATAACATCCCCTCCGCCTTGATCCAGCAATTCATGCCCTTAATATCTCCCCCAAACAGATGGAAGGGTGTATTCGTTGCAGCTTTATTTATCACTGCCCCGAACTGGATCCACCACCTGAATGGACATAACAGATCGTAGTATAGTCACGCAACACGATACAGCTCGGCGGTACCGGAGAATGAGCCACAACAGGGAAGAATCTCAGAAACATTCCGGGAAGCAAAAGGATCCAGGGTACATACAGTCTCATTCCATCTATACAAAGTTCAAGAACAGAACGAAATCGAACCTCTTGTAAAAGAAATCAGGGCCCCTGTGGCCTGTGGGGGCAGGGATTGACTGCGGGGAGGAGGGGATGGGAAAACTTGGGGGGAGGGGACGATAGGTGTGCCACGTTTTGTTTGGGGTCGTGAGTGAAGTGTCCACTTAAGATTTGTGTACTTCCCTGCGTGTAAAATTTACCTAAGCAGTAATACATTAACAAAACAAACAAACAAACAAACAAACAAACTAAGCACCTCAAAGGACCTTGGTTGAGTATGCAAAGTCTGGGATTTGTATTCTCCCTTTCATCCAACCTCAGCCCTGGTGAGACTCCGCTTGGTGCTGGGGCAGTCACATTGTCCCTGCTGAGCCACAACCACAGTCCTCTTAAAAACAACCGCCGTTGCCCTGGCCGGTGTGGCTCAGTGGCCTGGGCATCAGCCTGCAAACGGAAAGGTCACTGGTCCTATTCCCGCTCAGGGCACATGCCTGGGTTGCGGGCCAGGTCCCCAGTTGAGGGCGTGTGAGAGGCAACCAGTCGATGTTTCTCTCCCTCTCTTTCTCCTTCCCTCCTTCCCCTCTCTCTAAAAATAAATAAATAAAACCTGAGTTTAAAAGTGAGCTACCACTTTAAAAAAAAAAAAAACCCCGAATGCTGCCATTGCACTCTAACATTTTGCTGAATAAAGACATTTTGCCCATTAAGATAATAGCATGCACAACCTCTCCAGCACTGTGCTGAGGGAGAGAGCGGAGGGCGGGTGCCATATACTTGGGACCTTTCTTACATTTTCATCAGTTCCCAGATAGAAAAAAAGCCCATTTTTAGCTCTTAGATATAGATTACTCTTTTTGGCAGCCTTATTGCTAGAAGATTACGAAAATGATAAATAATTTTAAAACCTTTCTACATGTTATATGTTCCAGATAGAGCAAAAGAATTAAATCCTATTTGCTCCATGGGAAGCGTGCAAGCGGTACATATTATTTTAGAGTGTCACCGAAAGCGTTGGACAGATGTAAAAATAGTATTAACAGCTGCTTTAAGATACCAATTATGTGTCTTTCTGTACACCCTTTTACTCTGCTTTGGGAGTAAAATGAAAAAAAAAAACATTTTTCCCTACTCTTCTTATTTTTATTTTATTTACTTGTATATTTTTTCGAATGATGAAAAGACATGAACCAATCGGGCGCGTTGGACATGGTGGAAGAGGAAGCTTCAAGAGCCAAGAGCAGAATGCTTTTAATTTTAAGGACTGCGATTTAGTTTAGTCTTGGATGCCATGAGAGTGAATAATGGGAACTGATCCTGGACTTCAAAAGAAATATGGCCATATGGCCTCACCATTCAGCGCCTAGTGCTGCTGTGAATCCCCAGCCAGGCCCCCAACTTTCCATTTCCCCGGCATCCCCCCTCACCTCTGTCACCCTACAAAAATGAAAGGAATCTGAGCCCCGTTTCATGTTTTCTGAAATCTGTACTTGCTGGGCCCGAGGAAGCGTTTTCTTTGTGAGACGAGGGCGATAGAAAGCAAGACACCCACCCGAAGCCGTAATCAGATCCACCGGGCTAATTACCGCAACTCCAAAGTTTATGACTTTTAAATATTAACTACTTAAAATGATTCATTTAGAGATCAGAATGATTAATCCTTCTCAGCCACTATAAATGTCAGCGGAGGGATTAAAGGATTTAGATGGTCCTGTTTACCCAACCTTAAACTTCTGTGCTCAAAGACACGAGTTAAAGAGCTCCGGTTTATCATTGTTTCCTGTTAATATTTTCCTCTGCACCCCCTCTCTTAGCTCCCCTGCCTCACTGATCGTTAACTAATTTGGGCTGTTCAGCAGGCCAGTGCTTCTTTCAGGCTTGGTGGCCAAGCGCTTTGTGGATTACCTGCCAGAAGGTGCGAGGAGATAGGTACAGCCTCAGCCTCGAGCCCTCCTCTGGACACGGGTAATCCTTTCCGCCCCCGGCCTGGCCTGCGCTGGTCTGATGTCTTGAGCGCCTAGCCTATTGCTACACTTGTATTCGGTGCCTGGCCACATCGCCAGTTTGAGATCCACATTGCGTATCACTGGGTGCCCCTTCGGTCACGATTATTAAAGACCCTCAGCTTTGTGCCAAACCGTGAGCCTATTTATACCAGTACCTCCTGCCGGCTCACTCTCAGACGCCAGCAGATATGTTGTGGGCATATTATCATCTCTTGGATTCCTCCAAAGCAGTCATTTCTAAGTAAAAATAAGAAGCCAGTTCATTTCCAGAATGCATTCGATGGAAATCGATTTGGACGCTGTTTGTCTCGTTACAAATGATTGCCAGTACCAGACGTGCATGTTTTTGTGGCTGGGTGTACAAATCCTTCATGACACATGTTTAGGAAGAGGCTTTTTTTCTTACCGGTTAGCAGGCGCACAACCCAATTTCTCTCGTTTGAGCCATCCAGCCTTCTCTCCACATGTTTGCCCTCCCCTGGAGGCTTCACGAATCTTATCTCGAAGAGAAGGCTTGCTCTCTGGGGCCATTCATTCTAATCCCGCTTTCTCCGAGAGCAAACACACTCGGGGTTTTCCCTTCCCACACTTCCCGTCGAGTGCACCGGACAGCCTCAGCCTTGCATTTCCCCGGACGGAGGCACCGCCGCAGCTGCGCTCGGGATGAATGCCGAGAGGGCGCAGCCAGCGGCGGCTTCCACCGTGCTGTGTCTGGTGTAATGAATTAGATTACAAGTACGGTAGCGATCATTCTCCCTGTGCTCTAGGAACCTGAGATCACCGGGGTCTATGGATGTTGATATCATGTTAATAGATAAATTGAGTGAGCAGTTATTTGCATTGTTATAGAAAACAGAATAAGGGGAGTCTAGCTATTTAGTGACATTTTCACTTAATTTTATTTTTCTCGTTTAAAGCATTTATTATTTTTTCCATTATAGTTGACATGCAACGTTGTGTGAGTTTCAGGTGTACACCCAGTGATTAGACACTCCGTAATGTATTGTACTAAGTGATCATCCCAATAAATCTCTTACCCATCTGACAACATAGTTATTAGAATATTACTGACTCTGTTTCCTGTGCTGTACTTTGCAACCCCATCGCTATTCTGTAACAACCCATTTGTGCTTCTTAATCCCTTCGCCTTTCTACCCAGCCCCCAGCTCCCCTCCCATCTGGCAACCCTCAGAGTGGCCTCTGAGTCTGTTTCTCCTCTGCTTGTTCATTGATTTCGTTTTTGAGAGTCAATTGTTGATATATATATGTATTTACTACTATTTCATTGTTCATATTTTTTATCTTTTTTCTTCTTCTTAAAAAAAGACCCTTTAACATTTCACGTAATACCGGTTTGGTGATCATGAACTCCTTTAGCGTTCTCTTGTCTGAAAAGCTCTATTTATGCCCTTCTATTCTAAATGATAGCTTTGCTGGGTAGAGTTATTTTAAAACTGTAGTTCTGTGTGGGGCCTTATAAGTCAAGATTTATACCCTCATTGAAATTTCTATTTCAAGGATGGGTTTTCTGTGCAAACAGTTGACAAATTTAACTTAGGAAGGTTAAAGTGTTTGGAGTGTCCCATAAAATATGCATTAGGACTCAGAGGGGAAAAAAGTTACATCCATTTCTATTCCTGTGTGATCTTCTTATCATTTTGCAAACACAGCAGAAAAAGGCACGCCAAGATAAGGTGGTAGTGACACCAATTCCGCAAGCACCCAGTGAGAAGCGCTTGCCCAATTTGTAGTTTTATGTTACACTCCATGTCTGAGAACAGACAGTTCTGTTTGAGCTCACAGTAACCGAGGAAAACACCTGAGAACAATGATGTATTATTTCTGTGTATTAAATTTGTATTGATTTTTCTATCCCTTTCCCATGCTCGGGTTTTGGGGTTGTTACTGCATAATAAATATGTTCTCTTTTAAATATCCATATATGATGGTGGGAAAAGGAAAAACAGAAGTGATAATTCAAGAATTGACAGAGAGAAAAGCACTGCTCCTGTATTTCTTGCACAACTTCATTTCTTTCCAGTAAATGAGGAAGGTTTTTTAAAGCCCAGCCTCTCCAAGAGAAGGTAATAAATTAATTACTGCTAGTTACTGAACAGAAGCTATTGAACAGCGAGTCAAGAAAATATACTTTTTAAAAGGAGATAGACTTTAATTTTTCTTTATTGTGTTTAAGTTAGTGAAGGTATCATGAAAAATAAAAATCCAGAAATATAAAATAAAAAACTATTAATTCCTTTCTTTACTCATAATTCCTTCTAAATGGTCCATCCTATCAGTTGTTTATCCCTCCTTCCTCACTGTTATTCATGCTCAGCACCATAAGCACGTACAGAAGTTGTTGACCCTCCACCTTGTTTTCCAAAGATCGAATCATACTCTGCAATGTGTCTGTTTTAACTTAAAATATATATAATGGGCTTCCCTCCCAATCTGAAGGCCTGGGTCCAACCTCACTCTGAATGCTAGCCACGGAGTGGTCTGTGCGTGGGATTTATAACTCACTCAGCCGCTCCCTTGCCGGTAAACGTTCCACTTACTTTAGTTTTTGCAACACTGCCATAGTACACATTATGTGTACGTGTATATTTACAATCAGCTGATTTTATCTCTCCAGGATATCATCTGAAAACACAGGAGACTTTTTATGTAAAAAGTATTCTTAATTTTAATAGAAACGTATTTTCAGGTACTAAACCAGCCTCATAGAAGGCAAACAATGACAGGATAAAGTAATACTGAATTCTCAGAGTGGCCCACGGAATTGACTTCTTTTAAGAGAGCAGCAATTCTTGGTTTGTCCCCCAGATTTCAAATGCCAATGACCTGCATCCCAATTCCTCATTGCGGAGTTGCAGTGCGGCATAGAGGGGAATCGACAGTAGCAATGACAACAAGCGTTTGAGAGGATGTGAGGAAATTAGAGTCCTTACCTGCTGGAGAAATGTACAGTTCTCACTGCGGAAAACAGTCTGGCCCGTCCTCGGAAGGTTGAACCCAGACTTACTATGTGACCCAGCAACACCTCTCACAGGGACATGTAAAGGAGAGATGAAAGCAGCCGCCTACGTAAAAATGTGTGCGTGACTGTTTGCTACAGCCCAGAGTGGAACCAACTCAGATGCCCATTAACCGATGAATGGATGAGCTGTGTCCTATCCATACAATGGAACATTATTCAACTATAGAAACGAAAGAGGTGCTGATACATGCCACTACAGTTGGGTCAAGCTTGAAAACACTGGGCAAAGTAAAAGGAGCCAGTCACAGAAATCTGCACATTATAGAGGGTCTTTTATTTGAAATATTCCACACAGGTAAAACCTACAGAGACACAGAGTAAAGTAGTGGTTGTCTGGGGCCAGGGAGAGAGAGAGAGTTCGAGGGGAAATGGGAGGTGGCTGATTGTTGGTACGAGGTCACCTTGGGAGTGATAAGAACGTTCTGCATTGGATTGTGGTGGTGGTTGCATGCTACAGTGAATGTACTAAAAACCATTCAGCTGTACACTCAAGTGAGTGTATTGTATGCTCTGGGTGTTATACCTCAATAAAGATGTTTAAAGAAACAAAAAAGAAAAGAAAAATAAACAAGAGAAAGAGAGAGACGAGCAAACTCTAGGCGTTAGAATCGCCTCCACCCAGGAGGGGAAGAATACCGTGAGTCTGTATACGGGACCTCTCCCCTGTGCTGTGTGTGGTCACCCGTGTGACTCCGCAGCTGGTCTGTCATGCAGGGTCTTGTTCTTCCGAGGTCACACGGAGATAGTAGATGCCTTGCCTATAGGTGAACGCCATGCTGCCTCGCACCGCTGAAAACTCCCACCCCACTCGGAGTAAGCTATAGACACATATGAGACAAAGACCAAGTAACACTCACTTTTCCAACCCCTTTCTTCTGTTAAAGGGGTAGCTGTGCTATCTGCCACATTCACTGGAAGTATCTATTCTTATATGGTCTTTTCCATTTGGTCACACACCCTCACTTATTTTTTAAAATGTGAACTTTTTTCATGACACAGCCTTCCTAGGTTGTGTGAATTCCATTTTTTTCTTTTACATATTTTCACTTATGAATATCATGAAACAAAAATGCCTAATCTCATCCAAGGTAATCTTGCCTTTTAATCACGCTGAATGTCGTCCTCAGGTACGCTTGATTTTTGCTGCGATGTATTGTTTTGGTCCTGTTTCAAATTGTAATGGGAAACTGCTGTTGGCCCAGCTGATCGAGGTTACCAAAAGGCAACACGCAGGAGATGAGTCCTGATTTCTCCAGGCTCAGGCAAGCAGGCTTCATGTAAAGGTTCTAGCAGGCAAAAGAGAGTGTACGGAGATGGTGTTAGAAGCTTTGCAAAGAACACAATTGGAGGACACCATGGAAAATAAGAATAATATACCCTTATCTGTTTGTTACTTGAAGCCAAAGCTGACTAAGGCAAGACGGTCAAGATTTTAGCCCAAATCCACATGCATCTTTGCTGCCAGTTTCTGCCTTGCTCTTCCCACTTTGCAACGCCTTAAAGTGCCCCCTCACCCCTGGCTGGCGTAGCTCAGTGGATTGGGCGCGGGCTGTGAACCGAAGTGTCGCAGGTTTGATTCCCAGTCAGGGCACATACCTGGGTTGCAGGCCATTACCCCCAGCAACCGCACATTGATGTTTCTCCCTCTCTCTATATGTCTCCCTCCCTTCCCTCTCTAAAAATAAATAAATAAAATATTTTTTTAAAAAGTGCCCCCTCAACGACCCCACCCACCCCTCCGGGCCCATGACACCTCAGCCAGCTGTATCCGCCTCTCAAACCTGCCTATGTTTCCCACAAGGATGGCCCACCTTGCCAAACTCTGCTGGGGTGTGGGAAATAATCTAATAAGCTAATTTATTCTAGTATAATAGCTAATCTCCTCAAGGGTTTTTACGTGAAAACTAGAGATTGAACAAGCAAGAATCTATAACCAAATAGACAGAAGACAACAGCAGGATTGGAAGCACCGAGGCAGGTCTGGGGTGGAGAGATTTGTTGATGTGGTGGTGCTGTGGCTGTTCTAAACTTATTTGGAAGTATTCCTCTCCACACCTTCAAGTTGTACATTTCTCTATGATTATTCCTTTCATTATCTGTGCGTGTCTCTTAAGCCTATTTCTTGGTTAGCTCTTCTTTCATGCCAGTCACATTTACATCAAGCCATCTCTGCACCCAACTCGTGACACCCCTGATGATGAAAACACAGGGTGATAAAGTGACTGAACAGAGATAGTAAGTAGCTTTAAGTTAGGTCCACTGGAGGTCAGGTTACCTGTTTATTCCCAGTGCAAACAAAGGTGAACTTTCTTTTCATTCAGCAAGAAAACCTAACAGCTTGCTTGCTGGCTTGCATTTCAGAAAGCAGCTCCTAGAGTTTTGACTCATTGTGAGACATTGATTTTCCAGGCCCAGATTTTTGAAGGGGTTGGGGATCACACATCAGTTCACAGGGATCGTCTGCTAGGTATTTGTTTGCAAGGTGAGTTGTGTTTACATACCTGGATGCCCAATAATAAAGCTGCAGTTTTCTGCTTTCCTTCACCTCATAGATTTTTGCGTCAGCGTGAAAAGTCAATAATGTGGAAGTGTTTCAAGTTACAGTTCAGAGATTAGAAAGGCAGTTCTATTGTCTTTTAACTTCTCTTACTTTTATTCTGCAATGTGAGCACCTGCCCAAGCAGAGAGAAGATGCACAGGATCCTGTCTTTCATTTTCAGCCTTTAAAAATTATATTGTATTCTCATTTTGAAAAACCAGCACGTCGGATGGCTAGCGTTGACTGTTGTAGACCCTTTCTCCCCCTCTCCCCACTTTAAATGCGATGTATAAATAATCGGTCGGCTCTCCCACAGCTATTCCATTAACCGTCCAGGACGTTGACCTTTGCTGGATCTGCTTTTATAAGCACGATCCACACTACGTCTTTTAAAAACACCCACAGCGCGGCTCTTACCTCGTCAAGCTGGCCCAGTGTCTCGCCATTAACGGGCTCTTTTTCTGTGTGTTCCTTCTTTTTTCTTTTTCGCTACTTCCTTTTTTCACATACTTGTAGGTTCAAATACGTACATCTCTCTGATCAGCACAGTTTGATTCGTAGCTAATTGTAGCCACTGATTTTCATAACGTATGAGTGTCATTGTCAGAATCCATTTGGAGGTCTGGCCATGATGAAGCCGATTCCAGTGTCTGATATGACCGCAGCAATAAAGCGATTAACCACACGTGTGCAGGTGCTTGCAGGCCGAGAGGGTGCTGACAGCCCCACAACCAAATATTTACTGTGTTTGTGCACTGCGTTTGATTTCTAGAAGGTTCAACATGTTGTTCTATCACAAGTAATATCTAATACCTTAATATACAGGAGTGGGCAAAAGTAGGTTTATAGTCACAAGTATGCAAAACACAAGGGTTTATTCTTGTATTACTATTTATTAATTATCGCGTTATTTACTCGTATCATAACTGTAAACCTCCTTGGGCCAAACCCTGGATAATCTGTTTCTCACAGCAGCCAATTAACTTTAGAATGTCTGTAGTTTTAAGAAAAAGAAGTGGGAAGGTGAAATCTGTGAGTAGTATACGTTCTCAATATTCTGAAAAGGTTGGTATGAAGGTGGCAGCATTTAGACTGGTCGTCACGCACCACGATTCTTGCCCTGGATTTTGACTCCGGGCGGCACCTAAAGCTGCCGCTCTCCCGCGCGGACGGGGGGAAGGGAGAACTAACTGCAGGAGCGGGCGCCCGCGAGCAGCCACGCCCCTCCGTCCTCTCGTCTGTCCTGCCATAAACGTCTGCGCGATCTGAAAAATAAACCCAGAATTGGAAACGTTCATCACAGCCGTCCTTTGGAAGTGTCCCCAAGTCTACACACTTTAGCTTTAACTTATGGCAGTGTCCCGAGTTTTATTATGCTCCATTTATTGGGCAGGGGACTTGCTGTTATCATTCGTGTTTAAGTACCTAGGACTCCCTGGATATTTTTAGAGTGCCCTTCATTTGCAAGAATTGGTCCACTCGAACCAGTACAGATGTTTCCAGGTGTTTATTAACACAAAAAGTCAGATGACTGCAAATTTCCAAGACGTACCCCAAAATTTGGTATACGTACACGCACGTATACGGTGTACGTTTGTATTGGTCGTTAAGCTGGGAAGGTGGACTGAAAAATGACCGAGCTCCTGGTGCTGCCTAATCTTGAGAAAAGTCTTTTCTCTCCCAAGGTCGTGACTTCTGGGTGGGAAAATCCTATCGTTCAAGACAAGAGCATAGGAAATGATTCTGACGGTTTCCATGGCTTCCTAAGTGTGCTGCCCTACCTTCTGTCACTGATGGGCTGACCCTTTCTCCTACCGAGTTTTCCTGGCCTGCATCGCGCAGGCGCCCATCCCTCTGGAGGCGCTTATGGGTGGAAGGGTGGACAAAGGCGCTCTAGGCTGCCGTGTGTGGGGAGCCAGGGGTGGCGCCCCCTATCTCCCACCCCAGGGATTTCACCCACTTGACCTTGGTCACCCGGTGCTAATGTAAACACCTGGAGCTGATAGCTGAGAAACCTGAATGCTTGAGTGTGTATTTTATGGAGTTTGTTTAAAAAACAAAAACAAAACTCGAACACTAAAGCTAAACGTATCCTCACTGGCTGTTGTCTTTTCTCCCCCCTAATCAGGACAGAATTTTACCCTAAGGCAGTTAGGAGTGTGCGAACCAGCCACTCGAAGAGGCCTGGCGTTTTGTGCGGAGATGGGGCTGCCCCCCAGGGGGTACTCTCTCAGTGCAGGGTCGGACGCGGACACGGAGAACGAGGCGGTGATGTCGCCAGAGCACGCCATGAGACTCTGGGGCCGCGGCGTCAAGTCCGGCCGCAGCTCCTGCTTGTCCAGCCGCTCCAACTCGGCCCTCACCTTGACCGACACGGAGCACGAGAACAAGTCGGACAGCGACAACGGTGAGTGTCCCCCCGGCTGCTTTCCGGCAGCAGACCTCGGCGCCGCTGTCCGCGTGGACCCCGGGGCCTCGGCCGTCTTTATCTCTGCTTCCCTCCCGTCCTTCCTTCCCTTTGTTCCTTCCGCCTTTCTTTTCGTCTCAACACAGTAAAACTCGAGAAATGACCTTGAAGAATGTGCTTTCCCCCCCCCGGAAAAAAAAATCAATATTCGAAATGAGAATGTTCAGTTATGCAGGCTGTCTATGATGTGTTAGCTATAGTTTTCAAAAAGTTTCATCATGTATGGGGGGAAGAAAAAGGTTCGCTTTGACTTATCTTGGACCATGTCACCTATTATCCTCTGTGGAGCCTCAAAGCCAGCAGTGATAAAGTTTACCCCAGAGCCAGCTGGCAATCAAAGATGTCTTTGCAGATGCCTCTTGAAGATATCTCAAAGAAGCCCCAGAATCTTAGAATGGACGAGTGAGCACACAGAATAGTTGATTAACAGGGCTCAAGCGATTGAAGAACAAATTTGATCATGCTTTAAACTCACGAGTTGGTGAGAGCCATTGAAATCTCGGCGAAGAGGGGGAGTGTGGCCTTTGATGTGCTTTGGGGACTGGATTACTGGGCAATTAAATCCACACGCCAAATTGGATTTGGGGATATCCAAGTAGCAGCTGCACATATCGTAAGAAAAAATGTCTTTATAAATCATTAGGATCTTTTTTGCTTATTGCTCCACGTAGGATAATAAGAATAGTCAATGGGTTTTAATGAAAATTTGATTTTTAGTCGGTGCTGCTTCTAGGAAGAATTGGGGCGTCAGCACCAATGGCCTGGGCAACAGAAAAATATTTCTCCTTCCTTCAGCAGTTAATATTCACAGTGTACTTGCCACTTGGGTCTAGTTATTAGTGCTGTGTATGGGATGCATGGAAAAGCAAAGCGAAAACCGAAATGAGAGAATTGGATGACATTTGAAAAGAAAGAGTGTTGTTTCACCGATGGTATTTCATTTTCATTGTTTCCTGAGCAAATGCGTCCGCTCCGCATTGTGATATGGAAGCCGGTCTGTGGTCAGGTTTAGGATGCAGCTGCATCACAGTCCGAAGTCGCACAGAGTGCTTCTCACTGTTCAGTGTCTTCTCCCTCCCAGTCATGAGAAAAAAAGTCTGACTCGAACCGGCTAAAACAGTGTCTTCATGGGATGCTTCAGTGCACTCGACCAAAGTCAAAAATCAGTTAATCATGTGCACTCCATCCATTCATTTTGGAAATGCCAGTGTTGGGTGGAGACGGGCCGGATTCCCACTCCAAACAGAGCACGGGCAGTGCCTTTTGACCAAACGAGCCTTCGCACCGGGCTGCCACCGCCTCCCCGGGCCAGCCCGTGCCCCTCAGTGGAGCCCGCGCGTCTATCGGTTTTCCGTGTGGCCTCGGCAGCCACTGGCCCTGAGCGCGTGCAATCTGGCAGAAACTGAGTTTCCTGTCCGTCTGCCGCTTCACACACAGGCCCCGGGGCAACTGCAGACTCAGTGGTTGTATTCACGTGTAGCGTGTGGCATTGGACTGTGTTCTAATCCGTGGTAACCTCTGTGATGGTTGTGGAAAGGATGAGGAGAGTGCAGGGGGATAATGCGTTCAGCGCTGCTTGTCTGCGTCTCGGGCCGTCCGTAGCCGCATCCGGTAAATAATTTTTCACGTTGGGTCCGCTTGTCCTTTCTGCCCACAGTCTCTGTAGCCTCTGTAGCCTCTGTAGCCTCTCTCTCTCTCTCTCTCCCCCCCTCCCTCCCTCCCTCCCTCTCTCTCTCTCTCTCTCTCTCTGTGTCTCTCTCTCTCCCTCTCTCTCTCTCCCTCTCTCTCACTCCTGGAGTGTCCCTTGTTATGGTGTCTGTCTTGGTAAAACATAAATTAACTGTATCATTTTTAAAAATTACGTATCTGCTGAACTATCTCACAATGAATTCCCAAACACGTACCATAGTTTTTTTTTCTTTGCGGCAAATATGAAACTGCCCACTGTGCAACCTTTAGTTAACAGCGTGTGATGCCCAACGACTGGGGGAAGAGGAGGAGGACGCGTGAGCTTCTCACACCCCCGGCCCTCCCCGTGCGCACCGATTAGTGTCCGCTAGAGGAGGAGCTCGTGTGCCCAGGAATCTCAGCGACCTCGCTCTCAGAGCGACGCCAAGGCAAGGAAAGACAGACTCTTTCATTTCTTCAGGATGTTGGGAAGCTCAATGAGGAGACAGACAGGAAGAGAGGGTCAAGGGCCTTGCCTTGAAATTCAGAACGTTTGGCAGCATTTGTTGGGAGTAAACAGGTCAGCTGAGTTAAGAATATACAGTGTCAAAAGCAATGTTTGTTGAGCTGGGCAAGTGATAACTTAAACCCGTGTTTACTCTTTACACGAGGTTTGGCCGGGGTTGTTTCTAAAACATTTTGATGGTCCAAGAACTCCAAATGGTATCAGCTTAAGGAAGCAAATGTAAGGGAAATAAAGGAGATGTGGCCCCTTCCCGCACGCTGGCTATCTCACAGGCCTCGCGTGTACACAGGAACATTTCGGATTAGTTTCTTCGTTCTGAGGCTGCAGTGATTAGTCAGAAGGAACAAGGTTCCATTTAAAGGAATTAATTCCATTAAGATCTGGGGAAGCATAATTTTCTGAGATCTATAGCAGGCCCTATCATTTCAAATTGTGGCATTAAACAAGAGTATTTAGGATTTTTTCTGATGTAAAAAAATACTTTTTCCCCCCTTAAGCTGGGTTATGGTAAAAACTCAAAGTTGTAATCATACATACGGGTCTCCTAACATCTTTATAAACAGCTCCCTCCGAACTGTTACATATTTTAGTATCACTACTTCCAGTCAAATATTTCTAACATGAAATTACTGTAAGCAGTTCAAGTCTGTCCTTCTCAGGTATTTTAATTGCTTGAGCTCTGAAAGGCTATTCATTTCCCAGTTATATTTTCCTTTGACTTCCAGTTATTGCAATTGTTTCATTTCATTCGAGTTTGTGTGACCTGGAGGGATATCGCCGGAAGTTGGGGCCGAAAGGCCATGTGTCACATGCCGGAATGAAGCTAATTTAGAAGGCAGACACGGGCTTGTTTTCACCCCCTGCAGCACGGGGGTTTTCTTTGGCTGTTTCCATCATTTGAAATAACAGTGAAGAAGGCTGTTTGCCGCGGGAAAAAAATGTTATTCAACATTGGTAAAATTATGCAAGCTGGGTGCCGATGTTCTAGTTATAACTTCAAAGAAGAGTTTAGTCACTAAAAGGGATTAGATTTCACTTATTTATTGATAAAGGGGCCAACAGTTCAAGTTAAGAAGGCGCTAGAACCACTGTGAGGCTAATGAAATTTTGATGGTCTGAGCATCCCACGGGAGCAAAAGAACATTCCGACCATGTCACATGTCTCCGTGTGAGCAGAGATTCAAAACAAGTGATAAAACTTATTATTTTGCAAAACTAACTCTTTACCAACCATGGGGATTTGAAATTAAAAAGAATGTTGAAGGGGAAAAAATGTTATAGTATATTGAGTTTCATACGGAATGCCAAATGTTAATTTTGTTCAAATTCAGGGGATGAAGTGGTCCTTTCTGGACACATATTGATTGCCATGGTTTTTGCCACTGCCCGAAGTCAGCTGCCATGCCCCGGGCAAATGCCAGAGGGCCAGTGGGTCGTGACCACCAGGAGCAGCTGTGCTAGTAAGCTGTTGAGAGGTTACCAAGTCAGTGATGGAGTGCCCTAATTAATCAGAGGTAAAATTACCTGTATCCTTTGGATTTTTAGGTCTCTTTCCTTCTCTGATGTAGTGCAAAAAGATGCTCAGCTGATTTCCCATTATTCAGCTTTGCAAGGATTTTGATCTCATTTGCAATTATCTACATAAATGTCAGGGACAAAGCACTGTTTTTCAAAAATATCAACCTTTCAGCTTTAAACATGTTAGTTTGTGCATCTTTTCCCAGGAGAATCCAAGCATATATTCTTGTCCTTTGTCACCCAGTGGTATGGTGTCATGCGGGATGCCTGGGTTTGGATCCTGCCACTAGGGTTTAGGCCTTTTCACTCCACCCCTATGACCCTGTGTTTCTGAATCACCCCAAGTTCAAGTTCCCAAGTTTTCCACCTCGGTCTAGCTGAACTGCTCGTTCCAGAGATGTGTGCTGCTGCCCCACTGCAGTCCTCCCCTTCCTCCTCCCCCCGTCCCCACAGCCTCTCCCACACAGTGGGAGAGATGACCTTGGAGGTCGGACGGACCAGGGGGAGCTGGCACTCCTCTTGTGCCTCATCGTGATTCGGGACCTGGAGCGCCCCCACGGAGGGCAGCAGTTGAGAATGTGTTGTAGCAGGCAGACCCCCTGGATTTGAGCTGGTTTCCCACGTCCCAGCTCTGTGACCTTGGGCAAGTTCCTTGACCTTCCCGTGCTGTAGTCTCCTTCCAGTATTGGGTCCTTACAGGTCGTTGTGAGGACTCATTGAGTTGGGTTGTGTCACGTGCTTAGATCAGTGCCTGGCATCTGATGGATTCCAAATTAAGTGCATGCTCCTACTATTTATAAGAGCTGGGCATACGTAAAGGACCCACGGACAAGAGCAACAGGCGGGGTGTGGATTAAATGTGGGACGGGGGTGGGCAGGGCAGGGGAGAGTAACAGGGGGCAAATGGGGACAATGATAATTGAACAACAGTGAAGAAATAAAGCCCAAAGGTCAGGGGAAAAAGAGCTGGAAAATTATTTTTATATCTCCTTCCTAAATAGTTACAAGGATTAAGTTAGATCAACAATATCAAGGACAGCACCTACATAGTTTCGGCCCGCAGGAAATGTCCCTCCCCTCCCCCACCTCTTCTGTACGCTCCCTCTGCACTCGTGACGTGGGTGCACGTTTGGGAAGGTGAGGGGGAAATACTGGTCTCCTCCAGCCAGGCACTGACCATTTGCAGACTCTGGAATTTCTGTCGCCATGTACCGATTCTCTTATTTCCCTCCGAAACCCCACATCCTTTTTAATTTACTGCAATTAAATGAATGTGTATTGAGTGGCACTGATAATTAGTCTGATGGCTGTAGACTTCAAAGACTTCAGCATTCTCCTTCCCCTCCTGGCCAAAGGAAATGTCAAAACGAGTGTTTCGCTCAAAGGCACGTTACTGAGACAGCCGGTCAGTCACAAGGCAATTGAACTGCTGCGCATCCGTGTACAATACGTCACTCTGGGAAGGCTGGTTCTCGCCTGGGCTCTCAGCAATACACCTGTGGCGGCCCTCACGAAAGCTGCACTAGGTGTGCGTGGTACTGAGTATTAAGGGCTGACCTGGCTAACGCACACCCTGACATTCAAGTGCAGTGTTTTTAGGTGTCACGGATCCTCGCTTCGCTCAGCTAAAGCACTTTCACGAAGTGGTTTACCTGTCCTTTGAGCTAGTAGTTTAATAAGCTGACCATCTGTGTGGATACAGTCTAAAAGTTGAGTTATTGTACTTTAAAAGGAAAAAGGTGTACCCTTGAAACCAATTTGATAACCGGTTCTGGTGATAACCTTTACGTCCGTCTCTCAACCGAGAGCCTGAGATTAGCACGTGAGGCCTAAGGTGTTCTCAGAGAGAGTGGGCGGCGTAACTTCTCTTTCCGAGCAGCCAGGTGTAGGCAAGAGAGAGGTGGTGGATGGACTTGTAGCTCTTCTGTGACCAGTTACATTCTAGACTAGTTCCTGAGAAATTGCTGGTGGCCTCGGGGCACCGTGTTATGGCGCATGCTTGTGGTGCCTCCAACAGGGACACAGATGTCACCTCTCTCCTGGCGCTTTTCACAAGGGAGATGATGATATTCGAGTTTTCTGGAGATACTTTGAAGAGAAGTGTGTCATTGTGCCTGGCTAGCCTCATGCCGTCCTTTCGAACTGCATCCAAGAACCTTTCAGCCTACCTTGGAGATCGATTGTAAGAATGAAGATGGAAATCCTTTGCTGCAAAGAAATAAATGGTGTTTCAGTGTTATTCTAATTTTATGAGATTCTATTACACACACTAAACTATAACTTGCATATAAATTCCATTATGGGTCCTCTTCTGGCATGTAATGGTCAATTCTGGCATGTTCCGCTGCTATAAATTATATTTTATGTCTTAGGTGCTCTGGGATGTCAGAAATAGCAAAAGTAATATGCTGTGTGGTTATTAAATCAAGCTCTGACTTAACGTGCCGCTTGGCAAAAATATAGTCCAGTAGTTTCTAACATATAAAAGTAATTGTGTTGCCTTGATGTGTATACATTTCAGTTTAAATGATGGCTTGTCGCTCTTGTAGCGAAAACCTTCCTATTTCATTTAAGGATGAGATATGCTCATTTCGTGGATATGTTGCAAGTTGTGATTTACATGATTTTTTAAAATGTAGCAGCATGAAGCTAGAACTCAGAAGACTGTAAGGTCCATGACCACTGCTGTTACCCCTGGAGTGTTTGTGTCCGTGTCTATTCTCTGTGCTATGAGCATTTTCAGAGCCTCTTGGACCATCTGCTGCTCTCCGGGCGACTGTGGCCATTTCTACAAAACTCAACTTACGTTCTAAGTATTTTTGTTCCAAGTATATAGGGCAGATACCATCTCTGTTTAAACTCTAAATATTTTTTTAATTGGAGAGTTGAAACCCAAGGAAAACATGCTATGCACATATCAAAATTGATGATGTATGCTATTTTGATTTTGGAATGTGTTTTTGATATCCTTGAAAAATCACAGTGATAGCAGTAAAGTTGTTTTAATTAATGGATTGAATAGCAGCGACTGCTGAATCAGGTTTATTGATGTAATTATCACTGAAATAGCAAAGATAAGTGTTAGGGCTTTGGAACCTTGGTTTATTGGCCATTCCAAGGGTGTCCAAGGGTTTGAGGAGCAGCTGACTCCTTTTTGATGCTATTTAGAGAATATTCCTCACAAGAAATAATAATTTGTGTATTGCCATTACGTACACATACAGCTTTAAATGTGCAAACCTTACACATATTTACTGAGTAGTGTGAACAAAAGGTTTTTTTGTACTGGAATTTTGCTGTATTTATCAGTGGACTTGAGATACTTTTCCATAATGAATAGGTTGTACATGAACAAAATTAAGAGCTTTTGAAAATACCTATTAAAAAGTGATACAAATGCATATAAACTTGAGAAAAGGGGCAATTTAAAATGTCTCGTGGATATTACCTTGGCTTTAAATATGATTTCAGGTCACACAGAAACGGAAACTGAATAAAGTTTAGGTGAGACTTTTTGAACTGATTTCTCTTTAGTATATCAACTCTGCATCCATTCAGTGAACACTAAATCATGGGTATCGTAACAGGTGCTGGAAAAACAGAAAAATGAGTAAGCCATATTCCCTGGCTTCTAGAAATGCATAGGCTGGTCCAGCAAACAGGCAAGCAGACATTGTAACTACATCTTAACGCAGTAAGTGGTATTACAACCCAACGTGCAAAGCCCACATTGGCACACGGTTGCTAACAGAGAAAGAGAGAATGTTTCATTGGAACACAGGCTTAAAGGATGTGCAGAAATGCAGGACATAGACAGAGCAGTGCAGGAGAAAATGTAAAGTCACTGAGGACCGTTCCAGGAGCCACGAGCTGTCTGGCACCTGGGGCAGGTGTGCGGATGAGCCGTGAGGGCCGAGGCTGCACCGGGAGCCCCAGCCCAATCGCATCGCGTCGCAAAGGGCCTGCTTGGCCGTGCGAAGGAGTCGGCACTCGCCCTTGTAGGTAGTGGGGCGGCTCTGAAAGAGTGTCATGCAGAGGGCTGGTGCAGCCGTATCTGCACCGTACAAGTCCTCGGAAGCGGTGTAGGATGATGGGAGGGCCTTTCCCACAGAGAGGACGCTCCGTGGGGCCATGGCCCTGTCTGCCGTTGTGTCCGTGCTCACCGCGGCCAGGGCCCGAACCTAGAACCAAAGGGGCTGCTGAGCCGCGATCTAATGGACCGGGAGGTCACACTTGCAAACAAAGTCATCACTTAGGTAACGAGAGAATTGTCAGAGTGACAAAATAGGAATGTTTGCATCAAGAACCTGGGAGGAAAGGGAGACCAAATCACACAGAGAGCATGAAGGTTTGACGATTAGTCCATCGCATCGGGGTCAGGGAGGAGGAGGAGGACGCCTGGAACGGCCCTCCCTCACGTGTGCAGGACTGGGCGAGGGACGGGGTTGTCCCAGTCGGAGGTGAGGGCGTTGTCCACGGTAAAGTTAGCCATTCAGACACGGACAGGGTGTATTCGAGGTGTTTGTGGGACATCAAAGTTCAGAATCTATTAAGCAATTATGTATACTCTATTCTATCTTGTTTAAAAATATATGCCGGTAGGTTTATAGTTGTTTGTATGGAAAACAATACTTAATAAGTGATAATACAAGAATAAAATGCATTTCACCTGCTCACAATTGTAGCCCTACTTCCCCCCCACACCCCCGTACTAAATGACCCCTGCGATGGTGGTTGAAGCCATGGGGCAGGATTAAATTTCTCCCCCAAAACAAATAAAATGAAAAAAGATCAGGACTTGAGATAAAATCCTGAGGTGATGAACGTTTAACATAGGGGACAGAAGAAGCATCAATCAAGGGGCAAAGGGGCACCTTCCACAGAGACAAAAAGAAAACCAAACATCACTTTCCAGAAGACAGGACGGACAGGGCATGGTCAGCAGAACCCAGAACTTGCAAAGGTCTCATGAGTTGCGTGTGTGCCAGTGACACCCTCTGGGCTGCACAGGGGGAAAGAACGTCCGGGCAGTGGGGGTGGGGGTCAGGTTGTGGAGGGTGGACAGGTGAACAGAAAGCTGGCCCGTGGCACCAGCAAGTGTAGATTACTCTTTCCAAAGCTCCCCTAAGAGTGGAGGGGGCGAGACTGGTGACTGCAGGCAGGGACGGGGCAGGGCATTGTTCTATTGGAGAACAGTCAGCATCTCTGTGAGTACGTGCCAGGAGCAACGCGATAGTGGGAAGGTGAGAGTAAAGGCGATTAAGGAGAAAATTGTAATCGAGTCTGGCTTCCGAGGGATCAGGAGAAGAGCCATCCTTGGAGTATGAATTTAGGTAACTGTGAATCCCTCAAAACTTTTCATCTCTTAAGGTATTTTTTCTTGCATTTGTATGTACATAACTAGTTTAGTTTTTGCCGTAGGAAAGGAACACTTAAGAAAAGGCGCGTGTCTGTCTGTATGGACTAAAATCATAGCAAATATGAAGGCGCCCAGTGCAAACTGACGCTATTTGGTGGAACGGGGGGTCCATGTCATCATGTCGTCAGGATGTTTAGGGAAAGTACGTTCTTGTTCAAAATTGATACTTTATTTAAAATAGTTATATAAAACTAAAGAATAAAAGAAAGAATAAAGAATAAAGAAATAAAGAAATCAAGAGTCCGGTGGAAAACAGGTAGTTATCGTCTCTGAGCCTGAGCTAATGGGGTTGTTCTCGGGCCCACTCCAGGTAGACAGGTAACTCCTTATTTCCTTTCCTTTCCTCGGTCCCTGTTCTGCGTGTGTGATCCATGGATAAATAAATAGACATACAGTAAGCACACCGGTAGGCACTCATGTATAAGGATCACATTGCTAGCTAGAAAACAAGTTATTTCCACCTTAGTAACTGCCACACGGTTTTGCACTAGCTCTATTAAATGTCTTGTTTTGCTTAAAAACAAGATGCGTGCCTACAAACATAAAATTATATAACCAGATTGGATTTTCAACAAACACTGTTGAGGCATTACCAAACATTAATCTTTTAAAATCCATAAAAGGGGAATGACTAAAACAACAGCAACAGCAGCAACAAAAAAAAAATGCTGCGTGGGTGGTATGTCCATGAGAAACAGCAATAGGCTATAAAAAACCAGAGCGATAGTTGTAATTACTTGCATATTACAATTTGGAAAACCGTGCCTTTGTGAAAGAATTATTCAGACTAAATTGAATAATGGGTTTGTCTTGAATTGGTTAATATCAAAGTAATCAATAGGAAGTGAGCTTTCACTTTCAAATGGCTTCCAAAGGGTGTTAAAGTTCATGAAGAGAGATCTTAAAAGTTTGACACACAGCAGATGGGGATCCCCAGGGGACTTGAAAGTGCTTGAATGAAATGTCAGTTGCTGCAGAAAGCACAAACGAAACATTCCCCTGTAATGGACTGTGTCTCATTGACTGTGCCTGGGATACCGTTGTATAGATAGATTTGTTCGTGCACACTGGGCAGGTAGGTGAACCAAACGGCCAAACAAACCTACCTAAGGAGTTTAAGGCTTTAGCTAATCATTAGAATCTTTTAAGTATTTAATCATTGTTTGCAGTGAACTGCCTCCATAGCCTGAGTAAAATGATAGGTAACAACAGAATGATAAAAAATAGAACTTGAGATGAAACCAATTTAAATATAACATATTTGAATGTTTAATCTTATGTCCTTAATTATCTATTTGAATTATTTAGAATTATATGTTTATTGGACAACCCAGAGAACCAAATGGAAAATCTTTAACTCACCTCTATTTTGGTATTTACACTTTTAATCTCTATCTATACGTATTTTTCAATTAAATGTGCAAATTTTGTTTTGACCCAAGTTTCCCCATGTTATTAGATATTCTTCTACTATTGTCCATAATACTTTTCCATGCTATGATTTACCATAATTGGTTTAACATACCCACTACCTTTGGACTTCTAGGTTGTTTCACCGTTATAAATTATTGTTTCACTGTTGTAGTAAGTTGTGCTGTAATAACTATGCTAGGAGCTAAGTCTTTGCTACTAATTCCATTATTACCTTAGGATAACTTCTTGAAAAGCAGACTGTCAGAGACAACGGGCATATGCAATGTGAGGCTTTAGGTGCGCTCTGTCAAAACGCCCCACGGAAAGGCTCGTGTCAATGTGCCCTCCCACCAGTACTGAAAAGTGACTTTTTTCAACAAGCCATTGACACCAAATGTCATGCTTTAAAAATTCGGCAACTTGATGCAACTTGATGGATGAAGCACAGTATGCTACTGTTGTAATTTATATTCGTTTGATTAATAGGTTGACTATATTCTCACATAGATATATACACTGTTTGCATTTCTTCTTTTGTGAACTGCCAGTTCCTGTCCTTTGGGCATTATTATCCTATCGGGGTACCTGGGGAAATGGGTCTTCAGGACATAAGGATGGGGAAGGGAGAGATGGAGTTCAAGGACACCAGGACACTGACCCTGACTTTTCCCCCTTGTTTACATGTGGCCTTGATGAGACAGGTTTGGTTGCAGGGGGACCTGGTGTGTGTGAACACCTTCTTGAAGGCGGGCCCCCTGTGTGTAGACACACGTGCGAGCTCCGCAGTGGTGATGGGTCGTAGTGCAGTCGTCACGCAGAACAGCTGGCGTGTAGCACGAGCGTATGGCCCTCGTGCCTAGCAGGGCACCACCTTGCTCACACAGCTGCACACTCCTGGTCAGAGATCCCGGGTACCACAAAAAGCTGTGTGTTTCCAGCTCAGAGGAGCAAAATCATGTCCACAAAGTCTCTGTGTCCTTCTTCAATAGATTACAGACTGTAAGCCGGGGATGGTAGCAGTGGGAAGTCCCCTTCCGTCAATCCACAGCCTGTTGGAAAGATGGAGGAGATACACATACGCTTTTTTCTTATTGAGTTGCAAGTGGTTTCCTATTAAAAATCTTAATTACACTTTGTCTCTTAAAAGACCCATATCTTAAACTTTTCAAAAAATGTTCCTCAGCTTGATTTTAAGAGATTTTTTGATAAAAAAGACTTTAATATTGTCAACTGTATTATTTACATGTGACTTTTCTATTCTTAGAAATGTTGACTCGACCCCCAGAGCTAATAATTGTTTATATTTTCTTATATATTTCTTTCCACTTTTTTATTTTTGGTCTATGAATTTTTTAATGTAGTTTATGGTTTGGGAATTTGAAATTTATTTTCTTCACATAATTCACATTTGGAAATGCCATTTAATTTAATTAGGGGATGTTCCATAATGTCTAATAAATATATGCTAATCTACTTAAATTTCAGCAATGAGACTTTGGTAAAAATTTGTTCTGCTAAACCTTTGCAAAGTGGGATAAGATTTGTGAAATATCTGATAAAGTATTAGTTTTTACATACTAAATTTAGGTTTGGTGGTTTCCGAGAGCTCTAGAATGCTAACTAAAAAATAAGCATTTTCAGGAATACACAATTAGCTACTCGCAGGGAATTATGTAACCTTTAGGCAATGCAAAATATGTACTAGTAGAAAAACAGACTTAAATAGGCTTATGGAAGTTATATATAATGTCAGAAGCAGATATTGAGATCTATTTTTTCATTAAAAATAAAGCACTAATCCTGCAAAAAGTCAGGGTGTATTATGCACATATTTTGTGAACATCCATATTTTTAAACCACCTTTTCATTTTTCCATTACAGTCAACATACATATTATATTAGTTTCAGGTGTGCACCGCAGTGATGAGACATTACATAACTAAGTGATCACCTCAATAAACCTCTCATCCGTCAGACGCCATCCATAGTTATTACAATATTATTGACTGTTCCCTACGCTGTACTTTACATACCCGTGACTCTTTTGACAACCAATTTATACTCCTTCTTTTAAAGATTTTATTTATTTATTTATATAGTTTTAGAGAGAGGGGAAGGGAAGGAAAAAGAGAAGGAGAGAAACATCCATGTGTGGTTGCCTCTTGAGTGCCCCCTACTGGGGACCTGGCCCACTATCCAGGCATGTGCCCTGACTGGGGATCAAACCCACAACCCTTTGCTTCACAGGCCCATGCTCAATCCACTGAGCTACACCAGCCAGGGAAACAACACTGTTTTTGAGTGCAGAACCTGACAAAGCGTTGCTGTAGGAGAAAAAAAAGAAAGCCACAGGAAGATCATTAAAATAGACTGTCATCTGCACAATTGCTTAAAATCATTTTATACAGAAGAGTTCACTTCTGTATAAATATAAAATATATTTATAAATATAAATATAAAATATAAGAGTTTGTGAGACAGCAAACAGTATATAAAAGATGTTACCAAAAACTAAACATAAAAATGGATTTAAAGGAATATGTCACGGTTTGGAGAGAACAATATGGACAGTGGATATGGCAGATCTAGGCCTGACCGGCCTGTCCCCGGAGCAGGACACCCAGTTGCCAGTCAGCATGCACCAAGAACACCGCCTCACGGTGCCCCAGTGAACGGCCTGGTCCTCCAGCACCCTCGGGTGCACTCCTGTGCCGCTGGAGTGGGAGCCCCTGCCGTTGCAGAGCAGAGTCCGAGAGCATCTTACTCCCATGCACTTCACGTGCTTCCTGCCCCATCTCGAAACAAGTGCTGCATGAAATATTTAGATCTCCTTTCCTTCCTCTTGACTTTGTGTTTCTCGGCACCGCGGTCCTCGGGAGGGATTGGCAACCGCTACACTTTCCGAGGGAACTGCCGGGGAACATCGGAGTGTGCGCCAGGACGGTGCCGGGAAGGGGGCTGCAGAATCGTTACCAGGAAGCCACATGCCCCTTCCATCTGTGGGCCTCAATCCTCTTAGAGATTTTATTTTATTTATTTTATTTTAATTGTTGTCCAAGTGCAGTTTTCTGTCTTTTACTCCCATCCCAGCACCCTGAAATATCAATGTGTGGTTGCCTCTCATGCGCCTCATACTGGGGACCTGCCCTGCATCCCAGGCATGTGCCCTGACTGGGAATCGAACCAGCGACCCTTTGGTTCGAAGCCTGATGTGTGAGATTTTAAATGGAGACGCTTGAGTTTCACCGTCAGCTTGGTGAAGGCACAAGGCCATTCGATATGGCAACAGCAAAGGGCCTCAACTCCAAGAGCTCTAAACTGTAGCATTTGCATCTTTCAGGGTCCCGTGTTAACCTCCTGGGTAACCGGTCCAGTGTGCCATTAACGCACTGAGTGCACTTATTGTTTTTTCTTTCACTGCCAAGAGATTTGCCCGGAGGGTCGGAAGGGAGCAGAGGCTGCAGTGTTCCCATAAAGTGTTGTCACATCTTTACCTGCCGATTCCAGGACCGATTTCTGAAGGGGCAGAAATTGATGAAAAGAAATCCGTTTGGGGGTGAAATTTTGTGCTTCCAAGGATAAGAATATCGGCCACATATACTCACCCCGTACTTCACGTAGTCCGTACTGAATGGGTAGCTCCTCCATAGTGCCCAGCTGGCAGGCAAGATTTCTTAAGTCTCACAGCGGGAGAGGGCTTCGGTGGACCCCTTCCACGAGATACATTTCTTCTTCTGTTTTAATTAGAAATTTCCACCCACAACACTCCTCTTCCTCCAACCAATCCTGGTTCTTCTCTGAAGACATCATTCTTTCACAGAAGAGTTTGTGTTGTGTCCGAAATCCTTCGACTTCTTGTGAGAAGTGTCGGAACATTCCAGAAGCATTGGAAACAGCTGCTCTGTAATAATGACCTTGATTGGAAGTTCAGAGAGATGTCATTTCTTATTCTGGTTCTGTCGGTAGCTCCCTGTCTTATCTTGGATGATTCACCCAATATCTTGGCTCTGATGTTTTCAAACTGTGCCTTCTTATCGATAATCTTTCATGCACATTATTTCCTCTTTGTTTCACTTTATCAAGTTAATGTTGCAGAGTTTTCTGTTGAGGGTTTCCCTCAAGGGGGGGGAGTCCTATTGGTTTAGGATAGGTCCGGCAGTGAAGACAGAAAACTCGAATGAACCACCAGAAGGGGCAGGAAAAATTAGATTTATCATTTGTATCAATCACACATCATCCGAGCTTCCTTTGCTTTGTGTGCGCATCTTAGAAGCATTACATCAGCAAGGAATGGAACTGTGGCCCTTGAACTAACACAACACGCACTGTTACCTACCAAGTTTATCTTATTTTTTAATGGGCAGTCCATCTGTGTTACTTAATTATCACCAACTGCTGAAATAAATGCATTTCAGTACTTACAGTTTTATCTAAGTAAACATTACGAATTCTGTGGTATTATATTATGTAAGTTAAGAAAATTCCCTTTGTAATGATACTCTGGAAGGGATTTGGGGGTGACCACCTTACCATCCCTAGCAAGGAGCTTCAATGTTAACAGATGAATACAAAAATAACCAGCATTACCTAAACATTCCCATCAATCTCTTCAGAAAAAGATAATCAAGCCAGTTTTAACAAGCAGAACCTAATCAATACCATTTTTCTCTTTCATGCACTTTTCAAAGGGGGAGATTTGATTTGGAGCACGCTGTTTCGTTTTAACTATAGTCACACTTGGTTTCTGTACATGAATCATCTCTGCCCCCTCCCCCCCCCCGCCCGCCTCCCCGCACACCGGGTGACCGTCTGCGTGGCCCCTGAGATGCGGCAGGCTCCGCAGACACAGCCTGGTGCGGGTTATTAGCGCACCGCAGGTGTGTGCGTGTGATGATCAGCTTGTTTCCAGAAGAAATGGTCTCCGCAAATCATTTCTGCTTTGTGTCATCAGAGGACCTGCCCGATAATTGAATATCGTCATTGTCGGTCTGACGATGCCTTAGGAGGCATCCGTTCTGTTCTCCGTGAGGAAGCTTGGGGAGACGCCGCTGAGCCAGACCATGTGGTCTTTGTGAATCGATCTGTCTCTGTGTTTAATTAGAAAGGTTGCCTGATTTTTATCTTAGGTTCTTGGTACGAAGTGGAGGAATTCCGGCCCTCAGCTTTCTGTCCTAATCTTTCTCACGCTTGAAAAATAAGACCGTTACCCTTCACAACTAATTAGGCCCAATATTCATTCCCTGATACATTGATTCTACTGCCTAGACCTAATCATTTTCATTATTCACTGAGCTTTTTCCCAGTTCATCACGTCCCTATAGTTTCTGGGGACCTCAGAACACACACACACACACACACACACACACACACACACAGACACTTGCCATTGTAATGATAATAACACCACATTTCTGCTCTAAGTTACTTTCCGTGCACGTGATGTGTGTCAACAGTAGATTAAAAAGCCAGGCGTCTGTCCTCAGAACATGCTGTCAGTGGTTAGGTCCCCTTTGTGTCCCTTCTATTGAACTCTGTCCTGTGTCTGACTCTGCTGTTACTTTGACCACCGAACAGCCCAGCACTTGTTACTCTTCCCTTCCCCTCCCTCTTCATAAATTTCTTTGTGATTTCAACTTCAGCTTTCTTTGGAATTTTCCATGGTGCTCTGGTCTTTCAGATAGTATTTCCTAGTATAGACTTCTAGACCACAGTTGTCTTCTGATGCTCTCTGCGTATCCTCTCATCGGGCTGATTTAGTAAAATTGTATTACAGAGTCTAGTCCACTGGCCTGTGCGTACTCGTGAGACGCTAGCCCTGCTTTCTCCTGTCGTCGCCGGAAACCTCTCTGTGACAGAGCTACTTGAACACACGTTTCTTTCTACCCGCAGTTCTTAAGGAGTCGGGGAGAGCAGTAAATATCTGTTTGCAGGTTCAGTTTCGTACCTTTTCAAATCTCACTTCCCACACCAAGAGTCAACGCAGCTTTAAACAGTCCTAGGTTTAAAAGGGAACACAGTGTGTGAGATGTTGAAAGCCTGCTCCACAAACACTCTATTTTACCTATGTCTGTTTTAAAGATGCACCTTGCAGTATCTAACTTTAGTTTGTGGTTTCAGGGGTTATATAGGTAAATTACGCAAACTCTTCATTAACAAAAATAACTGGTGATCTTTTGCACATACACTTGCAGCCGCACAACTCTCGGGGAGTACAATGGCACCCTTTTAGTAGCCTACTTCATTTTCCCTAACGGTATAAATCATTAGGAATAAAGCGTGTCCTGTCATTGTAGCTAGTAATTGGTGACATTTTCTTGTCACTGTGGGATTATAAATAACAGCAATGTATGTGCTGTCAACAGATTCATTATGTTATGAAAAACGTAAGGCACCAGCCTGTTTCTTTTAACGGTACTTTGCATATTTCCTGTATTAGGTATGACAGTAACATCTTTACAGAGTTTTAAAGAATGCACGACAGAGCACGTTTCATCATCAATAACTTTAAATTGTCTTATTATGCTTTAGATGTGTTTTAATTATTTCTATTTCCTTCGTGGCTCCCTTGGAAAAAAATATTTTTCCAAGAGTTTTTTGTGTACAAACAGATATTTGATCAATAAGACAGGTTTTTTTTTAAGTGGTAAAACATACAAGAGACAGACAAAAAAACTAAGCATTTGTGGTACATTTTTATATAGCTCATGTCGTAAAAATATTTCTCAAAGCTGTAAGAGTAACTATGAATACAAGGTCCTCGGAGCTTGTGTGTGTGATAAATAGAGGTGACCTGTCCCGTCCGGAAGGAACCAGTAGTCCATCTGGAAGGAACATTCCCATGGACAAGTCCCATATCACTTCCCTCATTGATGATTAAACAAACCAGTGTGTTAACTTCCCACGTGAGCGCCCCAGCCGCGCTCTGGACCTGCCGCATCTCTGACCGCCTCCCCCTGGGAAGGGAGATAAGATCCCTCAGGGTCAGCAGCTTCCACTGCTTCCCCAGAGGAGGTTTTGTTTTTCTCTGCTTCTTCAACACCAAGACGGAGAAGCTCCTGCTGGGTTAGGGACAGGGGCCAGCAGGCACGCTGCTCCCGCTTTCATTGGAGCCTTGTCCTCTGGACCGGCTGATCTGCCTTCCCGTGGGGGTCTCTGGAGCACGACTCGGTGGGCGCAGAGGCCAGCCAGCTCTCGGGCGCCTCTTGGCACCGTGACCCCCCGCTGAGAGGAGGTCATCTGGGCTGCTCACTTCAATTCCCCCTTTCCAGCAATGCGACACTTCTGAAGTTTATCTCAGGTTCCCCCACTTGGCAAAAACATCATTACCCAAGTTTATTTTGTGTTTTATTTACTCACTCAAGACACAGAGCCAAAGCATTGTTTCTGATTCTCCAGGGACTGCAAAGCTGCAAAACAAGACCTACCAGGGTGCAGCACAGAGCACAGTATTTTAGAAATAATTCTCAGGGAGGCCAGAATCACTTGTGCGTTTCAGAGTTCTTTAGTCCAGTGCTCGTCCCTTTTACTATTCCTGAATTCGTTTCTCATTATTTGGGGCAATACATCGATAGTTCAGATGTCCCTTTTCTTCCCCTGAAGGATTTTTTTTTTAACAATGAGAAAATGTTTAAGTTTCCCAAACGTAACCTTCTATAAAAATGTTTTAACATGATGACCTCACATAACTTGCATCATATATTTTCAAGCCAAAATGATGTACCTGAGTAGAGCGGAATTTGCTATTTTTGTATTCTTCATTACTATTTCCAAATTACTCCCAAAATTTCAAGGTTATTCCTTGTCTTACTTCTTTAATGAAGTCTTTTCACTGCCACATACTTTGATCAGATTCAGAGTATTTGTTTATTGCAAAGCTCTCCTTTGCCCCTGGTATACAGGAAGCATCCATATTACCTAATTCACATTTCTGTTCTTCTTTTCTTCTTTCCTTACATCTACAAATCTCTATTTCTTTCCTCTGAGTCTCTTGATTTCTCACTCCGTAAACTGTCTGTTTACCATAGGAGGCAGGATAAAACTGAATCGATCTTAGGAAACGTATATTCGCTAAGCTTATTTTTCCTGTTATTTAAATACCTTATCTTTCTCTTCCTTGAGATTTGTTATGAGGACATTATCAAAGGCTCTCCCTTGTTATTTACCATCCTGTAAACAGACCATGTGCTTTCTTGTGCCTTTGCCTTGACGGTGATGTGCAGAAACTCTGCCATAACCTCCCAGCTATCCTGGTGGAGTCCTGCCAGGTCCTCAAGGCTCCACTAAAGTGCCTCTTCCTGTTAGTCCTCCCTGCAACCCCCAGGGGAGCTGAACTGACCCTCCTCTACATCCCCATGGTGTCCGTGCACCCTCCCTTCGCAGGGCATTTAGCATTTACTGCATTATTTTTTAACTGCATTATTTTGAAGTTACCTATGTGTCTGTCTTATTTTCCTATACTGGATCATAAATGTCTAGAGAAGAGGAACTAGACTTTTAAAATATATTCCAAGGTTTGTGTAGCAATAGAGCTAAACCCCAAGGAGATGCCCCATTAAGTTTTGGAAGGAAGGGAGGGAGGGAGCGGGGGGAGGGAGGGAGGGAGGGAGGGAGGGAGGGAGGGAGGAAAGGAGGAAGGAAGGAAGGAAGGAAGGGAGGGAGGGAAGAAGGGAGGGAGGGAGGGAGGAGAGGAGGAAGGGGGGAAGGGGGGAAGGGGGGAAAGAAGGAAGGGAGGGAGGGAGGAAGGGAGGAAGGGAGGGAGGAAGGAAGCAAGGAAGGAAGGAAGGGAGGGTCCATTGAACTGAATGAATGAAGTACCCATTGAACAGGGCATAGTGTCAGAAAATGGTGGGGGTTATAAATAGAAAATCTTAGCTCTGTGCAGACAAACCTCTTGCTCTTCCTACGGGGAAAGCAGACATTTGGGTGCTCGGACTTGTGAAGATGTTTTATAAAGAGGGGTATCTCGTGGAGGTTCCTTAAGGCACGTTTGCAAGAAGGAGGATGAGCACGCGGACTGCCGAGACAGACGGCTTTAATCAGCATGCAGGCCGTCGGCGCAGCCACGGCGATGGCGTCCTCTGATTCGCTTTCCCTGGGATTCTTCCCTGCGTATTCAGATGCTTGCTTAGCTTGGAATTTTAAACATTAAATTTATTGCCCATTGTCATTGCATATTAAAATTATTTTCCTAATCCTGAGTACTTTAATATATCACCTGTTCTTATGCAGGTGATTTATGTTTAAAAATTTCCTCCCGCAAGCTTTACGCATACACTGTCATTTGGAACACTTTTGAAATCAATATCATAGAATACTACAAGGAGAAAAATATTTCTAGAAGTACTCCCCTGTGTTCCCATTAATTTGTTTATTATCGAGGTCTTTATTAGGAATATAGTTGCTGGTGTAAGCCTATAATAAACAGACTATAATTGAATTTTCAATATTTTGTCACGTGGGAGTAATTTTCTTACAAGACCTCTGCTCCATCTTCTGACTAATTGTCAGCAGTTACTCAGTGTCACCACATTAATGTCACCAAACACTGCAGAAATAGCTACCTGATTGCGTTATAGTTAAAGATAGTCATTTCATGCCCTTGATATTTTCTCTTGAAATTATTTACCTCAATTTTAAATATCATTTAAAATGCAATAAATGTAATGAGCCTACATGATGTGAAAATACAAATTCAGACATAAGCTGAGATTTGTTGGGGTGGATGACACAGAAGACTGTCATGTCGGGCATCCCAAGGCACGGGACCGCCCGCAGACTGGGGCCGGGGGCCGGCTGAGCCGGAGTCATCGCCGGGCGCGGGCAGAGTGGACCTCGGACCGCTCCTTCCCCATGCTGTCCTTGTTTTCTGGGGAAGTTCCTTTATTTTTTTCTGTGACCCTCATCCGGGGTGACTCAGACATAATGCCGATATTCTATCATGCTGAATAATACCCTAATAGGATATTATCCAAAGGAAACAAAGACGATAACAGTTGGAAAAGCTGGACGCAGGTCGAGTAATGGGGGAAATAAATACCCTTGTTCTGGCCAGTGCCATGCGGTTAGAATTGAGCGTGTCACACATCCAGACACCAGTCACCAGCCCTGGAGCCATCCAGGTTTATGTCTGTGGTCCCAATATAATCAATACTTCCTCCTTCCACCCTTAAAAATGTTTAGGGCCATTAAGTTAAATGTTTAGGGGTCACCCAAACATTTTTAGTTTAGTACGCCCTCCATTTCCCAGGCGGCTTGCTAGTGACCCACACAGGGAAATGAAATCAACCGTGTTTCTGTTCAGGAATCCTACCCTTCGCCTACTCTGCACACCTGTTTGTTCAACAATTACATTTTACATTTTCATATGGGCCCAATTTATTTTTAAATCAAATATTTTAACTCTTTGCTCGTTTCTGATACACGGTGCACAGAAATCGAGTCGTACATACAGTTTCTGGCGGCGTAGCTTGATTGAGTGGAAGCCAGCACTGATGGGTGGGCACCCACGAGGCCCAGGTTCCGTGCTAGGTGGTAGGGAGGATAAAGGCAGAAGGCAGTTCCCTGGGGGGAGGGGGCACTGAGGTTCAGAAGCGGAGGTGGGGGGCACTAACGAGAGTCAGCCACCTACTCTTTGCAGGTGCCGTGCTCATGTTAAAAGCAGCGATCCCTAGTTTACAAACAAGGAGACCGAGGTACAGAGAGGTGCATCCCCCATCTGTCCTGAGCATCTGCATGTGCCGTGGTACAGAGCACAGGTCATCTGCTGATGAACCAGACTGGGGGGGGGGGGGGGCCTGCTCCGTGGGGCTCACACAGGCAGGCAGTCCCGCCACGTGCAAGGAAGGATCCGGCTTCGGGGAGAGGGCGAGTCCCGGGAGGAGGGAGAGACGTCTCGGGACCAGACAGTCAGGGAAGTCTTCTCCGGAAGAAAGACAAGTTTAAGGCTGAGATGTGCGGGATCAGAGTGAGTGGGTCAGGTGACTGTGTGGGAGAGGGTCCAGAGGGAAGAGTGCCCCACCCCCCTACCGGGCCGAGGAGGGCGGAGCCTGCCACAGCCCGGTGGGGGGGGGGGGGGGCGGGGGCTGACCGACCATAGGTGGCTGAGGGCCCTTTCAGGGACAAGGAGACTGGTGTGGCTCATGAACTAAGGTTGGAGAGCAAAGCTGGGCTTTGTAAAGTTTGGATTTGAAAGGAGCTTGAACGTTTTAAAAAATTAAGTTGGACCACAGAATTCTTATGTCGCAGTGGCAACCACCAAAGTGTGTTGAGCAGGGAGAGATGCGGTCCAGCTGGCCCGAGACCCCAGAGCCCACACCTAGGTCCGGGGTGGGACGCAGGCCAGCCTGAACGCAGAGCCCAGCTCCGCCTTCTAACCCACCGTTTCCCCCGAGACCCAGCAAAGCACTGAGCGAGCGCGCAGCAGGAGGTCCCGTGTTGCCAGTCACCCACAGCACAGCGCACCGGGTGCTGCTGAGCAGAAGACAGAGCATCTGTCTGCACTTTCTCGGAAGGCTTCGGGAGGAGCCGGCACTCGTCCGGAGGCCAGAGAGCAGTTCAGGGGAAAGGCAGAGCATTAAAGTGGGGCAAAAAAGTGGGGCGATGTAGGCTGCTTGTGGGGGCAGGAAACTGTATAGCTCGAGTCCCCCGAGTATGTGTCGCCCTTAGAGTGTAGGCAGCGCCTTGCAAAGGAAGGTTGAAGAAAGAATGAACAGGCTGTCCGTGCTCATCCGAGATCTTTGCACCAGTAACCAGTAAAGAGCCCCTGCAGGTATCTGAGGGGGACGGTGATGTGACCTATGAGCTATGCTTTAGGAAAGGTACACAATCAGAGAGGCAGCGCGACCTGAAACACAGATCTAGAAGGACGTGTGGAGCTGGTGGCGAGTCCAGCTCTGGACCCAGACTGCTGGGTCCCACGTTCCAGTGCCACCATTCACTCGGGGCCTCCGTCTTCCGCATCTCCTGGTGTCTTCGTTTCCGCACCGTAGGTGCCTGCTCCATGGGTTGTTGAGCCAAGTGAAGGAGGTGGGCCATGGGGCGTGTTCCCGGCACGCGTGGTGTGCAGTCAGTACTCTGCATGTGTCAGCTGCTTCACAGAAAGGTCTAGGGCTGCGGCTTCCCCAAGGGCAAGGTCAGCTTCAACTGAGTGGAGGCGAAGGGAAAAGAAGGAGGGAACTGGATGAATGATGTTAGACCAGAAACTCCAGGAATGGGCACCGTGTTGACATTGCCTCCTGTTGCACTGACGAATCACTCAGTACCCATGTGTGCATTTGGATGGAGTGCATCCATTATGGTTCCTAATCGCACACGTGTCCTGTCATGTGCCAGTTATGCATGCGCATAGCATGCACGTAGGCCGACAGTGATAATGATCAGATTTGATCATTTCAAGACAAACGCCTTGACCTACATGCCAACAACAAACTAACAGAGGGAAAGATGGGCAGAACTATCATTTAAGATGTCTCCTGACTGTGAGAACGGAGGCAGCTCCCCAAACTCACCCATTTCCCGAAACTGAACGAAGGCCACATCTTGTCTTCCCATTTCAGCGGAAGGATGATTAGTTTACCAGTGACGCAACTGAGGTTAACCCCGGCTTTGGCCGACATCCCAGATTAATTTAGTAAAATCTCCTTGAAAGTCTCTACCGCGTGCCTTCTCTGCCTCCCTGACCTCATCCCGAACCTCCTCTTGCTGGGCCTCGGAGCGGGGAAGCGGCGATGACAGGCCGGCAGAGCCGGTGGGGTGGGCCCCAGCTGGCACCGCCTCTGTGCGTCTCCCATGCGGAAGGCTCTCCTCTGCCCGTGGGGCTCTGGAGGGAGGGAGGGGTGCGCCCTGACCAGGGGGACGAGACCAGACAGCTGGCCGCCCAGGGCCCCACAGAGGCGTGACAGCAGGTGCTTCTGACAACCAGGAGAGAACTGGTCTGGGAACCCCCCTCACAAAGGGGGATCACAGAAATCAGAGACAGAAAAAACCTATTAGTCAATCCCCTTGCCCAAGATAAATTGATCCCCAGCCTGCGCGTCCCCAGCTCCCTGGCCACTCCAGCGATAGCTCTGTCAACGGGTAAGGTTCAGGGACCGTGGGATGAAGACAAAAGACTCGGAGCAGGAGGAGGAGGGAGGGCCTGGGAGGAAAAACGATCCCCTAACCATTTAAGGAAAAGTAATGACTGGAAGGAAGTGTCAGCCCTCGTTGACTCCTGCTCAGGACGGAAGGTCTGAGTAGAGACAGAAAGCTCCATGAAAAGTCCCGCGGTGACTGTTTTCTGAAGGCAACGCTGAGCATCATCTCCCCAAAGGGAAGAAGGGCTCCTGCTCACACTTCGTTCATTTTTTTTTTGCCACAGTGAGGTGGGAGGGAATACTTTTGACATCTCAAGATTAGAATTAGAGTATGCATTTTGCTACGGGAGACGTGAGAGTAGGGAAACCTCATAGGGTAATGCCCTGATAGCTTTTACTGAAGAGGCAACTGGAATGATAGTTTGTTAAATACGTGGATTTGACTGACTCTCCACAGCCACTCAGGAGCACTGAAGAATTTTGTTGCCAAAGGTAAGATCCTATTTAGATGCAGGTACATAGAGAATGAAACCTGAATTGGTTCTTACTTGCTTAGATTGCATCATTCATAAGAAGAAGAAAAAAAACTAATCCTCCAAGAAACTGCGGTAGTAATTTATCTTGCTTTTAATCACGTTAAATGATATGGCTGATTAATTGAACTGACTTGGATTGTCTGATACCTTTTTCCTGTGTTTTTGGATCTTTTCAAAATATACCCAGTCGTTTTTGTTGTGTATTTCACATTCAAAATAGCTCAGCTAAAAAAAAAAAAAACTAAAAAACTAAAAATGAACTATTAAAAAAAGTAATAGCCCTGGCTGGCATAGCTCAGTGGATTGAGCACGGGCTGCAAGTCAAAGCATCGCAGGTTGGATTCCCAGTCAGGGCACATGCCTGGGTTGCAGGCCACGGCCCCCAGCAACCGCACATTGATGTTTCTCTCTCTCTCTTTCTCCCTCCCTTCCCTCTCTAAAAATAATAAATAAAATCTTTAATAATAATAATAATAACAATAATAAATAGCTCAGCTGAGCAGTGTCCTCCTCAGCCCTCCCTTGTTCCTGTCGGGACTTAGGCAAGAATTTCGGAGAGGGACTTGCTCAGTCTGTGGCAAGTTCATTTTCAAACCTATCGTTAGGGTGTGAACTCCACCTCTGTTCTTGGGTGTCAGCTCTTCAGTGCCAACCGCCCCCACCCCCCCCACCGGCTCAGGCTCCAGACCCCTGTGACCCAGGATACAGCCTGATCCTTCCGCCACACCCACTCTGAGCACCAAAAGGCACAGAGAGGGTGAAGTTATAAGCCCCAAATTCATATGACCTTTAAAAACCTCTTTTCCCAAGGCCATTGCCTGGGTCACACTTCGGGCGCACGACCTTGCCCTCTTCGGGTTGCCTGATGCCAGACCCAGCGGCATCTGGCCCCCCAAGTTTTCAGGCCCAGCCCTCCCCCTGCCCATCAGCCTGCTGTGGTTCTTACCACTCCAATGTCTCACCTGGAACCTGAGGCCTGGGCCCACCTATGACTCACGTGGTTAAAGGAGAAGTGATTCCGGAACTTGTAAATGGCAAGGAAGGCTTTCTTTGGGACTGTTGTCACAGGTGTCAGTTGAGATCGCAACTGGTACAGTATTTGGGTTCCGGTCTGAATACAATGGGACCAAGTGGGAATTTATAGTCAAGGAGCAGGTTGGGGAGTCGGTAGATGGAAAATCACTGAGAGGAGACACTACGGGTAGGGAGATTCTTGCTACTCGGACTCAAGAGGATTCCGTGCTGAAGGCAGACCAAGGACTTGTCCATCAAAGGTTGGGTGCGGGCTTTCATCAGATAGGGCGGGTGTGAGTGAGAGTCCCTCCAAATGGACACGGGGGGGAGGAGGGCAGACTCAGAAGAGCCTGACTAAATTGGGTCAAGGAGAGCGCCTTTGTCCGTGAGACAAGTAGCAGTTTCATCCCAAGTATTTGTCTATACAGTTGTCAGCCGTGTATGGTGCTGCCAGGGGCAGGGCTGTTTCCGTGCACGCGGGTACGAAATCTAAGCTCTCTCGCGCTCGCATCCTCTGCAGTGGGATTCTTGCCTGGTCCCTCCGCAGCTCGCCCTGGGCCCCGGAGGGCTGGCCTTCAGGTTTTACTGAAGATGGATCTTTAGGGGGTGGCCGGGGTGGGTGGGGGGACCATCCAAGAAGAGCCTTGGAAAACGGTTCAGTCATGATGCTCATATCTTTCACACTCACCCCGTGAAGTCGATTTTATCAAATGAAGAAAAACGTCTACTCCCATGTGACATTTTATTCTGAGCCAAATTAGAAGGGAAGGGAGTTAATGTGTTTATCCTCAGAAAAATTGGCAAAGTTTTCTTTAAAAACGTCTTGTGCTGTGGAACCTTTTTTTTTTTACTTGAAAGTATAAACTGTCCCTCATTTAGTAGTACCGTTACTCCGAGAGAAGATCTCGGAGTCCAGGCACGTAGGTGTTGAAGAATTTTAGCATCGTGTGTGTGTGTGTGTGTGTGTGTGAGCCATGAGCACAAAACAAGAAATGCATCTGTACTATTTATTGCCTCCTCGACAACTGGGACTTCAGCAACCTTTGACCAAGCTAGAAAATAAGTAGAAGAAATGTGCCGTTGTACCTCCTTGCCGTCAGCTTTTAAAAACACCACCGACACTGAGGTATTTGTGTTTTCTTTGCTGCCGTGCCAGCGGCGTAACAGATGAGGAGAGAGTGGACAGCCGTTGCTGGCCAAAAACATCACTTCTCCACTTCCTGCAACTCGAACCTCGCTCTGCAGCCTCCCTCCTCTCCGCGATTTCCTGCTGGCTCCCTCCTCTCATCACTCTTCCTTCTTTCTGGCTCTTTTCAGGGCTCTTCCTTTTTCTTTTCCCCTGGATTCCCTCTTGCTGCCTTCCCCCAGCCCCTCCCCCCGCTGCAGTGTTTGGGGACAAGTGCTCCAGGCCAGTATTGAGTCTCTAGCCTGAATAAGCCCCATCTCCTACAAAGCCGTTTTACGCATTAGTTACCATTCTAGCTTCGGTGCAAAGGAATTTAAAAGACAGATGGACAACCCCAGAGGCAAGTTGCAGGATACCTGGAGTTTTCGTTTTTACTGCAGTTTAGGAAGGGGCTCAGCTGGCCCCTGCTGTAAGCAGAAAGAGCGCCATGGAGCTTCCTGGAAAGAAAAACCCTCCCGCTTTTCAGTGCGAATTTCAGAATTCATCCAAACACGAAAGCAGGAGTATGTGGAGAATGTGGAATTGTACAAGTGAGGAATCGTGCAAGGTAATTCTGGTGAATGGAAGGATTCCAGTGCGTCTTACGGAAATAACACGTTAGTACTACTCCGTGCAACAAAAAATCTATCACTATACTTGTATAATATTTGGTAAAGGCTTCTATTAAAAGTTATTTTTAAATAAAAAAAAATAAAATGAGTTAAAAGGGAAATGAATGAGTTTGAAATTTTTATGAATTGATCTGTTTATCCTTTTCCTTGCCTGGACCATAAATTATTTCAACAAGAAACTGAAACCTCAATAAGAAAAAGAGGTTTCTTAAAACTGTTAGCAGATGACAAATGAATGGTTTTAAATTATTTCTTGAGATGCGCTATTTTTCTCTTGAAAGAGTAACTTTTTATCATTCATAGTATCAAGTTTTTCTGTGGCATTCTTATAAAGTAACCAAACTGATATCCAACCTGCATTTTAAAAATCATGCCACCTTCAGTCCTACACTGAGCAAAAGTAGCATTTACCTTAAAAAATACTCTACAAAGAATATTATACATTTATTTAGAATACATGTCTTATACCCTAAGTGGCAGAATCTCACTGTTGACGAAGCAGCATGTCGGAAGAGAAGGTGAACCCTGAGCATAGTGGTGAGTTACTCTTTGGAAAAAATCAATCACGCAGTCGATCCGAAATCACAAAAGTATCCCTGAGCCTGCGGCTGAAACGAGTGACGTGGTCAGCACAGCGGGGCGTGACGTGGAGCCCACGTAATCGGGAGGCGTCAACAGCCGTGAATCCCAGGAAGACATTCTCACAGAAGAGACTCCCATGAGCAAGTCTACACCCTCTTAACAAAAAGGGGTGGAAGTTTTACCTTGTGCTATTGTTGGAAGTCTTTGTGTGCCGAAGGGAAAGAATGACATGTAAAGCAGAACTCTAAGTTCTAGGGGATACTAACTGGAAATAAAAATAATAATTCAGTTTTGTTTCGGATTTTCCCCTCCGCGTGGTTAGGCAGAGGCATAAACCATTTGCCCCTGCAGAGAATGGGTTTTCACGAGTTAGGAGCAGTTGTTAACGCCGGGGAATGAGGGTGTGGCTAACTCTCTGGACATTGTGCGTGTTTTGGAGTCTTTTCTCCATGACTGTCTCTTCCCCTCCATCAAGGTTGCTCCCCCCAGCACAGAGGTCCATCCGCGCATCTCTGGAATCCAGGGACCACTTCCTCCCTGGTCTCCCCTAACCCGGCCACCCTCCCCCTCAGTCCTCAGCCAAGGCCAAATCAAGGTCCCTGGAAACTTTCTGTTACGTTATTTTCCTAAAAAACAATTTTCTGACGATGATAATAACAACGATAATGTCATAAATATTCATTGAACAGTTCTATGCACTAAGCTGTGTTAAATCTTTCACGACGTTATATCATTTAACCCTCAAAACAATTTTTTGAAGTGTGTTTGACTAGTCACCACCTGCCATATGGAAAGGTTTGAGGTTTGTGCAGGGCTGGGTCCTGGGCAGCTGGTGCCAAGGGAACTTTTCACAGGTGTCCTCTCATGTGGTAGTGTAGACTTCCAAACACCTGCAGAAGCCACACGCATCCTACCATCTCCACAACACACTTATTGTTTTCCATGTAATTTTCTCCCGGGGCATATGAAGATGAACTTCATAGAACATCTGGAAGTTCGCTGTAACTTTGTTGTAGTATCACACTTTTGAATCTCAAGTGGATATCATAAATGAAATTGAATGGGAAGCTCCCGGGCCACCCCAATTTCCCGGACACATTTATCTGTATCACAGACCCGAGAACCGTTTTGAAAGGGTTAGGAATCCATGACCAGCAGTAGCTGACCCTGCAGGGAGGGCCGACCGATAAACAGCTCGGAGACGGATGGAGCCCGTGTCCTCCCTCGGACAAGGTGGCCGCCAGCCTCTCCTTCACGCCACCATCCCTCGTCAGCATTATTAAATCGGGTCCCTTGTCCAACTGAGGTTTCAAACATAAATTATATTACAGTGTCCCTGTAGCAATGTCTAAAGCCATAAACGAAGAAGGAAGGATGTTCTCAATACATCCCACATCATTAACATGTCAGATTTCTTTTCCCATCTAAGTGAGACTGGGATGTTCTCCAACTTTTCATCTGGACTGTGAGTGCAGTTGCCGGGGTCTGGGAGGGAGGGAGGGAGGGGGGCGCAGATGAAAGTACCAGTTTTGTGTTTCAACTAATCTGATCCCCCCGACCAGCTGGCCTCCCCACCTGCCCCCAACTCTGCTCGCAAACTGCACATCGGAGCGGCGGATCAAAGCCAGACCCCTGTGCAAGCCCTTTCCGCGGAGGGAGCCAATTTGGGTTTGGTAGATGGAATAAAGAGGTGAGAGAGCTGTGCCCAGGACCTAGAAATTATACTTCGAGTGGAGAGAAAGTAATTTCGAAGCCATTTTACCTGTCAGGGGAAAAAAAATTACGCGTCGTGATTTTAAGGATTAGTGATTTTATGCAGTGAGTGCGGCATGAGCAAGATGTGAAATGTAGGTAACAAGGAATACGACAAAATAGACGTTTGTTCAACAGTGCATCATATTTGAAACAAAAATGCCATTATCGATTAAATCATTTCTGTGCAGACTCAACGCGATGGTTTCGAAACTGCGTTTCAGTGGGTGACTCTTGTGAGGTCACGGTACGAGGCCTAAGATAAATCCTTTGAGGGCGCCCCCGGCCCACCCCCTTCAGTCTCGTTTTCCGTTTCCTTGACTGTGTTAACATGAAACTCTCTAAGAGTGACAGGCCACGGTGAGGGGATCCCAGGTGGGCTGCGGGGTCTGCCGGACCAGCTGTTCCTTCGTGCAGATAATTCTTCTCTCAGAGATTCGCAGCTCCGTTTGCATCCAACAGACCAGGGCGCGTCTCTGTGCCGCCCGGTCCTGATGTTTCAAAGGAAAGCAGATTGCTAATTTATTAACTGCTGCATTTCCTCGGGGCTTTATCTGCGGGACGCTGCCGAGTCGCCGAATGTTGTAAATACGAAGAACTTAGCAGCAGCACATTCGGGGAGAGAGCTGGGGACTTGGTTGTCCGCGATGATGTTGCCGGGGCCAAGGGCCCCTCGGAGCGCTCTTGTTGGCTTAGCTGGGCAGGAAGCCTGGTGCGGCGGGGCCGCAGGTCACTTCTGAGGCTGCAAACGGTATGGCCTGTCCTACCAGGTAGTTAGCAAGGTGATGACGGTCAGACGCGGCCGCAGCATGTTTTACGATGTTCCTGAATTGTCTGTGTGCTCCAGGGACGTTGGACACCAGATGCATTCCCAGCGCTGCCTTCCCTTTAGCCCAAAGCACACTGCCATCCCCACGCCTCCACCCCCTCTTTAGAGCTGGCTTCTTCCTCTACAAAATGCTCAAAACACCTGATTTCTGAAGTACAATTGGGGGAATAGGGCATACTCTTTAATTTTAAGGAATTTCGGTCATAAGCTGGACAAATGATGCAATGTTTTATTCCTTAATTTCAAAAGGGATGCACTGAGCGCAGGATCGGACTGGACTGTTCCCTGCCTTCAGAGAACTTCACTTGTATTTCGACTATAAGTATTCTCAAGTTACTAATAGTCCAAACTGGGTGGCTCTTTTATCTGTCATATGCCTTTATGTCAAGTTTTTTTTTTAAATCACATTTTCAGTACAAAGGCTGTGGGGTTTACACAGTTAAGGGTAACTCTTCCTCCAGGCTGTTTTACGCCGCCATCCCCACCTGCTCTACCTTCCGGAGTTGAGGTCACTAATAAGAGGCATTAACACGTCTGGTATCACCGGGGACAGGGGAAACCGAAATCAGCCGAGTGGCTTTCACTGTGAAACGGTAATGTTGACTCCCTCGCCGTCCAACTGGAGGTCTTTTCTGTGGGAGGAAATAAGTGCGAAGCTCCCACTCCAATGTAACTGTAATGGATTTAATTGCATGTACCTTGAAATAGGTGTTTGGCTTCGTGGCACGTCCAGGCAGCGATCCGGCACCAGCCTTTCTGGAGCAGTGCTCAGGAGAGTGCTGGGGACTGGAAATACAGGTTCGGGGTGACAGGGGAAAGATGGGTCCTGGGGTGGGGTGGGCACCAGGAATCGAAGGGAGAAGACAGAGGGTAAAGCCCCTGACCATGGAGGGTTCGGGGTGGAAATGCAAAAGGAGGGAGTGGAGGGACAGAAGAGAAACAGGGTCAGACTACAGAGAGTACAACGCCCCATGAATGAAAAGAGAAATCAATGCTTCGAGGAAGCGGGTCCTTAGAAGGCTGGAGTGAGGAAGCAATGAGCAAGCAGAAGAGGCTGCCCTGCCTACGTTTGAACAAAGTTTCCTGGTGAACAAGAGGAGCTGTTGGGACGCAGCATGGAAGACAGAGGAACTAGCCAAGGACAGGGATGCATGTCTTTTTAAGGATCAGAGAGATTTGTGTGTGTCTGCATAGACGGAAGCTAAAGATCTAATCAGACAGAGTACAGAGAAATGAATGGCAGTTTGTCTTCGTGGATAAAAGATCCACGAAGCTATCAGAGTGCTGCTTCTTAATGAGATCCATGTCCATCGCCACCTCTGCGTAGCGCATCATTAAAAGTAACTAACAAAAAAACGTTGTTAAGGGCACATTAGTTGGCTTGGGTCTTTACATCTGAATCCTGTTCCTACATACTTTTCAGCACTTGTTGACAAGTCATTAGGGAAAAGAGTGTTTAGTTCAATATTCTGTGTCATCTAAGAGAGTTGTGTCACTGAAATAAAAACATTGGATTAATACTGCTTTAAACACACACAAAAAAACAAAAATGCTGTGAATAGCCCTGTCTCTATTCACAAGCCATAAATAAATGAGTCTTCAGGTGTAAGTAGAAGTAAAAAGGCTGGAGAAGAAGAATACACAGAAAACAAGAGAACTTAAAAAGCAGGTGGTGAGAAATGTATGCAGACACTCTATATCAAAGTAAAGAAATGACCACTTCACCAGTGTAACATGTGTATGCCACCAAAAGATAGTTTTCTGTCCTAGAAATTCACCATAAGCAATAATTAAATGACCCGGAGTAGACATCCATAAACACTGTTAATGGACTTTGCAGTTATCATTTTTTAAGACACAAGATTCCTTTAACTTGATCCCTTGCTTGGATATTATTTTTAAATACCATCTAATATCCTGTTATAGATTTTTTTAGTAGACTAGTTAACGAAATGTCACCAATCCATGAGAGTTGGCAGGAAGTCAATGACACTTTATCACAGAGGGCTGCTGGCGTGTTCATAGTCATAACGATCCCTCTAATATACATTAACAGTTTCCTTCCGTATCGCAAAGCGATTGGGTATAATGGATGCCAAGCGAAATGTGGCTGGTTGGATATTATGGCTCACGAGTCCTTTAGAGTTTTCAGTCACTGACCAGAAACCGCACACTAGGGCAGAGAGAATAATTACACTTTTATAGTTGTGATCTCAGCAAAGAATAGCTTTTAGGTAGCACCAGGTGATTCAAAACAAAATTTAGTAATAGAGTAAAATAAACACACCCTTGGGCTATCTCAAGACCAACAGTGTAGTTCCATTCGGAGGTCACCGTGCATCTGAGGCGAGTTCTGCCTGGCTTGTCACTTCTTACCGCCAACCCACTGGTTTCTCTCCTTCTGCCTACTTTAGGTTTGTATCCAGGAAAGAAATCTGAGATTTTTTTTTTATTATGGAGTCTTTATGAGCACATGGACCTACCTCTCCCCGAAACTGAACCAGAGACAAAAAACCAACCTTGCACAGTTGAAACATGCGTGCATATGGAAACAAAAGGGGATGTGAATTAGCATTGACCACCTTCTCATCAGGCTGACCCGCCTGGCTTGTAAAAAATGTGAGACCACGTGCAGAAGGGACGCAGTATTAAGCCATGAATCAATGTCTTGGAGTGGCATGTGTCCTCCTAACAACTGGAGTGTGGCTTTATTGCACCTGAGTGTGGGACCATTTAAAAGAATTCTGTGTAAGCTCTGAGACATGATGTTCTAGTTTTTGTGTTTTCATCATTTAAATAAGTTCATTTTTCAGATTATTTTACACTGTCCTTTCTACAGTTGCCTGAAAATAAGTCTCGAGAATCAAATTGATGTTTAATCACGAGTTCTTGATGTTAGACTTCAGCTCAACTAAATTGAGCCAGAATATTCTTTAAGCATAAAGAACGGATTGCCCAGATCCCGGGCTCACATTTCAGGCCTTTGCTAACGTGGCATGGACCGGCTGCAATTCCCAGACTGAGGAGAAGTGATGGGCATATTGGATAAAAAAAATGCCACACAGGCCAGAAAGATAAATTGTTTGGGTTGTCTTTTTGCAAGTTTGAGGTCACGATTCATTCATCTTGTTACTTTGCTATATCCCTTTAGTGGCTTCCATTGCTGGATTAAATATCGAGTGGTGGCCCATCATTCAATAGACAGGCTCTCCCAGTTTGGCACCAGAAGCCTTTTGATGCTCGGAATGGAACTGCGTGCGCCCGGAATGCCAAGGGTAATCGTGCTGATGATCGCGTCCGCGAGATTAATCCCTCGACAGTATTATCAGACGATTCTTCGCCCGTGGGTTTGTCCCTGAGGTGACACTTCTGAGACAAATGGAGGGACTGAGCGTTTTAGGGGGGACCTTGGGCCTTCCGTACCGCCCAGCTCCTCCAGAAAATTAACCCGTTAGCAGAGGGGCCACGCAACTTCCCGCACATCAGCACGAACACTAGGCTTGCCACCACCAAAGCTGAAAGTAAATTTGAAGAGATTCAAAATATGTGGGGGGTAGTATTAATTAGTAATAGAGAATGTTTTAAAGATCACTTTAAGTAAAATTTTGCCCTCGTGGGCAAATAGGCACAATGAAAGTACTAAGCTAATACACTGTACAATAAGTCTAATCATTCCAAGAGTATGCCAGCCACTTGTAGCCTGAGATGTAATGCTTAAAACATTTAGTGTAGTCGCTGCCCTCCTAAGCATTTTGAGTACTGCTTACAGACTCAGCCCATGAAAAGGGAAATGAACATGTTAACAGTTAAACATGCGGTTTAGCAAAGAGACCCAAGAGGCTTTAAGGATAAATGCATGTACTTTTAAAAAATACAATGCAATATACAAGTGATGTATTATAAAAGTGTGTACCTGAAACATATAATTGTATTAACTAATGTCACCCTAATAAAATTCAATTTAAAACAATTTTATTTACAAAGCATAAAGTTAAAGTTTGGCAAGAAGCAGGAAGTCATTCACTGTCTCTCTGCCTTTGTAAAAAAAAAACTTTTCTTACATTTGTCTGGAATGTACAATATGCCCCAAATAATAATATTTCACTCCTTTCTGAAGTTGCTGAAGCCCAAAAGTTCTTCAAGGTGGTTGAGGAAGGGAAAGATTTTGTCTAAAATTTTCTTTCCTTCAAATCAGTCTACTCTTTCTCCTAGATTATGCTATTTTAAATCATCATAATAATCCCATTGTGCGCCATGAACCGTTACGTCATTTTTCATTTTTTTCCTCAATCTAAGCACATTTGGATTTTTTCTCATTTTTTCATAAATCATTTATTCTGCTCCTTTCAGCACTTGGATTTATCTCTGGCTTCTGGCTCCCTTCCAGCTCACCCATGGCTGTGTGGAGGGCGGGGGAGGGGCCTAAGTCAGTGCTCACTGTCGGGACGAAGCCTGGGGGGTCCCAGAGACGACGTGAGGGTGTAGTGGTAGTAGTCCCCCCTTGTCCACGGCTCTGCTTTCCAGGGGCTCAGTTAGTTGTGGTCAACCTCCCTCTAAAAATACTGTATGGAAGATTCCAGAGCAAGAACTCACAGTGTTTACATTGCACGGTGTTCTAAGCAGTGTGACAAAATCTCTCACACCCGGCTTCACCCTGCGGTGATGTGAGTCATCCCTTGGTCTTTGCTGCGGGGCCATTTGGTCGCCAGCGTGGTTATCAGGTCCGCTATCAGAGAGAGAGAGAGAGACCACATTCACATAATTCTTACTACGGTATATCGTTTTTCCTAGTCTGGGTTTTGCTGGTTGTTATTGTTCATCTCTCATTGCGCCTACTTGATAAGTACAACTTTGCTGTATGTACAGACGTATAGGAAAAGTCATAGTATATATGTAGCACTTGGTGCTCCCCACGGTTTCAGGCACCCCTGGGGGGCCTTGGAACGTGTCCCTCATGGACAAGTGGGGACCACTGTAGGCTCCTTGAAGCAGATGGCCCTGAGGTTGAATTCTGTCTCTGCCACTTCCAGCTATGAGACTGACATGAGGTTATTAAAACCCTCTGTGCCTCAGTCTCTCTCTCTCTAAAATGGGGCTAATGATACCTACTTGACGGGATGGTTGGGATTCTTAAACTGGGAAACGGTTGCTGGCACAAGGTGTCCAAACAAAAATAGCTGAATTGATATAATTACTGTGCATTTTTAATTGACCAGTTATTTCAGATATGATTATGAGTTTCCTATAAATCTCTAATTTGGACTTTTTTCATGAAAGATTTTGTGTCTATGATTCCTTTTGAATCCAACCTTATAAAAAGAAACAAATCCTTCCAGTCAATATACACATGAAAAGCCATGATATGAATAATAAAGGAATTGTGAAATCACATATGTAGTCAAATAGAACTGCACACTCGTTATATGTACGAATAAAGAATGGAAGAGTTCGATGGATTTAAACTGGAAAGAGACCACCAAGACCCTAACTCAACCCAAGAAAGACAATGGGAGCGGAATATGAAGACAGGGAATGGGTGGTTTTGACATAAAAAATTATCAAGCAAGAGGTAACAGGAGGCAACGAATGCCGAGCCCAGGAGTCGGCGACACAGTTGGGCACTGGCTGTGGACCGGAGGCCACGCTGAGCATCTGTCCTGAGCCTGCGATGGCCGTTGTGCCTCCACTTTACAGAGGAGTCATCCAAGCCTGACAAAGGTTAGAACAGCCCTTGCCCAGGTCCTACGGGGTCAAGTAGGGAAGCTGGGGCTCAAACACAGGTGTGCCTGACAAAATCCCATCCCCAAAGTTCCCACGCTTCGGCGAGCAGGCCGATCACCTGGAGGATGTGTCCGCTGAGCCCGCTCCAGTCTCTGGTGCTGCAGGCCTAGGGCGGGGCCTGGGGCGGGGCCTGGGGGTCTTCGGGGCGGGCTGTGCTGAGGATGCGCTTTTAGAACCGCCGCTCCATCCCTGTGCTCCGCTTCTTGGGTTAATAGTGATCAAGTTGGACCCAGCACGAGAGCACGTGTCTCTGAATCCTTGACGCATTAAGCTAGAACAGGCTGAGCTCCTTTTCACCAAGGGTGGCAGGGATTCCAGGCCCTGGACGGGCGTTAGGCTGCAGATCACGTGCTGATGGCTCTTCGGAAGGGAAGGAATGGGCGGGGGGCAGGGTACCCACAGACACACATTCCACCGCCACCTCCACTCCTCGGGTCACTGTGTTACTGGACAGACACCCTAACTTGCCTTCCTGTATTCCTCCTCCAACAGCACTGTTAAAGCAACAGCACAGGGTCAAGGTTGGTGGCTGCTGACTCACTGCCCAGTTTTTACGAGCTGACCTAAACTTGACTGGCCGGGAGGGGACCAGGGAACGTCAGGGAGTTTCACAGCTGTGTGTTTCCAACTCACTATGCTGAGCTCCTGGGAGCTGAATAAAATCTGTCCACCCCCTTGATTGGTGAGGACTTACAATGTGGTTATCAAAGCCATGGAAAGTTAGAGGAAAAGTAAAATGTTATACTTTCCATTTTCATTTAGCTAATAGCCAATGCAACCAGATACACCTGTGGCTAGCACTAAGTTCCTTTCCTTAGCGGGAAACGGCAGTCATCACGTGAGCATCAGAAAGCACTTGGTGAGCATTCGGTTACCTCTTTGAACGTGGCAGCTGCTTGGGTCCCGTACAGAATAAGCTCCAAGAGCTAGCTCTCATTTGGGGGTTAAAAGGTATGGGTGCCGACTCTTCATTCAGTTCAGTTCAGTTCACTCAGCATGCTCTAGCAAGCACTTACTGCTTGCCTTCTTATGTTCATACCAGGCGCAGTCCTGGGCTTGGTTTTATGATGGATAAATGCAGCCCCTGTCGGACCAGTGAGCTAGCCCGTGCACTTTAGGGAAGCCGTTTCAGCTCTCGGATGCACAGACTGATAAGCCTGTAAATCACTGCACACCACCTCCAATAGCTAAGTGGTACCTGCAGGAATTAGGAGACCTCAAATGCCAAATTCTCACCTTGGTTAAAATATGAGTAAATGTTTTTGGCCAAGTGGTTTAGATGGGAATGAGTGCAGACACTATTTTAAAATACTGAGGCTGGTATTTTTTTTTCACGTTTAAAATAGCCAAGACTGGTTTCTTCTTAGAACCCCTTAACTGAATGCTAAACACAGGCAGCTCTTTCTTGGTGCAGGCACCCGGGCAGAAGCCGGTGACAGCTAACAGTGTGCCCCGTACCTGGGACGCCTTGTTTGTCGACCTGTTTGTAAACATGTATTACTGCATGCAGCAAAAAGCCTGAGTTGCTTTTTGCCTTTTGCATCAGCTCTCGGTGATGCTTCAACTACCTGGCCAGGGGAGAATTTTGCACACCTGCTTGCACCTGGCGACGAGGACGAACAGGTTCCCGGCATTCTGTGTGTGGGGCCACGGCCCGTTTGAGCTGTAGCGCGCACCCCTTGTTCGGCTTTTGTTCTAACCTTCAGGGACGATGCAGAGTGTGCCGCACGCTGCTGCACCACAAGGTCACTGCTGGCCGTCCAGTTTGCAGGCCTGGATGTGCGATGTTGCTGTGAAGGGCAAGTTTACGACCAGCGAGCCCCTGGCAGTCCGTCACCTCCCCTGATTCCGGTAAAAGGGTCTCCAGATGGGCTGTGTCTGCAACTACTGTTAACATTCCTGCCTTTGTAGCATCTTGGACGTGAAATTCATGAACTAACCCGCATTCCTTCTTTGCTGTTTGGAAAACTGAAGTTTGGTTTCCAAGGCCATTACCTGTTTCACGGGTGTGTCTTGGGGGAAGGAGGAGGCAGCTGTTCAGATACTGAAAATATTTCCTGGTATTTTCTGCCTCCAATTTTTTGGTTATACATGAGAGACCTTATGTAATGTTTAATGTTTCAATTTACTGTCTGCATTTTCAGCCTTAGTATTTGTCATCTTGTTCCAATTTAATGAAAGCTTATTTGGCCATGGTTTCCCCTGGAAAGCAGAACACACGTACAGCTTTCAGCAATAATATATATTTTTCTTCTTCTTTTGGATTCAAACAGCCTTCTAAAATTTTCTCTACTGAAATCCTGGCAGAGTTATTCCTTCAACATTTGGCTGAGGGTTTGGAATGTTTTAAACATTCCAAGTGAATGGGATCAATTACTGGAACCTAAAATGGATAACCTTTAAGACACAAAGCTCGCGTTTTTCTTAATCATCTCATTACATGACATTTTTTCTGTTTGTATATCGATAAAACACTGTATGTTGGCTAAATAAGGCGCATTTCATTTATTTCCAAGTTCTGTTGATATTGTAAAGTGAGCATATTACATGTAACATTAAAGTTATTTTTAAGATCTAACATCTTTGCGGAGGAGAGAAATAAAATTCGGAAGACGGATAAACTTGTAACAATTTAGCAGTCTAACAAAGTATAATAAATAGCAAAATCATGGATTGGAAATGAATCTCAAAAAAAATTCACAATACAAACATAATTTTTTAAGCTCTGTCTTTCTAATTGAGGGAGCTCCGAGTCTTTTTCTGATTCATTCTTAGCTAGTGTCATTTCATTACTGAAGTTTTTCTCCCCCCACCCCATAACATCACTGCTCCCTCTGAGAGATGCTTACTTAGAAAGGGTTATATAGTCATCCCCTCCTTAATTTATTCAGCAGCTTAATTTAGGACACACTCTGCACTTCAAGGGCAGAAAAGAAGCAAGGTATCGGCAACTTAGAGATCTGACTTTTGATAAATATAAATCTGGAGCAACTGCCTGCTGACGGTATGTAGCGGAGGTAGCCTGAGACGGGCAGATGGCCGCAATGATGGAAAGAAATATTACAGCCAGGGCATTCCTGCTTCTGCTCCAGTGGACGCAGGATACATTAGCAGAGTCCTCTCTCAGCCTGGAGTTTTTTCCTGATGATGGATTCGTGATAAACTCCTGTGCAAGTTATTCCAGAGTTCCTCTGAGACCTTAGCTTTTCATGAATAAAAAGGTCATTTGTAAATTTTCCATAGTCTTTTATTATTTTTCCCATGGAACCACATTGCTTTGCACAGTTTTGCATCGCTATATTTTCTTTGAAAGAATAGCCCACAGTTGTTCAGTTTTAATATCCTAATTATTTGTTTGGTGGTTTGGAGAAACTACTGTTCTGTCGTGCAATAAATTGTATTTCATAGAGAACTTAAAGTTGAAATCATCTCATAAACTGCAAGCTCAGACTTTCATCAGACCAGAAGTCTCCTTGCTCATTTTGTCCTCAATGACTTTTGATATAAGGCCAAACTTTGTACCAGATGTGTGGTATTTTATAATAATTACATGGTGCAAGCCTTCGGTCATTTTCCACGGAGACCATTCAACATCTGTTTTATCAAAATGGTTTTCGACTTTTTTTCAGGGCCGCAGACGAGGAAGAATATTAAATGAGACGCTAAGTCACATATTTTATTATTTGATAAAGCCAATTTCCCTTGCATTCATCTGCTATAAGTTGCCACAGACCTACAGATTTCCTTTAAAGACTGAGCACAGTAGACTTGGGGTTATTTTTGCCTGCTCTTTCAAGGGTTAACATTTTAAAGGCATTGCGTTGACATTTGCATTTTCTGTTGCCTTTCTCCTGTGATCCATCATAATTCCAAATACAGATAAAGACGAGGACTGGGTGAGGAAGTGGGCGGAACAGGGGTGGCGCGGTCCATTATTCCCATTTCCAACTCCGAGACCGCTTTATCTGTTTACCAACGCACTTCGCTAGACCCCGTCTTATCTGGGCTCCACAGGGCGCGCAGACATTGACCCACAAAGACGAATGGCCAGGGGTCACAGCCGGTGGGGAGGCCAGAACCGGGGGACAGTGTGCAGCACCGGTTCTCACACACCTGTGAGCGTTTCCGCGCTGCGGGAACGGCAGTTCAGGTGCCTCGAAGGTGCCCAGCTCCCAACCCAGCAGCAGCTCCCTCCACGCGCTTTGTTGGAACACCAAGCACCCGGGCCCTTTCCTTGGGTATTCTTGAGTATTGCCTCCAAAACTGTAAGGACCCTGAGCTGTGTGGTCCGTTGGTTGGTCATCATTGCCCAGAGTGAAAGGGCGTTGGGTTTGATTCCCGGTCAGGGCACATGCCTGGGTTGCAGGTCCAGTCCCTGGTCAGGGCACACACAAAAGGCAACCGATTGTGATATCTGTCTCACGTCAATGTTTCCCTCCCTCTCTTTCTTCTTCCCTCCCTCTCTCCAAAAACAAATCAATAAAATCTTTAAAAAATAAAAATAAAAAACTGCAAGGGAAAAGACCTTTATTTCAATTGCTTCTACCTTAATGGGCAAAATACCAACTGTGCAAAAACGTGTACTTCCTCAGTGTACAGTTTTTGGGGGGAGGGCACAGTCATTTGCACACGGCTCAAAACCTCGCACACTGGCTGAGTGCGCCAGCAAGGCCAGCAAGGCGCTCTGTAAGGCGCTGTGCTCTGTGCACCGACCTCAGGACAGCAGCGTGCGCTCTGGGCAGACCCAGACACAACCCGCCATTAAAATAAACATGGGCACGTCCATGGCCCAAAATAAATCAAAGTGGACATGCTGAATAATTTCCAGGGAGCTCAGAAGAAATTCAATATGCCTCACCTCTTCCTGGGGTGGGTGAAGGAGTTGGTGCGGTTTGCATCGAAATTTTTATGCGACTAAAACTTCCTGTTTGCTCCGCTTGCCCAGGAGTTTCTTATCCCACAGTTACGGTGGGAACTCGGAGCTGGGAGAGACAGTGTTCAGTGAGCTTCGGTGGGCCCAATGAGTGCTTCGTGAGACTACGGGAATTTTTTTTGTAAGCTAAATGCTATTTCAATATCATTTAAAAGACAAGCCCTAAAATACAAAATTTATTTAAAACGTAACGTTTTCTTCAGTGAAAGGATTTTTTTTTTGTCATTCCTGACAGATTTGATTTGAGGATGAAAGGAAACATAAAACCACAATGGAAAGGTATTTACATCCTGAAGCCCATTGTGTCTACGGGATCTTTGAATTCAGTGATTTCAGATGTACATTTAGACTTTTTAGGGCCTTGCTTTGCTCACAGGCGTGTTTCATTCCCAGGATACGACAGGAGCGTAGTTCTGAGCGTTTCCGAAGCCAGGTTCCTCCACAGTCCCAGCACTCAGACAGTTTGGCAAAGATGGCCACTAGGTCAGGCAAAAAGTGCTTCAACTCCTGAGGGTGATCGGTCAAGAATAGATCTCTCCAGTAAGATGTTTCTACACAGGCATGATGACTGCCCTTCCGGAGGTCAAAGGGAGCATTCGGAATTATTCTCAAGTATGGTGATGGTACAGCCGTAACAATGAAAAGGTCGGTGATAAGTGAAAGATGGTGCATCTGGTTGAGGAGACCCCTGATGGCTACTCCTCATCCCTTGCCCCAGGCGTGAGGCCCTGTCTCAGCTGCCTGTACACCTGCTAGAATGGTACCCACCTCCTTGGTGGCCTGTCCTGAAGAATTCTGGGTAGTCCGGGCCCCACCATGTGATGACTGGGAGAGTGAAATGGAGTTGGAACATCAGACGAAGTTATATTTGAGCCTAACCTATTCTTCAGAGTACAAGACTGCCTTTCGTCGGTGGTGATGGGTGGGAGGGGGGTTGCTGAGACAGACCTATTCTTACCCCCAAGGGACAGACAACAGGGTACTTCTGCAAAACAGGGCGTCATTTACGAGCATGTTCTTTATGCCTAAAGATTATTGTCTTGATTGGTAACAAAGACTGGGGCTTACCGCTGTGCTCCAGAATTGACTAGATCATTTTTTTTCAATCACTATCCCTCCTGTCTGATAAGGAAAATATTTCTGAAATGTTGCTTCCCCTTCTCCTCCAGCGAAGGAAGAAAACCCACAACCCTCCCATCACGCAGCGCCGTAGGATGTCGTGAGGGCTGTTGAATATCAGGTTCCTAGCCGTTTTTTCAGCGTGTGATCTAAACGTGAAAAATCTAGGCATGCTTCACACAGAGTATTCCATCTAAATCTCACCCGAGGTCAGAAGTATTATTTTGGACCGCGAACAACTGCATCTGCAAAGCGAAGCGATTCATCATGTTAAACAACAAATCTGAGTTTTTAATAGAAGCAGCACTAACTCAGACATCTCGGCCATCGATGCAGCTTGCCCGCGCCTGAAGAGAGCCTCCGCGCGCGCCGCCCTGTGTGGATCCGGCACAAACGGGGATGACAGTGTTTGCCAGATCGGCGAGCTGGAAGCCAGGAGGGGAGGACGAGCGCGGATGGCACTCCCACTCTCTCACGGGGACGCATCACCTCGTGCACACCCGGCAGCCCCAGTGCGGCTGGACGGGCTGATACCGCGACTGCGAGGCGCACGCCTCCTCCATCTGCCTCCGGGGTTCAAGACGCCCCAGACCACGGTGTGCGAACAAAGCACGTTTATTCATGACTGTGACCTATTCTATTGAACTCAAACAGGGGTGTGCTTAGGAAATCTCGTCTGTTGAGCTTGTCTTTGATGGGAACACACAGCTCCTCATCCAAGGAGCCGGGGAAATGGGCCACGGAGGGGAGGCCAAGGCCAAGCGGGAGGCGCGTGGTGATTGGACGCTCCTGGAACGCTCTCCGGCAGCGGGCAGCGCAGACCCTGTCCCCGGAAGGCGGTCCTCTCCTTAACCCCGGGGGTTCGAGAGCGTGGAAGGCAGCGGGAGAGGGGCTGCTCACAAAGCTCACTGTCACTTGGTTCTGTTTTCACTAGCCACTGGCCTGGCTTTTCCGGAAGGGGGTAAGAAATGAAACCCGGCGCCTGGGCCTGGAGAAAAGCTCATAGGCGTAGTCACCTACTCCTTGCCTCCAAACGGCTTCGTCCACCTCCATTCCCCTGTGATTTCCACCTGGTCTCCCAGAAACAAGGTAAAATCAGCTCCCAGCCTCCTTCATGGAACATTCCGTGTTCTTCCCCCCACCCCCCCCAAACACTTCAGTCAGCTCCCCCGTGAGGGTCCTGCTGCAGGCCCAGTGGGTGTGCGGCTTTGGTGGGGGGCGGGGGGCGTCAACACAAAGGCTGTCCTTCGCTTTTCCCCTTGTAAATGGACGAGAGTTTATCCTGATGCTGCGCGGGTAGCAGGAGTACAGGGGACGCAGGGGAGCGCATGGAGGAGATGCCAGCGGGCTAAGAAACAGCCCCTCCTTAGGGACCTTGACCAGCACTGGAGGTTGCAGCTGCCCTGGGGCGTGACTCCATTTCCTCGGTGTCTGCATCTGCAAAACTTTTTCAGAGGATGCGTAGGGACCCTTCTAACTCTCAAACTTCCTAAACCAACGTGATGCCTCCAGAGGTTGCTCCTTATTGTCTGAGCGTCAGGTTCACTGGCCTTTCCTCCGGAGTCTGGGGAGACGGACATGCCAGGGACAGTGTTTTCATGTTAAAGAGTAAGTTCGCAACAGCTCGTTTTCATTTGCCTGTGTTTCCACTGACTGATATGGAAATACTTGATTGGTTACACTTCAGGTGTTCAATTCTTGGCCTGTTCCTGACAAGCAGGTTTGCCGCCCTCTGATCTGCGGGACAAAGGAAGGGGCAGAACTAACTCAGACATACGTGGGAAACGAAAGGAACCATCACCTCTACCTCCAGAGCAGGCGCTTACCCCATTCGCACCAATTAGACTTATAAGGGGGTGATTTGAGGAACTTCCTGTCTGTTGCGTAAAGGAAGAGGATTGATTTGTGATGTCTGGCTTCTAGAAATCAGTATTAGTGCTTTATGCTGTCCTTCCATGCATATCCCAATCCAGTCCTGGTGGACAGAGTTCTAACCGAAAAGCCAGTCTCACAGAAAATAAATTCAATGATACAGGAGGGAATAAATAAGCATTTGGTTATCAATTTAGAAAACTAAATCTTGACTTCTAGGTTGGTTCTTTCCCTCTCGGGTGGAATTTTAATGCAAGAGACATTGCATTTAAAGATGGACAGGGATTCTCAGGGTCAGCTGCTTCCTTTCACAGCAACTAAATTTATCAAAATATGTCAAAATAATGTATTAGAGGGAAGTGTGACCCTTGAAACCTCTATGAAGAAAAGGCTAGTAGTAAGTAGTTCAGATATTTCAAATAACGGCATTGCAACAAGAAAGAAAATGTCACATTATTTGTTACTTTCTATACCATTGTAACCTGAATGACGACTGGGGTTGGGACCTGGACCTTATGCATTTGTTGGGTGAAGGAATGAATGGATTTTGTTACACTCTGACCTTCAATAAGAAGAAAGACTTGGGGACTGAAGATATTAAAGCTAGAAAGAATGACTCTACATTTTAAAAGTTTCAATAATGAAATTGACATTTGTTCAAAATATATTGAATCATTTAAAAAAAAACACATCCCAATAGATTGCCAGCAGATGACCTGGTGTTCTCTAATACCTTGGCTGCTTCCTGCTGTCTTTAAAAATCCATTCTTCGTTCCCAGGTCTACCTTCTATTTTGCCAAAAAGTTATTAACAAGTACTAGAATGGTGATGCCGATGCATTAAAAGTCGCTTTCAGAAATGATATGCATAGACGTGTTATAAAGAACCTTTGCTCATTTCCTAAGTGTTTATAGCGACATCCTGCTCATTTCTAGAAGCCTGAACTACCAAGTTCAAATGTATCTGCCGTCTCTTCCTCCAGAGACTGATTCACCTTTAACCCTGACTACCTTCGCCAGGGCCGTCAGGAGGTATAATCCTAAACTCGCCGTGGGAACACGGCGAGCAGGGCCGTCACCGCACACCCCAGTGTGCGCAGTGCGCAGTCAGAGAGAGGGTATTGACCAGGGAGTTTTCCTCTCGGGCCCCGTTCTTAGTAAATCATTGCAGGAGTGGAGATAAATATTAACTTAGTCGTACTTAAACGTTTTCTCCCAAATTCCGCACACACAAAAAGCACATCCATTTATCAACCGTTCCTCCCTGAGGCCTTTCCCCCACATTCCTTAGCAAGCACTTCCTTCTGGGACATGAAAACATAAATAAAATCAGGCAGAAATATATGCCATATTCCTGGGAATTCAGGGTGAAGCTTTGAAAGCTCATGGACTGGAAAGAGTGTGTTCTCCTAGAGAAAACCTTAGGACCAAGTGCAAATATTTATCTTCTGGGCCCCTCCTGGAAGAGGAGAGAAATGAAAGAATTCTTGACGTGAGAACGCAGCAAAGGTGGGATGGGAAGGAATTCACGATAAGGCCGCTAGCCGCGCTTGGCTAACATCGTGTAACACTCGGGCTCTTTTATAAAAACCAAATTGAACTTGCCCGGCTGAGAAGTGGAACAGAAAGAGCCATCTTTAATATCACACTCGTTTCTCATTAAAATTCCGTGGGCTCGGTGGGGATGCAACAGCATTTATCCGTTCATTCAGGACGCGTTCCTCCTCAAGAACCCGTGCCTCCCGGCTGGGGTTATTCACAATGAAGTACTCAGACTGGTACCCCAGGAGGGGCCCCGTGTGCCTTTGAGCAGCCCCTGTCCTGTGTGGTTAGCAGCGTGGGCGTTACTTAAAGGAGTGGAACCTCAGGCGTGGTTGTTTGGAAAGAGGGAGGTTCCAGATAACCGAGGCCAGACGAGGATGCAGCTACCAGGGCAGGCAGAGGTTTCAGAGAGCTGCAGCCTGCTTCCTCTGACAAAGGAGGTAGACACGCCAACTCAGAGGAGGCAAAGGTGAGGAGCCAGGGCACATAAGTGCGGCTCCTAGCAATGTCCACCTTCAGTGCGGCGGGCGCTGTCCCAGAGACCCTTCCTGTCCGGGTCAGGCCCAGGCCAAATGGCCCCATCAGGACATTTTTGGTCTTGCCTTCCAGCCTGGCTCGTATCCCACCCAGGTAGCTGGATGGGCCATCTCTCAGGAGACGCACACAGGGCCCTAGGAGAAGGAACAATGCAGCACTTCCGTCATAACACAATCTGATCAGAAAAGACAGCCCCTAGTCCAGGTGCAGTTACCAGGAGCACATTCCCGCTGGTCCCCACAGCCAGAACAGGGGCCTCCGGTCTCCTTTCAACTGCAAGAGCCCCAGGAGCTTTGGCCGGGGTCTTTTTCCCCTCCTGGGCTCAGATCCAGCTCTGGGGCTGGGTGTTTCGCCGCCCTAAGGGCTGCACCGTTTTCCACGCGTGTGTCAGGGCACGGTTCTCTGAGTCACTTCTGCTGCCCCCGCACTGGGGCAGGACGACTGTGCCCCAGCCATCACCTGCCTGGGCGATTCGTCCGACAAGCAGGAACGAGAGGGAGACGTGTGTGTTTTCTGCATGTAAATCCACCCCGAGGATAATGCTGTAATGGGAGTAGTACGCGCTGCCAAAACAAAAACAAAAACCCATGGACATTCTCCTTGGTCGTTGACATGTCAGTAACATGCCATGACAGCTGCGACGGAGGGCAAGGAGGCCAAGGGGGCCAAGGGGACCTGGAGAGGCAGCAGTCGGCTCTGACTGGATACCTCTCGTTGCTGGACCTGCTGATGAGGAGCGCTCCGCTGGCACGTGGCCACACGGATTTTTTTTTTTAAGAGAATTTTTTCCTTTTGCCCATGGAAGATAATCGTGTGACTTCGCAGTTGCGACGCATCGCTATAATTCATGGGGCTCCCTTCCTGCTGGGAAGCTGGGAGGCGTCTGTGGCCCAGGAAAATGAAGAAGGGGGGAGGGGGGAGCGCACAGCAGTGAGGGCAACGAGGAGAAATGGTCTTAGAAATGAGGGCTGCAAATGAAAGGCACATGGGCCCAAATGAAAAGTTTCCTGGGTTATGGAAATATTTGGGTAGAACCTTCACTGTTTACTTTTAATATACCTTATGGCACTACTAGTGGGAGAGATGAAAACATTTGTTTTCACTCACTCTGTTTCAGCAGTTTTCCACCTTTTTCATCTCATGCACACATGAACTAGTTACTAAAATTTCCGCATCACGCCAAAAATGTATTTTTACCAATCTGGTTAAAATAGGAATGATGTTGACTGTTTTATAAAAAATAATAACTACCTACCCTTTTCTTCTCCAAAGTGACTTTTTTTAAAGTCAGATGCCTATACTTGTGTATAAGAATTTTTGGTACCAAGAATTAAACAATTAGACACAACCTTATTATGCAACGTGACCAATCAGATGCAACTCTTTTATATGACCTATGTATTTATGATTCAAGGCCGGACATTCACACCTAGCCGGCTATTGTCATGTTGGCTGTTGTCGTTTCTTTTACTTGACAATCTTGGGGACAAGAGGTCAGTGCCCCCGACTAAATGGTCAGGTATTGCGTGTTTTAAAAATTCCTGTGACACACCAGTTGAATATCACTGCTCTATTTGAACTAAAGTATATTTTGAATATTTTCTCTTTTTTTTTCCTTAAAATGCATTCTACTAATACATTGATGCGCACTGGACCCGCGTCCTTCGTCATTTTTTGTTCTGTGATACGCGTCCCTGCTTCAAGGTGCTCAGAGCGGGTGGGAGGGAGGCGGTTGGAACGGGGCGTTAACCTACTGCGAGGCCCCGCCCCTCTGGGGCTTTCATCCGTGGGCTCATTCCTACGCCCTGCGTGGGTGGGCAGGAGCCGTCCGCTGAAGCCTGTCCCTCCTTGCTGTCTGCGTTCTCCAGCTTTGCAGTGGCTTGTCAGTCACCTGGGGGCGCCATGGTCATGACACAGAAAGTAATTTCTTAATAGGAACTAACAAGATAACTATAACGTTAGCACACTGCTTTGACTAAAACTGTTTCCTCTCGCGTGCACCGTCAAAGGTGTGGTTGACTGTCGATTTTCGTGTTAAATGTCCCTGCTCCCCATCTCGGGAGGCAATGAGGGAGCCCTTGCGAGACGCTTAGCATCAGGATTCTACCTTTAGGAGGTCGCTGGGTCTGCGCTGATTCCCCGAACTGCGATTTGTCAAGAAACGGCTGAAATGCAGCTAAAAATGCAAACTCCTGGGCTCCCACGCTCAGATGGTCCAGGTGGTGAATCTGGAGAGCAGCCGGAGAATGTGCATTTGAAATGAGCGCTGCCCATGATTCTAATGCAGGTTCCATGGGATCCTCGGTCTAGCCTATGGAGGAGGAGAGGGGCTGGGGGAGGAGGGGAGGGGCTGGGGGAGGGGTGGAGCCGTCCCCCCCCCCCCTTGACGCAGACTTGGGAGGGAGTCTTGTCCCCAGCAGGCACTGTGCTCACAGGTTGACGTCGTCGTTTGAAAGACGAGGAAGACTTCCGGTGAAGAGGGCATTGTGTGCTCTTGCTCGGACCTCCACCCTCCCCACACTCACCCTCTCCCAGCTGCCTCCTCGCTTCTGAACACCCAGACTGATTGCTAAAATGGACAAAGGACGAAAAAACTGAAGATGGATCTGTAACCAAAACCAAGATAGACATCTCTGTGGCTGAGAACAACAACAGAAATGCACCGGGGAGTGAAGCTGAAGGGAGGGCCTCCCGCAGCAGCGGGGTAGGAGAGCCCCAGGAGCAGAGCCCCGGAGCGGGCAGGAGCCCCACTGCGTCGGGGTGACCGGGGCGGGCAGTGCCAGCCGCTGTGCTTGAAACCAGCGCCTGGGCTGTAGTGGCAGGAAGCTGGAGGAGAGAGGTCTGGAAACTGCACCCCGGAAAGCGGAGTCTTTGGGGCGGCTGGGTGGAGAGGGTGTGGCCTGCCAGCCAGGACCTGAGCCGACGTGCTCCCTGGTGTGGGGTCTGGGTGGGGAATACACCCAGGTTCATGGCACAGCGAGAGCCCCAGGGTATTGATGTGGTTCTGGATAGGGGGACCCATAAAGGCCACCAAAATGCCACCAAACTGGGAGAGGTGACTGAAGGAGGCAGAAAATATATAAGCTGCTGTTCAAAATGAGTACTCAAAAGTCCAAAGTGTAGAAATAAAATGAATGCGAAGAAAATCAGGGAAATGGGTGTTTGGGAGATTAGTTGACTGCATATAAAATAAACCTTTTTAAGTAAACATGCTTATTATCCTCAAAGTGGTCAGGGAAGGGATAACATGCAGAAAGAGCAAGAAACCATGAGACAAAATAGAAATGCAGCAAGCGCAGAGTATATACAAAAGTACCATTAAAAAAAAGTACCATTAAAAATTCCAGAAAAAAAATCTCTGGCCCATGTGGCTCACTGGATTGGTTGTTGTCCCAGCAGCAAGGTCACGGGTTCAGTTCCTGGTCAGGGCACATGTCTAGGTTGCAGGTTCCATTCCCAGCCTGGGTGTGTACGAAAAGCAACCAGTCGGGTTTCTGGATCGCCCTGATATCTCCTTTCTTCCTCCCTCCCTTCCCCCTTCTCTAAACCTTCTCTCCCTCTTTCTCTAAAAGCAATGGAAAAAAAAATCCTCTGGTGAGGATTTAAAAAGATTTTGGGGAGAAAAAAGTAGAGTCTTTAAAATTAAAAACTTTGGTAAGATAAACTTGAGATTCAACATAATAGGAAAAAAGTAGTGAGCAGAATGGCAGTATCAAAGAATTCAACCAGAATAGAGCACAGAGACATGAAGAGATTGAAAACGTATGAGAGAGAAAATAAACATGGGGGGGTTAAAATGGCAGGCCATACGAAATGGCACAGGAAAACCAGGAAGAAATAGAAGAGACGCAGCGTTTACAGAGACGGTGGCTAAGGGTTCTTCCGAACCGAGGACGACGTGAATCCCCAGACTGAGCGTGTGTCCCAGCTGCAGAGCAGGACAAAAAAAGAGGGGGGATACCTTCAGTAAGGAAAGTTGGAACATGAAGACTAGAGAGAAAAATGTTAACGTAATTTGGGAGAAAAAAAAAAACAGATTATCTCCAAAGGAACAAACAACTCTCACACAAAAGTCTTCTCATGAACATTCATAGAAAATAAAAGGTTTTTCCAAATGCTTTTGAAGTTCAGAGAGAGAATAAGTGATTTCTATTCCCAGCTAAACGGCCACTGAAGGTATTTAATGCTCTTTAATGGAAGGGGACACAGGATATCTTATGTAATAAAGATGGCAAGGGGCATAGATACAAGGCAGTTGCGATCCTGAAGGATTTTTGGACCAAGGTGGGGAGTCATTCCTGTAAAGGCCAATCATAATAAAGGCTTCACATCATGTTGGCAGTCTTGTCAGTGACAACGCGGATTACTCCATCAGCACCGGCAGGTGCTGAGGGAGGAGCACAGCGAGACAACCACAGAAGTCGTGGGATCACAGCCGAAGGTCCTGTGCACGACCTTGTCCATGCCCAGCTCGACGTGTCCCTCCTGAGCTCAGTTCCTGGGAACCTTCACCCTCACAAACGTATGTGATTCCTTCCTTCATAAAGGAGAAACCGCTTACTTAACGTTTGAGTTTTTCCTATAAAAGCTAAGAAACTCCTACTCAAATTGTGTGCCTGATTGTGGTGACTGGACTTTTTTTTGGTACCATATCAGACCAAACCAGGATTTATTTTGTTAACAATCCATGCTTCCTATGCCCTGTCGCTCTGTGAAAATGTATCTCTGATTGCGTATGTTGTTTGGTTTTGCAAAGTACTTGAAACCTACTTGGAAGTAGATACTGAGATTAGGTTCTTTTGAAAGGAGAGTTAAGTGGAATCTACTGTTTTTCCAAGCAGTATGAAAAAAATACTATGCTTTATAGAAATACGAGTCCTTAGTGATCTGGTTGTTTCGTGATGGATGTGCATGGGAAAAGTAATAGGAGCTTTATTTTTAAAAAAGCATGCCACTACATTTCCAAAAACTACCAGAGCAGTTTGGGTTTGACTCCACGGTTGGAAGTCATTCTTTAACATCAGAAGTCTGGTTCGGCACTGGCTAGAAAGTGTAGCTTCGTTAGAACACGTGTGATAGTGGACTCACCTGAAGAAACGTGGGGAATCCTTACATTGTTCAGGACACACGCACAAACACAAAGATAAATGTAGAGACCAAATTCACGTAAAGGAACAAAAAAGACCAGATAGACATCAGCTTTCCATGTAATGTCTCAAATCTTCCCCGCGTGTGACTGAAAGAGGGAAAAACAATTCAGTTTTCAGCACCTTCAACGGTCGGTGCTGCTTGACTAGTTTCCAACCTTCGTCATCGTCCGAAGTAGTGGGTACACTAATTGGTGACACTCCAGTCACCAGTACACTATTTCAAAATATTTTTATGCCCATGAAGTCTATTTTTCTCAGAAGGCTGTGGTTGTCAGATGGATCTTCAACAGGAGGGGGAAGAAAAGTCAGCTTTTTCTCGCTCCGCGTCCTGACCAGCAGGATTTTCCAGCCTCACGGCCCGTTTGCATGCATGGGGGCCTCGACGTTCTGGCTCTGCTGTCGGCGATTCCAAGAGACTGCAGCATTTCAAATGTCGGAAATGTGCTATAGATTTTTTTTGGCAGGAGGAAGGAAGTTCGTTTGACTTTCTTGCCTTTAAGAAAATGCATAATGTTACAACCAAAATTAGGACTCTGCAATTATTTTGCTCTGAGATGGGAAAGAATGAATCTACTTCTATCGTGTTGCACATGGAGCCCCTGACCGGCACCCAGTTTTAAACGTTTCTTTTTTACCAGAAATCAACTTTCATATATTCATTTATTCATTTGGCGTGAGAAGGGAAACCGACAAAGATGGAAATGAAAAAATTGCATCTAAAATGTTAAACTAACGTAAAGTAAGTTCATTAGCATAAAAGGTATCATTTACCTATGTTGTATGTGACAGTAAACCAACAAACATGTGTGTTTTATACCAAGTTGCCAATATGTCAAAAACAGAAAAATATAAAGGATACAAAGATAAAGTAAATGGCTTGTTGAAATTTGAAAAAATTATTTCAAGGTAAAAAGTAACAGACAATTTAGATGAGGATTTTTCCGTTGTATATAATATGCTTTCTTTTACATTATATAGTACAGTTGTAGTAAGCTATTTGTAGTCCTCTAAAAGGAGGCTTTGGCCTTTATTTTAATAAGTCTAATCCCCGACCTGCCCAGCATACCATATGTTAAATTAATTAAAAATAGAACTTTTAACTGTACTTGAACAAATACCAAGAAATTGTCTCAACTCAAAAGCACCTGGAGCCTATGCATCAAGAATAACTATGGCTGGCTGGTGTAATATTTGTGAAAATCGGCGCATTTCAGGAAATGGACAGTCTAGTGAAAGAGCCTTCATTCGCACCCCAGGAGGAGCCGCTTTCCTCCCACAGGCGTCTCCGTCCGAAGATCCATAATGCATTTTTATTTTCAACAGCTGCTTAATATGTTATTCAAGTTAAAGTATGGTTAAACTTGGTCATATAAAACCTTCTGAGACATCAAGGAATGTGATATTTCTGACCAGCTGCAAAAGTGGTAACCTCTTAGGAAAAAAAAATGAGCACCATAAAACAAAAAGTAGACAGTGAGTGTATTAATCTTTTTTCTTCCTTGTGTGTTTCTTTTCTTTCTCTCTTTCTCTCCCTCCCTCCCTCCCTCTTTCTCTCTTTATTATTTTTTGAACCTATAATACAGCTTTAACCTTTAAAAGTTCCCCAAATCAAACTATTTTTCATGATCTGGCTGTCTTGTGATTGTTTTTATTTCAGTTTAACATTTCTTCTGATTCACTACATTTTTCAAGGTATTTATGAGATTTTACTCCTGAGTTCACTCGAGGTTAATACCTCATTATTTAAATCAGATCGTTGAATATCTACATGTGACCAAGTCAGGGCTGTCCTTGAGGTCACAAGTAAAGTCCCAAAGTAACTGTAACTAAATTATGTCTAGTAGAATTTGTTGTAAAATAATAAGTCTGTCTACACAGTAAAGCAAAGCATGTGCTAATAAGTGCCCTTCCCTACTAATAATGCGGAAACTATTTTATTGATCAAAAAGCAACTAAGTGTGCAATAGTTTACTTTCATCTTACAGTAATAACATTGTCTGCACGACTGTCTGCATCAATGTTACATTTTGATCAACATTTTGTCACTCAGCATATTATTAATATGAATGACCAAACAGTTCTAACGTAGTGCGCCTGCACGTCCAGTATGGTATACAGAATAGAAAACAATTTCTATTAATAGTGAATAAGTCTTCCACTTTGTTTCTCATTGATCTATCATATGTAATATTTTAATGTGTATTCGTTTCTCAGTAATCAAATATAAAAACTGTTATCGCCAAAGCAAAAATGTATCCAACCTTTTACTATTTACTATATGTTTATCCTTTTCTGCATATTTTTGTTTATAGTTTGCTTGTATTCATTTTTGGTAGGTTTCTGACATCAATGTGTAGGATGAGAAAAAACATCCGTAAACTAGTCTCTGTAGTTAAAAATAATCAATGCCAGAAATGATTTATTATCCAATACCTAAAAATTACTTTGAGGGGGGAAAATGTCACATTTGGCATCTTCAAGGACCAAAGCAAACAGAAATAGTCATCAGGACAAAAAGATTTTTTTTTTCCTAAATGATAGTTACATCCATTACATTTTCACATCAGCTTAGCGGAGTGTTAAAATCCACGCTGCAGGATAGAGCCAAAGGAAAAGGCAGGGAAAGTCATTCATTTTGATGTCTGTTCATGTTTTTAACATAGCTCCTTGGAAATGTGGCTGATTGAGGCCATTTTTCATGTTTTAACGAAATGTTTAATATCTGTACATCTCTCCAAAGTGAAGATGTACATTTCCAAAGCTGAACTTCTGCCTGAAGATTTGTGTGTACATGTCTTTTTTTAAAATATTCCTAATTGTGGAGGAAAATCTATAATTTGGGCCTAAATTATAATAAAAATGAATTAGGATAGTCCTTCTGAAACACGTATCCGTGCAGGTGCTAGCCCAAAACCAAAAACACGTTCTAAGGTTTGCCTTGGGAGCAGATGGTTTTGAAAATACTAGTGAGGCAAAGCAGGCTGGAAGAGTAGGAAAACCTTTCGACCCAAATGCGTGGCCCGTGGGGCTCGCAGTAGACGGGGAAGCCGGGAGGAGGAGGCGAGGCGGTTCTTCCAGGTACAGTTTTGTCCCTCTCCTTCTCAAACCGCAGTCGGGAGGACACCACGCGCCTCTGGGTCCTCAGCAAACAGCGTCTTCTGAGCCGTGGGATTCCCACGTGCTTCACTGCTTTGGTGAGCGGGTTCGTGGCCTTGTCGAGGGGTCCGGGACCCGAGGTTTTCTAATTGAATTATCGTCGGGGGCAGCGATGGGATTCTGTAACCTCGTTCCAGAGTTGTGGCCTACCCTCCCCCCACCCCCCACCCCCAGGACTTGGGGACAGAGGCCTTGAGAACAGAAAGGTTGGAAACCCCAGACGAGCCCTAAGAGCGACAAGATGGTCCTGCAAAAAGGCAGCGGGTCTCTGGCCGTGCTCACATTGGTCTCACGGGGTGGGCAAGTGGGTTGTTAACAAAAGGTCGTTCTTGAAAACTGTTTTGGAAAATTAGTCTTCAAATCACTGCAGACAATGCTGAGTGACAAGGACCTTCGGCATGTGAAATTATTTCAGGTTTTGGAAATCCTTTGGTGGTCCAAGTAGACCCAGATTTAGGGCAGTGGCACTTTCTGTGACCTCCACTAGGTTCTCATTTCCACTTTTCACCCCTCCCCCGCCCCTCCCCTTCGACAACCATCCCCTCCTGTCTGTATCTGTGGGTCTAGTTATGTTTAGTTACATGCGTTCGTCTGTTTTTGTTACGGTTCCACATATTGGTGAAACCATCGGGTATTTATCTTTCTCTGACTGACCTCACTCGGCATAGTATCCCCTAGGTTCATCCCCGTTGTCACAAACGGCAAGATCCCACCCTGTTTGATGGGTGAGAGGTATTCCTTCGTGCGTGTCTGCCGCAGCCTCTGTACCCACTCCTCCCCCATGGGCACTGGGCTGCTTCCCTCTCCGGGCCGCTGCAAACAGGAACGCTGCAATGAGCAGAGGGGGGCGAGTATTATTTCGTATTCGTGTTTCTGTTTCCTTCAGACCCTCAGGAGTGTCACCGTTGGGTTGCACGGCAGTCCTACTCCCAGGTTTTTGAGGAATCCGTGTTGTTTTCTGCAGGGGCCGCACCAACTTTCGGTCCCACCAACAGGGCGTGCGGGTTCCTTTTCCTCCACGTCCTCGCCAGCCCCGGTGGCTTGTTGCTACTTTGGTGACAGGTGTGAGGTGGTTTCCCGCCTGCTGTGGTTTCCCTTTGCATTCCCTGATGACGGCAATGCTCCTCATCTTTTCACATGTCTGCTGGCCATTTGTCTGTCCTCACTGGAGAAGTGTCTGTTTAGGTCCTCTGCCCTTGGTTTAGTTGACTTGTTTGTTTGGTTGGCGTCAAGCTGTATCAGTTCCTTATGTATGTTGGATATTAACCCCTCCTCGGATGTATCATTTGTGAATGTCTTCTCTTAGTCAAGAGGTTGCCTTTATTTTCGTTGTTGTGGTTGATGATTTCCTTTGCTATGCAGAAAGTTTTCTGTTTGAGTTAGTCTCATTTGTTTAGTTTGGCTTTTGTTGCCCTTGCCTGAGGAGACATAATTTTTACTACACTATTATAAGCCTATTTATTAAAAAGCAGGAAAATATTGAAATACATAGACATTATATTTTACCTCAGGGAGGATTTGTCCAAGGAGACATATTCGAAAAGATGCTGCTAAGACCAGTGTCAGAGAGTTTATTGCCCATGTTTTCTGCAAGAATTTTTATGGTTTCAGGTCTTATGTTTCTCTCTTTAAGCCATTTTGAGCTTATTTTTGGACATGGTGTAAGAAAGTAGTCCCACCCCGTTTTTTCAGCATGTAGCTGCTCGCTTTGGCCAACATCACTCACTGAAGAGACTGCCTGTACCTCACTGTGTATCCTTCCCTCCTTTGTCATAGATGAGTTGACCTTGTGAGCGAGAATTTATTTCTGGGCACTCTACTCCATTAATCTACAGGTCCGTTTTTATGCCAGTACTGTGCCGTTTTGATGATTGTAGCTTTGTACCATAGTTTGAAAGCAGGGAGTGTGATGCCTCCTACTTGGTTCTTTTCCAAGGCTTCCTTGACTATGTGGGCTCTTCTGGGGTTCTGGATACATTTTAGGGTTAGTTATTCCTGCTCTAAGAAGAATGTCACTGGTATTTTGATAGGGATTGTTGAATCTGTATATTGCTTTGGGTAGTAAGAGAATTTTAACAGTATAGTCCTTCCAGCCCATGAGCTTTTCATTTAATACTTGTATCAAAGTAATCCTCATAGCTAATAAATACTTCCGGAGCACATTGTGTGGCTCTAGGCTACAGTATATTACTCATGGTCGTATTTAGCTTTTACATAAACCCTGTGAAGTAAATGCTACTGTTAAACTCACTTTGCAGATGAGAAAACTGAGGCGATAAAAGGTGAAGAAATGTGCCCAACTATATCCACCTAGAAGGTGGTAGGATGTGATTGAGCAAGTCTGTCTGATTGTTAGAATGTTGTCCAGCTTGTACACAGCCTCCTGTTTGAATGGATTTCTAATTCCCACAAATAGGAATTTGGTGCTTGTTTTAAATCATTTTTATTGCTATTCTACTATAGTTGCCCCAGTTTTCCCCCATGGCTCTCCCCTGCCCCACCCACCCCCTGCTCCCACAGTCAGTCCCCACCCTGTTGTCCGTGTCTGTGGGTCATTCACGCATGTTCTTTGTCTAGTCCCTTCCCCTTCTTTCCACTATTGTCCCCCTCTGGTCACTGTCAGTCCGTCCCATGTGTCCATGCCCGTGGTTCTGTTTTGTTCATTAGTTTATGTTGTTCATTAGAGTCCTCTTATAGGTGCGATCGTATGGTATGTGTCTTCCACTAACCGGCTTATATCCCTTAGCATGATATTTTCCAGCTCCATCCATGCTGTCGCAAGAGGTGGGAGTTTTCCTTTCTGCTGTGTGGTATTCCACTGTGTAAATGTAGCACAGTTTTTTGATCCACTCATTTGCTGGTGGGCACTTAGGCTGCTTCCAGCACTTGGCTGTTGTAACTAGTGCTGCTATGAACATAGGGGTGCATAGGTTCTTTTGAATTGGTGATTCTGGATTCTTAGGGTACCAGGAGCAGAATCTCTGGGTCAAAAGGTAGTTCCAGTTCTGATTTTCTGAGGAAATTCCACACTGCTTTCCACAGCGGCTGCACCAGCCTGCATTCCCACCGACAGTGCACTAGGGCTCCCTTCTCTCCACAACCTCTCCAGCACTTGTTGTTTGCCGATGAAAGCAGGTATTCTGCAGTTCTAAAAGGAACGAGAGATTGCTTTGATTCAACCTATTTGTAGCCAAGAAATAAATTCTCAGCTACAGTCGGCTTGGTTCAGGCACTGTCCCTACATGATCAGCGCTAGTTACCTGTTCAGAATAGTGCACTCACACATCTCTCTCTGTCTCTCTCTCTCTCTCTCACACACACACACACACACACACAAGAAGGTTTATTATCACCACATGTGGCCACTAATTTGAGAATCATGACCTCCAGGACTCTTCTGTAAAATGACGACTTTTGTCTAGAAGTTTCTAGAATCTTTATAAAACTTAAAAAGCGGACAACTATTTTATGGTAAGGCCTAATGAGATAACTCCTGTGAAAGGGAGTAGGCTCAGAGCAATTCGAGGAAAACTGGAATGATGGCTGCTTTGGGGGCAGAATCTTGTGGCCCTGACTGCACCCCATTAACATTCATGTGGCGATGGATAAGTGGATACATACCAAACTATAGGTTTGTCCAAGGTCATGGCCCTTATGAAGACATGCTAGGTCAGAGCTGTAATAGCAAACCAGTCAGAAGTCAGCAGTTTGAAATCCTGGTTTTTATTTGACCGGCTCAGAAGGCACACCTCAGTGTGGAGAGGGGAAGAGTTTTCTTGTGTCCTGCACATTACTCCGTTCCAATTTTGGAAGCCACTTGCTTTGCCTGTGCGCTGTCCTGATGGCCGGGGATGGACAGAGATGCGAGGGGGAAAAGTTCAGAGCCAGAGAGGTAAACCTAGTTCTCCCAGAGGCCGGAGAGCTTTCATCAATGGACAGCTTGCAAGACAGCTTTCAGAACGTCATTTTGAAACACATGCACCATCACCAGGGAAGTGACATTCCTGGATACAAGTTTCACCGTGAGACGAGTTAAAATCCAAATTTCCGTGAGCCATCGTATCTCTGTCCATCATTCTCACCCACCTTTCTCTTCACCTTCATCGTCATCATCCTGTATTATTTCACGGTCTCCTCACGCCCACCTGAGAAGAAGCAGACAAAGAGGGCAGCATCACCCAAGTGACAGCAGAGAGTGACGATTATACAGCATCACTCGCCTAAGCTAGTGGCCAAGCAAGGAATAAACTTCAACCCTGGTACAGTATACTCTTCCCTCTAGGTCAAAGTTCCCCCCTCATTTCATGCTTTATACGGGACTTGGAAAGATAAAATAAATAAGAGATAGAGCATCTTCCCATTCGTGGCTGTATCCTCTCCGCATATTTCCAAGAGCATCCAGAAGAGAGGACCTCTGTCGGCACACCTTCAGTCCCTGCTCATCATCACCGTCTTCCCGTTCAGTGCGGCGAGAGCTGGCAAGAAAGCAAAGTGTGACTAAAAATCACAGAAAGTCCGATTTCTGATCTCACATTCCTAGGAGCCAGTTCTGTTCCTAGGCTTATTAAGATTCTTTAAAACAAAAGAAAATAAGATGAAATGAGCCATGAAAAAGGAAGAAGAAACAATCAAAGCTCTTTCTAATCAGCCGGGGAATATTCAGTTTTTGATTTGCAACTTAACTGGCTCTAAACCAGGGAACCAAAGTCCTCCCAACTGTGACCGCGGGGACCACAGGGGCCCCTCAGAGCTCCCAGGTTCCTGCCAGAGCTCAGCCTTCTGGGCTGCCAGAGGTTCAAGGTCAGATTTAATGTCAGCTTTGCAATCAGACTGCTCTCGTGGGCAATTGCCCTGGGAAATGAATCCCAATGTGGTTAGGAAGAAACCATTTTAGGCTGTAACTTCTTAAATGCTCCTAATAAAACATCCCCTCATCTCCAAGCTCAGCCTTCCTTTTTTGTCAATGTAAAAAAAACGATTTGTAATGCAAATGCCTTCCTCTGTCATAAAGCACTTCTGAGGCCGTGCAGATTTTTACAGGGCAATCAAGGTGCGTGTTTATCAATGGGCAGCCATACTTTTTTACAACCTCCTTGCAAAAGAGTGTAAGCTGTGACGATAGCAGCTAGTGAAGCCCAGCAAGCCAGGGACTGTAGTCCTTCGACAGTGTCATCTTCTGAAACCAAACACGTTCATTCCGTGGCGACTCAGAAGGTGTCACGTGTGCTGCTTGGCCCTCCTGTCCCCATTGCCGGCTCCGGTGGTTGGCGTCAGATAACTTCGCAACCAAGTCCCTGCTGCCCTAAAAATTAATTACGATAAGAATTTCTTTTCGGTTCACATCGTTGAAGAATGCCTCACGTGCAGGCTGCAGATGATGAAGTGTAAATTAGGGCATCGCGGAGCGGGAAAGGTCCCAGGAAACCAATTTAGGAATTCTCTCCAGATTCAGCGGAGGCCCGGAAACCGTCCCTTTGGGAGCAGGGACTTGACATTAGAATCTGCTCGGTACTCGGTTCCACTGCATCTTAGGGTCGGCCTTCTTGGGAAAGAACGTGGACCAAAAAGAAAATTTTTTTTTTAATTTTGCCGTTCACTGTATAATTCTCACAGCTTTATTAAAAACTAATCACTAAGAATTGCCATGTACTATTCAAAGCAGGTCACATATATAAACTCATTTGCCACCCAGAACAACTTTATGAAGTGACAATTATTAGTGTCACTCCCATTTTACGAAGGATGCAGCGGAGTCACACAAAGCTTCCTCTGTGGAGGCCACAGAGCTAGTAAGTGACAATCAGTCTCACTCCATAGTCTTTGTTTATGACCTTGAAATGACACCGCCTCGGCCATTCAACTCCATTTCCAAACTCTCCTTCACCTATCCCTACAAAACAAACGGGAGATAGTTTTTAAGGTGCGATCAATGTTACTTTAAAAATTGTTTTCCCCACACCAAGCTTCGGGTCACCAGGGGCCCGATCCCCACGCCTCTCTGAGGTTGTAGAGCAGGGGTCTGCCTGGCCTTGGCGGGTTTCCCCTTCCACTGGCTGGCCCTTGGCCTTGAACTTCTCCACTCTGCCTTGCCTGTCATCCCTTGCTCATCATCTGGTTTGCATCTTCCGAACTTTCTCTGCATCTCTCCTCTGCTGTGAGTTTGTTCTTGTGTGTGCGGGAGTTAAAGAAGTTTTCCACCACTGTCGTGGTATTTTCAGGGTTCTGCTCCGGCTGCGGAAAGTGTTTTCTCGGTAGGACTTGGGGAAGAGAGGCGGGGAGGAGAGGCAGCCAAGTAAACATCAGGGATCTCCTCACGTCTTCAAAGCTGTTCACTCCAGGTCGCCGTGCATTTGCAGAAGTTAAAGCGGGGTCCAGAATAGCTCTGAAGGCATGAGATTCATAGCCTAGAAGTGTTCACAGCTGTAGCCTATGTGGCCGCGTTACTCTTTCGGACCATCGGGCAGTGTCCTGCAGGAAGGATGCCGTGGACTGACAAACGGTGCTCTCTCCGACAGCTTCGGACATGGAGCTAGCAAAGCCCAGTGAAACAGTAAACCGGAGCTTAGGAATCGGCAATAAATGAGAGAACAATAACAGTACCAAACGCTCTTGTTTTCTCAAATAGACGCGGGGCTGCCTCGGCTAATAGCCCAGACTCCAAGACGGCCAGTTTATTTTTAAAACCAGAAATAAGGAACACCTGTTTATTATCCACCATAACAATATGCTTAATTTTTTGAGAGGATCCTTTTGGCAGTTGCTACCAAACCATATTTTAAGATTTAAAATGGTTTGTGATGTATTCTAAGGCAGGAGAAAGTATCTTCAGATGTTTCTTAGCTTTCACTTAAGTTTAGTGAGTCCTAAATGTACACATACCCTCATGAACTCCCGTCATCATTTTACAAGATGGTAATTGATGAAAAAAGAGATTTTTAGCAGTTCTCTCATTATATCTTACTATGTTCTACTTCTGAAGTTAAAAGTTAAGGCGGGATTATCAGTGGCCCACTGATACAAGGTATTTTTGAAAAAGCAGTTTTCATTTGTAAAATCTGAGTGTTAAAATAAAACACGTGAGAAGAAAAGAAACCCCACTCGTGAGTAAGCTGAGAGTCGTCATTCCATCCCGTTCCACGTGATCGACCTGACCGACTCTTCCCATATTTTCTTTTTTTTTTTGTCTCCTACTTCTGCCTCCACCTTTTTTTTAAAGATTTTATTTTTATTTATTTTTTAGAGAGGGAAGGGAGGGAGATAGAAAGAGAGAGAGAGAGAAACATCAATGTGCGGTTGCTGGGGGTCATGGCCTGCAACCCAGGCATGTACCCTGACTGGGAATCGACCCTGCAACACTTTGGTTCCCAGCCCGCACTCAATCCACTGAGCTATGCCAGCCAGGGCTCCATATTTTCCTTGGGTGCGTTATGATGGTGGTTTGCAGTTCAATAGAAACAGCTCACTGAAATTTTTTAAAAATTAACTGTGGCAGTTCAACTAGGAACTCTTTTTGGAAAAGTGAAAAAAGCGAAAATACACATCGTAACAACTCTTCACTGGCAGTCTTTATTTTTGTCTTGCTCAGATTAGAGGTTCCCAGTCTGTCCGTCTCCCCAGCCTTGATCCCTTAGGAAGGAGATATCCAAGGGAATCATTTTCCCTGTTGATTTTAATATTTTCACACTTTTTTCCTCCATTTTGACTGTTTCATTGCTTTTACCTCTGGTTCAGGCCTAATTTTTTAAATGTACATGGCCAAATGATTTAATGTAAAAATGCTCAAAACACATGTTTAATCTGAGGTTTTTGCACATATCTTGCCAAATTACCACCCGTAAAAGAAGTAAGGCAAGGACAACTCACATGATCTGCCTAAAATAGACTAAATTGACCTCTTTTAAGTATATGTTATTGAAAAGCATGTTTGCTAAGGGCAAGATAGGGTATCACCATCTTTCTCCCTCAGACACAGATTTTTTGTTGTTTCACATAATTGAGGTTAAGAGGAATTAACAGGGGGAGGGGGACTAGTCAGTCATGTAGGGAAAAGTGCCATTTTGTGAGCTAATTAAATTTTTGCTGACATTGTCTCTTAAAATGGTACTTAACCCCCTAGGTATGCCCCAAATGAACACAGAAATATTATGTAAAAACTGACTCTTGTCTTTGATGATTTGTTATGATACAGTAAAGAAAGATTTCTGTAATGTCTCATCAAAATTCAGTGCCCACCCCTTCATTTTTATTTTCCAATTTTGGAGAACATCCGTTTCTTAGATTATTTGGCTTTTATTCATGAAGACAGTTGTCCACGCAAATAAGCACGCCACTCACTAACTTTATTTTTTGCTCTGTACTCGCTGTTGTGCTGTTTCAATAATGGCTTCAGAAAATAAATAACATTTTGTATAATTTGGGGGGATTATGTTGAATTCCATTATAGTCTCTGGAGCAATCCAGGAAGACATTGGTTGCTTCTATTTCTCAAAAAAAAGAAAAAAAAAAAGAAAAGAAAAGAAAAAAGAAAAAGGTCAAACAGCCCGAATTATTCTGCTTGCTGAAGACATCTCCTGGAAGCATTTGAATTTATTACATATCCTAAATGCTGATCTTGTCTAATTCATATTAACCTTTGCTGGAAGGATCACAAATCTTCAGATAATTTCCTATGTTTTAGTAATTTATTTTCTGTCAAACATATAAAACAAATCTTGGTAAAACATTCCATTAGAAAGGAAGAGGGGTTGGAGGGAATTTCTCCATTGTGGCGTGCACCGCGTTTTCGGGGGTTTCTGATGAAATGCAGATGTTCCAATGCGCCCGCAAGGACGGCTCGTCGTGATCAGATTGATCCCTGGGTAATCTCCGACACCCTGGGCTTCCCTTCTTCCTATCAAAATATATTGCCGCCTTCTGCTGAATGAACTCAACTGAATTTGAATCAAAACACTCAAAGTGGAAATAGAACATACAAGAATTTCTACAATGGTTTATTACCCGTTTCTTGCCAAAATGTTGCAGATACAATTTGGTCTCATAGTCAATGTCTCGTTTGGCTTTAAGCAGTGCCAGTATTTACACATGGACCATAAATTCAGTTTTCTGGGTATTTTGCAGTATTCCGCAGTGACAAATGGTGGGTTTGCTGGAGAAAGTAATTGGTCGCGTGGATGTTGGAGCCAATATCCCATATTGGAGAACAACAGGGAACCCAGTATTCTATCTAATTTTGAATCTTTGACTTTGAAAAATATTGTAATGAGGACCAGGTATTGCACCCTAGAAAAATTATAAAATCAAAGAAATCACCTGAGCACTGTGAAGAGGGCGCCCAGAGAAAATGACTGGGGACTGTCCTTCCAGCCTTGACACTTGGGCACATCTTTGCAGAAATATAAAGAAAAACAAACATGAATGAGTTTTTAGAAGATTTTATTTATTTATTTTTAGGGAGAGGGTAAGCAAAGGAGAAAGACAGGGAGAGAAACATCAGTGCGTGGTTGCCTCTCACACACCCCCTACTGGGGACCTGGCCCGCAACCCAGGAAACTGTGCCCTGACTGGGAGTCGAACCGGCGACCCTTTGGTTCGCAGACCCGCACTCCATCCACTGCAGAGCCACACCAGCCAGGGCTGACTTTTTCATCATTTTGTCACCAAAGGACTCTGGACCATCAGAACAGTACTCTTCTCAGAAGTTAAAACCAGATAAGGATTAATTTAGTTATTATCACTGCTTAATTATTAATGTGGTTTATTTTGTGGCAAAGAAATTGTATTTCAGAATAATTAGTTCTTATTTCAATGTCTTAATATCTTTAGGTCCCAGACTGATTTCCTGAACTAATATTATATGAAACCGTCACTGGTCCTTTGTCTGATGTGAGCATTTCAAAACTTGACACGGTCCTGAGCAAAGTTAATACTCGAACACATAAAATTCAAAATTATAGAATTTATTATTGAACTTTTAAAATAATTTCCACTGTTTCAGACAGAAGATATAATACCTCCACACTCATTATCCATCGAAAAATACTAACTTTCCCAACATGTTTCCAAATATTTGCCTTTCAATTTTGCATATTTATATTTCTACTTTTCTTCCATGCTGAGGCATCTGTTCACGATTTCAGCTTATTTTCAAAATCTTCTTGGGGTAATGTTTGGATTTGATATCCAAATTCTTTCTGTGCCGAGTAACTTCTGGAAACCTAATCAATAATACTTTTCAGATTTATAAATCTTAACTTAAAACATTATTGTGGGGTTTTTTCCCCCACTTCAAAATATTCAGCACGTTGCTTATACCCATTAAACACAGTGTGTGCCGTTGCTTTTGTTTTGCTTTGTTTTTGCGCTTGGACCTTCCAATATATTAACGATCGAGAGCACAATTGCCGTCTTTCTTGAGAGTTTATTTTTTAAACACAGCTTTAATTCTGGAATACAGCGGGGAACATTTGCACAGGCCAGAGAGAGCTTTGGAGTGTTTTAGAGAGCGGTGGGCCGATGTTGAGAGGATCCTCTCCTGGGGGCGGGGGGAGGACGCAGGGTTCCCTGGGATGGAACTTCTTGGCTCTCTCCTCTGCAACAGGATTCTCGCTCATGAAGGTAAAAGTCAGGCTGTGCTTTGGGATATGGGTACTTTCTGTTAATTCACTTAAAAAGGCTTTCCCTCTCTCCATATTCCTCATGAACCGCGAGTCCACAGGATAATATACGAGCCCACCTTTATCTGTGTCTACAGAAAGTGACACAGACAAATATCACTTTGTGCTAAAAATAAGCTTGCAGTAATCCGGAGGTCAGCCCTGAGCCACATGGCACGTAAAACAGACTGGAGTTTGAGTCATGACATCTACACAAAACGCAGTACTGCTGAATTTTCATATTAAGAGGTTTTGGCTGAAGGAATTCAGACGCATACACAGTATGGCCAAGAGAAGTGGAGTTTAAAATGCAGGGGAACTGGTCCAAGAGCAAGCCTCAAACATGTTGCATTCATTACGTGCAGCTGTGTACATGAAAAGTGACTTTTCATCCCACCTACCAAAACCCTCGCTGGAGCCGTCCTTTTTTTTTTTTTTGCCAACTCACTGACCTTTCTGATTCCACAAAGGAAAATGTGACCGACGGATATTCAAAACATTTTGGCAATTAAAAAAATGCATGCTAATATATCTGCTATAAATACGACATATTCTTAAAGAGACATGTCTTCCAAGCCGGGGTTTTGTGAGTAGGCGTGAACTGCCCACAGGTGTGGAGAAGACCCACCCACACCCAGAATCCTGGAGGGTGCTGCGGGAGGGCACGCGGAGCAGAAGGACCTAGAGGTACTCGGGCTACCTAGGAGATACAGAATTATTCGTATTATAAAGACACTTGGCAAAAAAAAAGAATAAAACAGAGAAATGCATCTCAAAACACCTGGGAGAAACGGATGTCAGCCTTGACACATCAAGCAGCAGTGCGGTGGGGTGCCCAGGAAGTGGGGCGAGCGTTACCTGGTCACAGGTGGCGGGTCCGGTCACAGGTCCTCTGCCGCTCCTTCTCCTGGCACCTCTGGCTGCTGCCGTCCCATTTCACGCCCAGACCCTGCTTCCCAGAGACGGACCCTGATCCCTGGAGCCCGGTGTGCCCCGCGTCCCGTCACTACTGCCCGCGGCTTCGTTAACGTGGCTGTTTCCCTCCACTCTCCTCTCCCTCCGACGCATTCCTGATACTGCACTCAGAACGTCTTTCACAGAGACAAATCTCACCCTATCACCTTCCTTATGGGAAAATTTTAAGTAGCTCCCCACTGCCACTAAGACAGCACTCCAGCTCCCTAGGAAGGCTTCCAGGGTCCTCTGAGATCCAGCCTCTCCTTGCACAGGGAGCGCCGGTTCACTGCACAGGGCACGCCTTCTCCCTGGGGAACCACCTTCCCTTGGCTGGTCCCTGCTGTCCTGTGTGTCTCAGCTTAGGTGTCGCCTCTTCCCGTCCTGACAGCTTTCCTGTCCCCCTGCGGCCAGATGCCGAAGGATTTTCTTGGTATACACTACCTTAAGAAAACACAATGACCAGCACTTACGACGTCATCTGTATTGCCTTAAAAACAGGTCCTGTTATGAAGCCTGGTTGGTTTCATATTGGTTGGATGAATCGGTGAATGAATGAATATAGATCCTACGTTTCACCTGACTCCAACACAACACAACACAACACAACACAACACAACACAACGCATATTAGAGACAATCGTAACAAAAATGCATCAGACTGTGTGCGCATCCAGGTCTGTACCCAACCGAACAGGGAACGCAAAACACACTTGGAGTTCAAACCTACCTTCAGCGGCCTCCTGCTCAGATTTTATATGTGGGCATTTTATCTGTCCTTTTGTATTTCGTGCCCTTTTCTTCTCGAAGCCTTCCCCGACCAGTGAGTTGACACTGTCAGTCTCTTCCTTTCCGTATGCCCTGGCCCTTCACTTCTGATTACGTTACAACACAATTCCCAGGGCTCGCCGCGGCCGGTTCATAGGCAATTCTAACTCGACGGGCCCAAAGTCAAGCACGTCACGTCACCCTCACCCCCAGAGCCGTCCCTCCCTGCTGTCCTTGGCAGCATGGTTCATGGGGCTCTTCACCTCGCTGGCTGCAGGGGAAGTTCCCACAGCCTTTTCTTCGGCTCCAACATAAAGCCGTCGCCACGTCCGGCTGGCTGCCTCCACTCCCTAAGCAGGCCTTGACTCTCAGCCCTCTTTCCCTATCCAGGCGAAACAGTTTTGATGGACACAATAAAAATTACAGTAAGTTTTTAATATCTGACTAAATAACGCTTCCCAGTCCGACGATGCTGTGGAATTGCAGGAACCTCGGGAAGACCGTGTGTGCCACAAACCAGCCGTGTGTGAACTGGCAAGGGTCCTCTGAGCGGGAGCGGTCGCGCTGCTGCTTTCGGAATGCTGGCTGCCGCCACCGAGTTCCCAAACACACGTCACAAAGAAGAGAACGCAGTGGGTCCAGGCCTTTGGAAAGGAGTTGCCTCGGGTTCTGCTGCGTCGCAGGGAGAAGACGTTTCCTAGCACTGAGAAGCATCCACGCAGAGCCCTCCGCGCCTCCCGTGTTTGCACAGAGATAAGCAGTGTTGACAGAGCGGGCCGCCGAAGCAGCAAAGCCCTTGTATCAACACAGTTGGTTCCCTTAACAAGAGCTAGTTACCATCACAGAGGAGAAAAATAATAATACGCATATTCCCTGTATTATTTTGTTTGGTATTGTTTACTTCTTCTTGAAGAATTTAAAATACTATGTTAGGAAAACTTAGCAAAATAAAATATTTTAAGTGCGTCGTATATGTAAAAGTATCTTTTGTTATTCTTACACATTCCTTTATGGTAAAACTGTATGGGCAGGACCAGCCAGGGCGAGCCTTCCAAAGGCGGCCTGTTGGACTCCCCGAGCACAGCATGGCACAGCCCTCTAACTCTGGCTCCACCCACGTGATGGGGTCGGCAGCTGCCCCACGGAGAGCCAGCCACCGGCAGGCCCAGTGCCCCTGCCACAGTCTGTGGGGGATGAGGAAGACGGTGCCGAGAGAAGAGGTTCAAGAATGATGTGCCGGTTTCATGCTTGAGCCTTTGGGTGGACAGAGGTTCAGTCCACTGACACAGGGAATGCAGGCAGAGATGTGAGTCGGCGGCAGATGACGGTTTCAGCTTGGAGCCTGTTGCGTTTAAGATGACTGTAGGACATCGGGGGAAGGCTCGAAGTGACTGGATATGAGCCTGGCTGGGAATCGAAATCGTGGAGTAGCGTAATTTGTGATTTGGGCCTTGGGAGACAGCAATGATTATGGAGGTCAGGGGAGCAGAAGGGAGGGAGGCACAGAAGGGAAAGAGGAGGGAAAGGGGGGCACAGGGAGAAAGGGAAGAAAGGAAGAATGGATTGGGGGAGGGGAGGAGCCCTACGCAGTGGGAGCCATAAGACACAAAACATCCCAGAGGAAGAGTAGGGGCATATTTGAGGAAAACCGTATTATCAAGGGCGAGATAAGGCTGGGATGGACATGATCTGTTAGCTCCTAGATACTAGGTTGAGTGTTGGGTTTATGCTGTAGTCAGCGGGGGCCAGTGAGGATTTCAGTGGGGCAATGGCCTTGGCACTGGTGCGCAGGAAGCTCCGCTGGACAAGGTATGGAGTGCCGTGGGGACACAGGGACCGAGGGGAAGGCGGCTGACGGGCAGGAGAGACAGGAGGAGGTTCAGAGGTAGGTAGTTCCAGAGGGAATAAAAGAAAGCACGATGCAAAAGGTACTTGTGAAAATAGAGGTGCTAAAGGGATTAAGAAGCATAAACTGCCAGTAATAACAATAGTCACAGGGAAGTACGGCTTAGGGAACACAGTCAGTGTTATAACTACGAGCAGGCCACTTGGGGTGGCCCCTTCATAAGGTACATGAATGTGAAACGACTACGCCGTCCACCCGAAACGAATGTCATGTTGTATGTCCAACTGTAATTGGAAAATGAATTATTTTTTCAAAGGGGGTACTTGTGAAAATAAAAATGCTACAGCTACTTCTGACCGACCATAGTAAAAACAGGGAGAAGACTATGAGAATGTCAGGTAACTAGGACTATGAGAATAGTGATAACTTTGAGGGGAAATCAGAGGAGGGATCTGGCTTCAGGAACTATGCAGCTTGGACTGCATGTATGCATGTAGAACTTTATACTTCATAGAATTAAAATAGAAGAATATTGTATCAGTGTGTTTTATGTTTAAAGTTGCTTTTCTCCTGTTTTCCCTGCGCTTCTAAAAAAACTGTACCCTAGAGATTAGACTAGGTGATGTGTTTCTTTTGCTATATCCACTACAAGAGGCCGGGGTGTGTGTGTGGGGGGGGGGGGGGGGGGGCGGAGAAGGAGAAACACATCCGGAAGGAAACTCAAATGAGAAGATCCCGTAGTCCTTACAAGAGCCCAGGTCAGTCACCTTTGCTGGGCGGGACCACTGGGGGGAGCCAAAGAGCAGCCACAGCAGCGGCACTTCTGATGCGCACATCCCTTCTGGGATCCACAAAAAACGATGCTCCTGCTCGCAGAAAAGATGGGGGTGTGTCCGCGGGGAGTGCGAGGTCACACGTTGTTCTCTTGCTGGCATCTTTGAAGCCCATAAAAATATAAATCTGGATATAGACCACTAAGAGTCTTCTGCAAAGTCAAACACATCGAGGACGCTAGATGTCATTTCCACTGAGCAAGCTGCCTGTCCTGCGAGGGGGCGGGGGGCGGGGGAAGCTTCCATGGTCTTTGCCGGTGGCCTCGGCCAGTCCCACGGTGTAATGGGAGGTATTGTCCCGTTCAGGGGAGCCCATTCTTCCCGCCAGACCAGCACAGAAAGCTATTAGACTTCCATTGTATCGCTTCAGACAGTCTGCAAACACAGTGCTTATTCCAGGCTTCTTCCGTCTTCAGTGTTTACACAGCAGGTGAGATCTTTTTCTTTAGTGACTTCTGAGTTCGTTGTTGCGGGTCCCCTTTTTTAAATAAGAGTCTTTATTCCAAGAAATAAAAAGGTTTCGATTCTCCCTGAAAAGAAAGACAGGGGACCCCCCCCCCAGCCTGTGGACCAAGTGCCCAGATGCTTTTTAAGAGGAGGGCCCCCCGGAAGCTGCTTGTAATATGGAGATGAGACACTCTCTGCAGCATGGGAACTGGCTGGCACCCGCTGAGCAGGCCTGCCCGTCTTCCTCCAGCCAAAGAAAGGCCCAGAAGGAGCAGCTGCCAGCCGGGAGGAATGTGAGAAAATCGGAGATTGATTTGAAATAGGATAGGGCGGAAAGGCAGAAGAATGAATTTCAGACTTCTCAAATATTCCCTTTTTAGGCATGTGTCATTGCCGTCTCCGCTGAGGGAGATGATCTGCAGTTGTCACTCCCTCACGAGAGCGAGGCGGCAGCGCATTCGCCGTCAGCGCAGGTAGGAGCAGGACCCGCAGCTGCTTAATTTCTTCGTAATTGGCGGATGGGAAAAAGGAAGGGAAAAATTATGAGCGTTTCCAGGCTAGGCTCAGGAAAAGTAGATTTTCATTTCCTATTAGCGACAATGCAGTGGTATTAATTACATGTCACACTGACCAGCAGGGTCTGGGCGTTTCGTGGTTGACGGTGAAGGTCACGGGGATTCTAATTTTCTACTGACAGCGGTTCTTTTGCTGTAACCGATGCCTACAGGCAAATCCTAAGACTCCTGTCTCCTTTGCTGAAGGGAGTGTGGGTCAAGTTGACAGTGTTTAAGGATCCCTGATAAAGCGGGGAGATGGGTGTCTCGGGCTCACACTCACCAGCTGCCCTGCAAGAAGGTGCTGAGCTCTGACGTCCTTCTAGGTCTTAACATTTGGCGAGGATGCCTGCCGCCTTCAGGCAGGAGACGGGTGGCCAGGATAGCACACCTGCCAAGCGGCTCCTGTTGGTGCACTGCTTACTTGAAGTTGCCACTAGGATATGGAGGCATGAGAACAGGGAGACCTTGCAAGATATGTAGCACGTAGCAAGGAAGATAAACACACGTGACTGGCACCAACCATGTGACACCAAACATATACTAATACAGCTGACACATGCCATTACCTCTCTTGGCTGCTAAAAAACACAAAACAAAACCCACCCGTGCAATTCTTAGGAAGACAGGAATCTCTTGCCTCCCACAGGGGCATTGGAATATGGCTAGATCTGATTTTAGCACGTGGAATGTTAACCTATGGAGTGAAAAGAAAGATGGAAATGGCTGTTTTTCTTAAAATCGCATCTGCACTAATAGGTCACTGTTTAGAAATGATGAGGTGGACCCTTCCCTTTGTCCTTCGAGACAAACAGACAAAAGCTGGATCCCGTCAATTGATCACGGATGTGGGTAGACAGGCAACCCAACGACCAGGACAGTGGGACACCAAGATTTCAAAGAGAAAAACAGGGAGGAAATGAGTGGATTTAAATATCCCGTGACTCAAAACGATGATCCTAAGACATGAAAGAAACTGGAGGAAACTCCTGCATGGCTATTTATAGAATTCAAGAGACCTGGGAGGCTTCCTTCTTGGCAGAGAGAAAACTCCAGGCCCAGCTCAGATGGAGCCAGGCCACGCAGCCGGTCAGAAGAGCCGAGTCCAGAACCCAGGCTTCCTGAATCCCAGCGAATTCGGAGCAGAGCGGAGAATTCCCCAGACGGCGGGCTGTGATACTTCCTCCCGGGTTTCTGCGTGCGCACAGCCTATCGACGCTACGCTGTCCCTTCTAAGTCTTCTCTTTCTCAATGAGCCCATCCTACCGTCAGCTGCAGTGGTGTGGATCCGAGCCATCTCAGGGGACAAGACACCCGCTTCTCTGAGTGACAGCCGTGAATTTGCCTGACGCCGACGATACCCCTACGTGGTTTTATTAAAGTTGCTGGACCTAAATCACCACGGGGTAGAATACACTTTCTATGGAATAACTACTTAGCTATAATGCAGGGCCTTTCTCACTAATCACAAACTGCCGTTAATCACAAGCTAATCCGACGGCTCTTTTTCAGTTACAAAACTCCTCATGCTAACCATCCTTCTGAAATCCTGCCAGAAATTCCTTGGAGATAAATTTACCCCGACATCTCTTCTAGAATGCAACCAAAAAAGGTACAGTTGCTCCACACGGAGTGGTGCCCAACTCTTCCGAGCAGCTTTCTGCTTCTCCTGGCTGCGTTGGTGCCATCCGAACCGAAGCCGTCCCCAACTCTGTAGTTCAAGTGACACGGTGATGTATTGATCTAATGAGTAATATTAGGGAATTAATTCTAAAATACACCAACTTGTTCTGCCTTCATCTTTAAAATTCATTTGAATGATCACATTTGTGCAAACCTTTTGCTGAAGATCTTGCAAAGGCCTCTGGCCAGAAATAATATATAGCCCTACCTACTTTCACAGCGATTACCGTTTTTACAGTCCAGTGGCCACAGGGCCGGTAGGCTCTGGACCACTGGGATAGCCTGGTGTCAGAAATCTCCTCGGGGCCACTTGCCTTGTATCTGTCGAGGCCTCGGGGGTTATATTCTCCTTGCTGAGCATCAGCTAAGGGAGCTTCCTTACTCACCTTTCAGTTATTCTAGGTTTTAGGAAAGACCTCACTCCCTTTGTGACTATTTTAAATGGAAGCGACAGTCCCGCATGTACCTTTGTTGGGGCTTTTCCTACCCAGCTGCCTCTCTCTGCCTGTTTTGTTTTGTTTTTTAACTCCGCCCCCCGCCCCCTTGTTTAAAGAACTCAGTTCTCCTCATGCAGCACGTAACGTGCATCAGCACGGTTCCCCGGCAGCTGCCGAGGTCGCCCCTAGCCAAGGCCCCGAGCACACTTGGCTTTTTCCAAACCAAGACAGACCCCAGGTAGAAATGCGCCTGGAAGAACCAGGATATTTGTCCCTACTGAGTATTTTTAAATAATGGAAATAGAGTTTTCTACACCAGTTTTCAATGCGCCTTGCCCTGTGAGTTTTGAAGAAGGCATTTCCTGTGAAGGTACCGAAGGGACTTCAGGCACCTGATATGCAGTCGATAAATGAGTCGAATTCAAACCTCAGAATTTTGAAGGAAAAAAAAAACTGGTTCTGAGTGACCATCCACTTGCTTTTCAACCCCCATTAAATCTGACCTTCACCCCATGACCCTGCTGGGAATTATGCTCCTTTAGGTCACACATTGTTTCTTCCTGCCAGTTTGAAGAACATCACATCAGTCGTCCTAAGTACTAGTCTGTGACCTTGGCCTTGCTCCCCATCACCCACCCACCTCATCCCCTGCCTCAGCTCTTGAAATCTCTCCTCTGGGGCTGCCTCGTGGGGCTAGACTGCTGATTCCCTCCCATCGCCTCCACCCCGCCCTTGCCTTGGTCTCCCCCGGAGCCTGAACCTCCCCTGGGTGAGCCTGTTGGGAGAGCATCCCAGAAGGCTCAGGCTCCGCCCCCGGCTGCCGGGCTTACTCCTTCCTCCCCGCTCATTGGCTCTCATCCTACTCACTCATCTACTGTCACAAACGCCCCTGTTCCAGAACAGGTTAGCGGAGGCACATTACAGAACTCAATCCAAGTCCCTGGTTGCCATGTTTCAACTCCTTGCCGGCACCTTTGAAGGCTGATGTCCCATGAGATACTGGCTTCATTCTCTCTGTCTTCCCATAGAGCTCCCCTCCGGTCCTGGGCCCACATGTCTGAGTCCGGAGCCCAGGGCTCACCCCTGGGCTCCACCCCTCAACGGGCGGCTTCCCCTGCAGCACCCCGCCCACCACACAGCGCCACTTCGCCTCCAGCCGTCAGTGGATGCTGATGACTCATCCTCGGTGTCTAAACAAACAAGAGGAAGATTAGACATCAAGTAACACTGAAGACGATATTACTGTGTTTATAGCAATATATTTCATTTCAAAGGTACATTGCCTCGCATTTTGACATGTAACCGGAAATATGGTCTTGAGAACAAACTAAAATATGCACGGGGTGTTCGTGAATGGAAGGGATGATGGCGGGAAGCACACACTTTGGATTGAGAAACTGCCCCCATAGTTAAAACGATTCAATCATCTGTCTTTATCACATTCAACGTGGACGGGCAGAGGACCCCCACATGTCTTGTGGACAAAACCGAAAAATCAGTGGAACCCCAGTAGGTTTCCGAGCATGGACAAACGCCACCCTCCCTGGGTGGGCCTTGGGATTAGTCTCGCTGCTTGCAGACCTTGCACCCAGCCGGTGCATGGGGGGGGGGGGGGGGGGGGCGTGAGCTTCTCCCTCTCTCTCGGCCCCTCCGCCCCCCCACCCCAAGTCATAAAGGTCTACTCATAGAGCAAGGCTGCAAGGCACTGTCCCACTGCAGATGCCCTCGGATGTGCATTGGGCACCTGGTGGCTGGACTTGGGCCCTCGGCTCATACCTGTCCCCAGTCCCTGGCAGGCCTACCTGCAGCTAACTCTTGCCAGCCATCTGGATTTCTCCCGAAGCCCTGCCCTCCTGCCCCTGCCCTGCTCTCACCGTGAGGGAGGAACGATCGCCTTCCTCACCCCCTTCCCTCCCTCTTGGATTCTCGCCAGCCTGGGGCTGAGGCTCACTAAGCCTTTCGGATGCAGCGCATCGCTTGATTGCCCCCCTGCGAGGAGTCCAGACCTCATCACACGTCCCAGATCCTGCCGCCGCCTCCTCCTTGCCTGCCCGGGCTGTGGAGGACCCAGCATGCTCCTGCCCAAGGTCACCCGAATTAGGACAAAAATAAGAACCAGCTCTTTTGACACATAACAGACATGACATGGAAGCTCTGAAGAAAGAGTCTTAGGTCTTCATCAGGGATCAGATTTCAGAAGGCAGTTGTGTTTTTGGTGAAAATAATTTAACACCTTCAAAAATAAAGAGAACTTGCCTTTTAGAAAGGATTTGGGATGTGGGTCATTTCAGAGAGGTCTGAAATACTGCAATAAATAGCCATATTGTGGGTGGATTTTTCTGTAGGTTAAATCAAAGAATTACCTAGATGTTATAGTAGCCTTTTAGATTTACTGTAGACATCTGTGAAAAATTATGAACTGGCCTTTGTTACAAAGCTTTTATTTTTTCAGACCTTTCCTTCTGATCCAGTGTAAATGATAATTGACCTTTATTGGAAAAGGACCCAGAAATACAATTTCACATAGTTTTATGTTAGCTTATCACAGAGTCTACATAACTGTTACAGACTTGCGTGCTACCGACAAAAATAACACTGGGAAACAAGATAGAATCTAAATGTTTACTCACAGCAGGTAACTAAACTGAGTGTACAACCATTATGTACCCATTAATGCCAATGTTCTGTGACTTGGGTGACATAAACGTGTCTGTGATACATTCTTTAAAACAAAACAATGTGTACAAATCAATGTATAATTGCTAACCAAGTCCATTTAGATGAACTAAACTGCGGAGTGGTGCGTGTGCGTGTGTGTGTGTGCGTGTGTGTGTCCGTGTCCCTCAATCAGGTGTCCAGGCATTTGGATTAACTAGTCCTTCTAAGATCCCTGCTTGCAGAGAGGAGTGGTGTGTCTACTACTTACCACCTTAACCCGTAACTCATAAAGTAACTTCAAGACACAGGCGAAATCAGCTGCTGGGCCTTTTTTCCCTCCTCCCAAATTAGCAAGTTATCAATTTTGAAAATAGAATATCATGGTTTCAGATCTCTGGTGTGGCTTGTGTTGATTTACATGATTTAGGACGTGAACGATGCCCCTAACACCAGTCGGGACAGCTGAGTCAAGGCTGAGTGCTTAGGGAAGTGGTTTTGGCAGCAGGGGCAGGACCTGGGGCGGAGCCTGGCCCCTGGCCCGTCACCTGTGTGTGCACATTGTTCACCACTTTAAGCTCCAGTTTCCTCATCTGTAAAATGGGATCGCAGTACTGTCGTCTCGTAGGGCCTTAGTTGGATAATAACAACGGTGTGCGCCAGATGCACAGCTTAGGGAGTCATACAGAGCGCCCAATGTTCTGTCATACGCTCGGTGTAAGTGATCGTGATTTCGTGTTAGCATCTCCGACAATATGGATTGGGCGCTTACTCGTCAGGAGGCAAAGTAATCATCCTACTTTCGCTTTGGGTGAAACTCTTGATTTCTCTTCAGGGTTTCGGTCTCAGCAGAAGCAGGTCAGCAGCGCTGTTAATATTAAAGCTAAGGTGGTGCCAGTTTGAAGTAACAGCTCATTCGTGAACCTTTTTTAAAAACACAATTTGCTTTGATTGGGTTTGATTCATGCATTTTTAAAAAAATATATATTCCTCGTGGAATGACTGCACAGTCATTAGGCATTTGTGCCTACGGAACTGAATTCGGTTGTAAGTAAAATTCACTGAATAGCACAGGTATGACTCCATGTGGTTATTTATTCAAAACTTAAAACAGCCACATAATTCAACGTGTTTGCTAGTGTCTGCTCTTGGAGCTGCAGGGAATTCTGCGCATCTTCCACCAGAAAGGCTTAAGTTATGTTATGGAAGGCACTGCCCGTAAAGCTAACGATTCCTGACATCATCAACGTGGCAAACTATCGTAGATGAAAATAGAAACGTAACGTGTGCCTTCCTCTGGGCCTCTATAGAACCCCTGCGTGGACTCCTACGTTGAAAAGATGGCCGTGGTGTAGTGCGTGGAAGGGCCTGCCACAAAACCTGGCGTCTTTCCTTGAGAAGAGAGACGTCCGTGGAAACCATCCTTCTGTGCTCAGCCGTGTAAGCCCACGTCTCCCCTTCTTCCTCCCCGTGGGCTGCGGCGGCGGCTCAGCTGTCTTCAAAGGAAGCCCTTGATTATTCTCAGGGGATGGTTTGTCCAATTCGAAAATAATTCGTCTGTATTCAGAAAGGGCCTCCGTGTGCATGTAGAATATTCCAATATCATCCAATATAAAAATTTACCTAACCTGTATCTGATATTTGTAGATGGGCATTCCTTAATTAGCATTTTAAATTGGAATTTTAATAAATGCTATCAATCAGTGACCAAATTACACAGCATTTATCTGGGGAAATGAGCATGCCAAATACCAGTCTTCTGGAGATTTATCTTGACCTAGTGATTGAAGATTTTTTAAAGCCGTTCATTCTTCCATTAGGATGCTCATCTTTTTGTCTTCTAATGCCCTGGTCCAAATCCAGATCTCCCCCTGGTGCCCTCAGAAATCCAGGGGTACACGGCTGAAGCATCGACAGGCCCCCCCAGGTCCTGGCACAGTCCAATCACGCCATGGTCTACCTGTTTAATTCCTCTAAGACGCCAAGTGAGCGAGGCCTGCTTGTAGTTCGGCCTGAATAGGTATAAAGGGTTTATTTGCCATTACGTCAGGCCCCCTGCCCCCTGCAAGAGTCACACTCATTACAGGGACCCGTGAAATGATCCTCTTAAAGCCACTTTGACTGAGGGAGACATTTGCGGAAGAACGTGGAAGTCTTTCAGTGCCCCACAAAATACCCATTGTTCTATTTTTTGACCCAATTTTACTGAAGAGAATTTCAAAACCCCGAAATAACTTATAGACTGTGTCAAAGGGATGTTTAAATGAGTTCTCTGATATCTTATTAATGCCCCTAATTAAAGGGAAAATATATTGATCACTCAGGGAAGGACAGATGCTATGACTTTGATCACCGTGGTGTGGTGGCATGTGTTTGTGCGTTGCAGTGTTCAAAGAGTCATCGTTACTGGGGTGGAGGGGACCCCACTACAGTGACTTTGCTTGAACCCTGAGTAACGTGTGGCATTTCCATGGGTGATGATGGATGTGTTCGGTGGTGATGGAAATTGAGAAGGAAAAGCATCCCCCGAGAGGTGGAGAGGGACTGTCTTCACGTGACCGTAGCCTTAGCTGTAAACAGTGAGGAGAGCCGAGGGGAAGGGAGTTTGCTAAAGGGGAGAAAGGAAACTACTGTTATTCCATCATGGCGATGAAGAAGGAGTGGAGTGCTTGTTGGCTCTTATTGATAAAGGGAGAGCAGGAATTCTTGGGAGCATTCATTTTTTTGGTTTGCGTGAGCCTGTATGGAGAGGAGCGTTAAAATGTGGAATGACAGCCAGTTACATAAAGATCTGATTGACACGGGGATGACAGTGCGAAGTGCTCCTTGTTTTCTTCTTGTTTGTTTGTGTATAAAAATACTGGGAGGGTTTGGAGGGACGGGAAGAAAACCCCGGTGAATCTAAAAATTCACCAACATTCATTCACATCTCGGTTTCCTGGAGGAAGAAGCTGAAGGGGGTGGAATGTTCTAGAAAAAAAAAAGGGAAATTAAAGAAAGGAGGGACGTTGCACTGGAGGCAATGCAAAAATAATGATAAAAGTCGAGCTGGAGGCATCCACAAGGCAGTTTTTGTATGAAAATGTCAGTGCCGCAATACTGAAGTCTCTTTTATTTAAAAGTGTAGCCACCACACGCGCTGCAGCAGCCCGGGCTCGTCCGGCTCAGACCACCTGACCTCGCGCCGCCAGCCCCAGGAAGCTTCTTGGCTCCCGGGGGAGCGGGCCTGGCTCCCTCATTAGCGTGGACCAGGGTCCCAAACCGCCGCGAGAACCGGGGGGCGGCCGAGCAGCCCCCGCCCCGCAGCCCAGGCCGAGGGCCGAGCGCGGCGGATCGGGTCCTCCCGCGGGCACCAGCGACATCCCCCACCCCCGCCCCGCACACGCAGCGCCCGCCCGCCCGCCCGCCGGCCCCCCGCGCGGGTCCTCCGCCCGGGACACCCGCCCCTCGCGCCCCGGGACGCCCGCCCGCCCGCCTTTCCCTGCAGCGTGTCCGGCGAGCTGGGGGACGCAGCTGGGCCGAGACCGGCGTCTGGCCGCCAGGCTCCGGCGCATGAAGCCGACCTCCCCGCCACGCGGTGCGTGAAGGGTGGCGGAGCCGGGCCGGAGAGACTCCGGGCCGGGGGCGCGGTTCTCCTCCTAGCGCTCACGGGGAGAGCTGCTCTGCAAACCCCGCCGCGCCCCGCGCGCCCGCGGCAGAGGCGGCGGAGGGTTCCCGGTCTGCGAGTGTGCGCGCGTGTCCTGCCCGCGAGCGGGTCGTTAAAGCTGCCTGCCGCCCCCCCCAGCTCCCGCCTTCGGTGCCGCGTCCCCTCTTCGCGCGGGGCACGGCTGCCGGGAGGCCCGGGCGCGCGTGAGTGTGTGCGCGTGTGTGCGCGTGTGGAAGGAGGGGTCCGGCGGCGCGGCGGCCGGGCCCGGCGCGAAGGGGTTAAGCGCCGCCGCCGCCCCCTCCGCGGCCGGTGTAAACAGAGCAGCCTCAGCCTATCATGTCTGGCTGCCGCCCGCAGCCGGAGCCCCGAGCCCGGCGCTGTAACACGATCCGCTCCAGACCGAGGCGAGCTGGCAGCGCCGGGCTCCGCTCCGCACGGCCACAGCGAGGGCGCGCCGCGGCCAGGTGGGTGCGCGGCGGCGGGCGGCGGGCGGCGGGCCCCGCGGCCTGGGCGGACGGGCGGGCGGGCGGCTCGGCGCGCGGCTCCCCGCGGCCCGGGGCGCTCGGGCGCTCGGGGAGACGGCGGCCGGGGACCCGCGGTCCACCCCGGTGCTGTCGGAAGGGGAGGAGGCTCGGCGGCGCGGGTGGACTCGGTGCCGCGGCAACTTAGCATCTGAAATGAGATGGCTTTTTAACCCCTGCGGGGCCAGGCCGGAGGACGGAGCCGCGGCCAGGGCTGAACTTTCTCCGGCGCTCCGAGCGGGGCAGGTAGCCGCGGGCGGAAGGGAGTCTTTCGTTCCCGGTATTTTTAATTAGCTGGATTTTTTAATGACTAGTGTACAGCCGGCATCCGGGAGGTAAAGGTCTCTTCCTGCAGTCTGTGACTTTGGCCATGTGTCTTGTTGGATTTGTGGGGAGCAAATCTTAGCCATAGTGGTTTTGGATACTTCGTGTCTGAGAGGTTTAAAAATCTGCCTGGAGCTGAAATTCATCAGCCCTTTCGCCCCATTAACTAAAATCCATCGTCCTAATTGCTTAATAGGGAAAAAAGGTACAAAATAATCTTGCTAATTAAGCGGGCAGATTTTTCTCCTGCGGAATCCTTTGCGTGTGATTTTTGTGGAGAGAGCGTTTTCCCGGGCAGAGTCTGTGAAAGAAACCCAACTTTGCCGGCGTCCAGCCGGCAGGTTCCCCCCTGCAAAAGAACTTGGGCACCGTCTGGAAAAGTAAGAACCGTTTTACCATTTCTGTGTGTTTTAAGAGCATGAAACAAAGGTCAGCGCGAGCTCCCGGGATGGGAAGCCCCGGTCGTCGCTGCCCGCGCTGGCGTCTCTCTCTGCCTGGAGTGTCTCACACATGATACGCACAGAATGCATGCGTCCTGGCCACCAAGTCCTCTGTCTCCTGAAAGCCTTCTGTAATCAAATTCAGTGCCGTAAGATGGTGTCGTTGAAGATTTGATCCCCTTCCACTGAAGTGGAAATACTTTCAGTAATTGAAAGCAGATTCACGTCTGGAGTGGTACAAGCCAAGGTTTTCGGTTTTAAAATAAACCTTTTGTTCTCTGGTTTAAAATGTTGCAGAGAGCCATCCGGAGACCTCTGTGTGCTAATTGTTCGAGTAGCCCTTAAGAAAGGAAGGAGAGTATCCAGAGGAGGCATTTTAGGAGAGCAGCTCCCTTACCAAGCCTTCCAGAATATCTCCGTGCTGCGTGTGTGGTTTTTGCACACATTTCTCGGCGTCCCCCCACCCCCAGCGGACTCCCGAGCGTGAAAAGGCAACTCTGGTGTTCAAAACCCTCAAACCCCAAAGCAGAGCCCATCTGTCTGTAAGAGGTTAAGAAAAAAAAAAAACTTGGGAAATTTCGGTGTGATCCCATTGTGTGCTGTGATTTAGACAGTCTGATGGTAAATTTGAAATCAAGTGCAGAGTGTGTTTCATTTAAAGAGATGCTGAGCGTACACTACTAGTAGATGAAAACTTAACCAATGGGTTTGCAGGGGGTTCACCTGGTGGTGGCCTCATCTCTGGGGGCTAAGGCTTAAAAGCTGGGGGGTGGGGGTGGGGGGGAAGGGCCATTATAGGCTGAAATTAGGATGTGTTCTAGACAAAGAGGGAGGCACTGGATCTCTTGTTAGCTGTGCAGACTAGAAGACGGGTGATATGGAAGCGCGTCGTCCCCAGGACGTGAAATCTGAAATGAGTTGCATCATTACGAGGAAAAAGTTAGCAGAGTTGTGCTTTCAACAGTGGTCATTGAGATCGGACGAAAATCGCAGTCCTCCAGATATCTGGAATTGCTAGTTCCTTAAACCTGTTGTACTGATTATGGAGAAAATGTGAATGGGCATGTTTGCAAAGTGAAACATGGCAGTTGGCTTTCTTTAAAACTCCTCGGTAGCTCCGTATCTTTCCTTGTTTCCTTGTCTTCCTGGTAATTAATCACTCGAGCACACGAGAATAAATATGGAGTGAAGAACTCGGTCGTGATTTCAACAATGTGATTAACATTTCTCACGTCAGAGTCTTCTTTCGTCAAATCAATATTTAAAATTCCATCCAGTCTTTAACTGCCACACACAAAAAAAGAAGCCTGGCTACCTTTTGGCTGTGGTGCATCACATTTCTTAGGTATCAGTGGCCTAGTGTGCGGCGTGGTCGAGTTTAATTCTCCTCCAAGAGTCAGGGAATGGCAGGCGCCTTCACGTGGCCCCTTAGAGATGCTTGGACACTGGTTTTCAGTGTCAGACCCTCCTCTCGACAATTGAAGGAACACTTTCTGTGGCTTCTGTTTACTCTTAGGTTTTATGTCCCTCCATTTTTTTACTGGGTGGGGGTGGGGGGACAGGGGCTCTGTCGTCGGAGATAACACGTCCAATTTATCACGGGACTCCTTCCTTTCATAACGTAGGGAAGTGCCGGAGGAGGCACTGTCTGTCTAAACACGGTGATCTTGATAATTCATGCCACAAAGCAGATTAAAATGCTGTACTCCAGGTATTCATTTCCGTCAAAGGGCCGCCAGAACAGGGTTGCTAAGCACCAGTCACTACTGCGAGTTGACAGAAAATGACCCAAATTAAAAAACCTGTTCTAAGCTTGTATTCTTGCATTTTTCTAAAGTGCATTTCAAAAGGTTTAACAAGACTCATTCAATTAGTGGAGGGGAGGAAAAAAAAGATCTGTTTTCAGCTCTGATCAGCAATTAAGAGACTGGGCTTCGGAACATCAGTCTCTTTATGCTGATGATTTATTTTGTTTGCTAGACTTCAAACAATTGTGAGTATTTTTAACAAACCACCTTTCTAACCATTCAAATGTAGATGCTAAATACAGAACAGTGTATTTTTTTAAAATTTTAACTAAATGTGTCATTTTTCAATGAACTTTTCCTGCATTTTAGAAAAGTTCAGATTTTACACTATGATGGCCTATTGCTGCTTGACCGTGGATTTCTTAGTGTCTTTGTGCAAATACACGTGTGTGTGTGTGCTTGTGGACACCCATGCCTGTGTAGTGGAGACTACAGCAGGTACCACGCGCTCACTTGTCTTTAGGAGTGTTCTAGCACGGAACACTTGAGAGACAGGACTTTCTTCCTTAAGGACGTTGGGTGCCATGAAGGGGAGGGAGTGGCATATTGAGGTGAGGAAGTAAATAAGTAAATTAGGGCCAGTACTGGTTTTGTTCTGTTCATTCGTTAGTTTGTTTGTGCCCATGAAGCGATCTATGCTCTTCTGGGCTTGACAGAACTTGTAAGTAGTTATGGCTGAAAACCGAAGTCACAACTATGGGATGTTCCGTGAGTTAGAGTTCCCGGGACCTGGTTCTTGGCGCAGCCACAACAGCGGTGCCCAGGACGAGTGGTGGAACTCCCTGCGGAGAGGAGGGCTCGGGAGGGTGAGGACCCTGAGAGGGACAGGGCGAGGGGCAGGAGGCTTCCCACAGGTCCAGGTCCGCGCCCAGAGCGAGATTGTTGCCATGTCACATTGGTCTGGACAAATCCAAAAGCATATGATTATAAATGTTAAGTTATCAACCCTAAATGCTATTTTGGCTATGCGTGAAGTGATTCCATGTCCTCAAACAATGGACTATTTTAAAGTGACAATTAGTCTAAAACATATTTTACATTGGAGATCCGTGACATTTATTCATCAGATTGGCCAGGTTGCTTGACATTACAGATTTCCCTAGTAATAGGTAACATAAAATGAATGAAATTTGTATGACTCTTATTGTAGTCTTGTCTAAAATGAAAAGTTATTGTAATATTTTTGTCTAAGGCCTTTTAACCTGAATTGAAGTCTCCGTTTAGAGATAGGTATTAGAAACGTATTGTTTGTTTTCTAACATGTCAAAATTTGTATTTTCCATAGAGAATAACAAGTTGATGTATACAAATTACTTGATTATTTTTAGCAGGTTTGAAACGGTTTGTATTTCAATATTTAAGAAACCAGTTGTTTTAAAATTGGTGTTTATATTTTGAGTTTAATTATAAACCTAGCTGTGAAGTTATAAATTCTGTGAGTTTACGTCTTGAAATACCTGCCTTTAGTTTTTACAAGAGGGTGGAAACAATTCCCTGTTGGGTGTCCCAGAATTAATGTATGCCATAGACGTAATGGTGGGGAATTCATGTTGCCAGGGAAGAATAATAAATGGAAGCACGCACAGATATTTGAGGGCATTCCACACCTAAAAAATAGGTAGATTCGGGTAACCACACACTAGAGTAGTTGAGAGAAAAAACGAGTTTCTTTCTTAAGAATTCTTATTTCCCTTTCTGAATATTAAGTGCCGTTTTACAGAAACACACTGTTTTATTCACTCAGAAGGCAGAGTGGATTCTAGAGCAGACCAAAATGATGAATACAGAACTAATGTAGAAAAACACATCAGTTTTTCTTATTTATGTACATCCACCTAAATTTTTAAAAAATTAAAATGATGTGTGGGAGTTTCCATGAATTCTTTTCACGTTAGTTCTGCTAAGCACCCTTTTTTTTTTTCATTCCAGTGCTAAGCCGTTTCCAGCAGGCAGGGAGAAGCCCCGCTGTCTGGAGACCTGTAAAATGTGCTCAGGAACTCTTTTTTATGCTTTTTTTCCCCCTTTAAATAAAACAAAATGACCTCATATAACAAATTCAACGTAGTTAACTTTGTATAATTATTTGACCATTATTTCATTTTTGCCTCCTGCTTCCCAGTTGCGCATGAGTGAGGCTGACGCCTGGCTGGGCTCTTAAAAGTGTGTCTGTCTTTCAGTCCCTGTGATAGGAGGGGACAGCGCGTGTCCTTCATTGTCTTGGTCCAGGGAAACGCCGAAAGGCCAGGGTAGTTAAACAAGGCCGCCTGGGTGTGTGAGGTCGAAGTCAGATGCAAGGAAAGTGGTTAAACGCATTATCGTCTTATTGAGCCCGTCATCAGTGAAGCGACCTTGATGGAGGTGGACAAAGCCATTTGGCCATTTGGCGTCAGCCACGCCTGCTCGTTTCAGCACCGACAGATTTTCTAGATACGGCTTCATTGTCGTTCTGTCTTCTCGCCCTCAAATATGATGTCCTCGGATCGCCCCCCATGGGGGTAAAGACGGATGTGCACATCAGTTTCTTTTTAGTGATGGCGGATTTTCCTTCGTAAGTTTATTTCCTACACTGATATACACGGAGATGGGCCTTCATTAAAAATTAAGGTGATCAGGCTGGCTGACCGTTCCCCGTTTGCTTTTAAGAATCTTTTAATGATCACGATTAGGCTCTTTGCAAGGACGCTACGATTCTGCTCCTTTTCCAATTGTTTTTAAGCTATTAGGAGGAGAGACTGGGCAACCTCAACTTTCGCAGGGGGAATACTGGTCAGCAGGTGCCTGAGTGCGTTTCCGGGAAGCGCGTTCAAGTTTCCGTAGCTCCATGGCTGCTGATGCCCACTCGCCACTTCCCCTAAAACACGAGAACAACACCAAAAGGTTCGTACTTTATATGTTCTTAACTCTGTGGCCCACATTTCCCTCGTGATGTAGTTTCTATCCACTCCATTAAGAGGGGAGTTTTTGCTGACCTATTTGAACAAGCATTGTTTGATCACAGGAAGAGTTTTGTTAAACACAGTGTGAGACCCACCCTCTCTGAGAACTCCAGTGACGACACTCCCGTGCTGCACCCCAGCTCTGTGTCTTTCTGGCCACCGCACCCAGACAGTCCCGATCGGAGCTCCCCGCTTGCACTTTACTTTTTACTGAGCGCTTTGTTATTAGCGTTCATCAGAACTAAGTGTCAGTCTCACCATAAGAAAGAAAACAAATTGGCCCGTTATCAAAACCCCTAAAAGATGACTTTAAGCTTTCTCAGAGGGGTCGCCCATCATCACACCATGAATTCTGTGACACCGCATTCTGGGGGACGCAGGGTCACCCACAGACAGGTCCTTCGGGAGACTCAGGTGTTCTTGATTGCAAAGGACGCATTTCTTCCAGAACTTTTTATTTAGAAAAATAAAAACGTGGTCAAAATACGTTTCACGTGGATTATCCACGCCCTCACCTCCCCCTTCTCTGTCCCCCACCGCCAAGGCCCAGGTTCAGGCTCTTCTCATCTTGTCCCCATGCAAGTGCATCAGCCCCCCAGCACCCTCCCCTGCACCACCACAACGTGCGGCCTCGACACCTTCAGTGTAGCTGTCATTCCGAGTCCTCGTTCTGAGCCTCTGCATGACACCTCTGCATGAAACCCCGAGTTCTTTGGGTAAAAGTCCAGATTCCTCAGCGGGTTTTATACCAGAACCTTCACAATCGCACCTCTCCCCTACTTCTCTTTCCGGTTTACACCTCGCCACCCCCCCGCCCCTGTGCTGCCCCGTTAGTGCCACTATGTCCCCTGTCTCCGTCTCAGCAGTCATTTAGGGGCCTGCTGGCATGGCACTCCCTCTCGGGAGCCTCTGCTGGCAGCCCCAGGCGGAGCTGGCTGCACCCTGGTCACGGCCACGCCCCCTCCACGTGTTCCTGTTACAGCACTTGGCCTGTTACAGCACTTGGCCTGGGACACTATCCCCACTTGCCTCCAGTTCCCTCTCCCCCACTAGGGGACAAGTCCTGTCAGGCCACAGCGGTGTCCTGCTCCTCTCCATGTGCCAGCCCTCAGCACAGTGCTGAGAAAAGAATAGTTATTCGGTGTGTCTGTCTCATGCGTATCGAACAAGTGCATTAAGTGTCATTTTTCCTGGTGATAGAAGGTCATCATTGTGAACGTCGGTTATCTTGCTCTGTGTTACGATACACGAATGTTCTCAGGGTCCGTGGAGGGCTAAGCATCCCCAATCTAAAGCCCCGTATGGCAGTGATTAGTATTACTATTATCTATCATTTTTGAGCCCTGAACCAGGCGAGATGTTTTATGCATATTTTACTTTACTCCTTCCACCCTCCTTTCAGAAGGGACTTCTCTGTCCTGCGGCTGGAAAAGTTGTTACAGGGACGGGCTAAGTGAATTCGAGGCTGCACAAGTATCGAGTGGTGAAACTGCGGATTCCAGAGCTGTTCCCCGTGTCCCGCTCCTTCTTGTGAGCGTTTTGAGTGGTGTGTGCTGTCCAAGCACCGGTACAGTTTAAAAAAAAATAGGTCATTTTAATTTTATTTTTTTATAATTTTTTAAGATTTTTATTTATTTATTTTTAGAGAGGGAAGGGAGGGAGAAAGAGAGAGAGAGAGAAACATCAATGTGTGGATGCTGGGGGCCGTGGCCTGCAATCCAGGCATGTGCCCTTACTGGGAATTGAACCTGCAACACTTTGGTTCGCAGCCCGAGCTCAATCCACTGAGCTACGCCAGCCAGGCCAGGTACCGTTTTTAAGATAAGTTTTTCATTTTCCTTCCGCGTTGCGCTGCCAGCCTACACCCCGCACTCCTGTCCGTCACCGGACCCTGGGTTATTTGGTCGTGAGTTCGGCAGGAGCAGAGAGGTTCTGAGCACAGGCCAGTCTTGGTTGTGGTCTCTCAGACATGTTTGGATCTAACGCCTCCATATGCCTGCAAGGGGAGTATTGGGTCGCTGAGTCCCAGTGAGGTGTCAGGGGTTCAGGGGACGCCCATCTGCTCTGGGATTGGCCGGAGCCTGCCACCTCCCTCCCTGAAGAAGTCCCGGGGCCCAGAGCTCCTGACTTCGAGTCCACTTACTGCACTAAACGTGATCAATTGGACAGGTTAAAGCACCTCGTATGTAGCAGGTGGGTTTGGGACCCTGTTTTATAGATGGGAAGCTTGTGGTTTAAAGAGATTAAGTGTTGTACGGAAGGGTGTTCCACGGCTAAGGTCCACAGGGCGTTCCCCTCGTCTGACCTTCCAGCCTCCCCTGCTGAGTTCTGCCTCCCGTTGAACTGGCAGATAGACTGGGTTCTAGCTTTAGCCCTAATGCTGTTTTACGTGTCAATCCTCTTTACTGTTGTCAAACGGAAATACGCTGGTAGGTAACAACCTTGGGTAAATATTGTAACCATTGAATGTCACAAATATTTTCATATCCGTTCAAGGTGAAGGAATACCTCATCAACATTACTTATTGGGGAAACATATATTTAGTATCGTCCTCTGGTTTTGTTTTTAACCTTTTTTAGATTTTTTTTTTTAGTGAGCTATGATCATAAAGGATCAATGGCATGGCTGATGCCCACTCCCTGGTTAATATCCAGCAACAATTAGCATCATTGATTAGAAAATTAGTAGATTATGCCTTTATTGACACATCTGTTCCCTATTTAATGTTTTGTTTATATAATTGATGGCTGATGCCTTCCCTATTAAAGGCTATTAACACATCAAAATGGTATTCATTGAACCTGGCAAAATAATATGTTACGTTTATTCCATTGTGCCCAAGGCCGGTCTCTTGGTGGTCTTGCTTTTTCATAGTTTTGGTCTGCGAGGAACTTCCACCTAGGAGGTTAAGGAAGTCAGCGTCTAAACTGTCACCTGGGGGTGTGGCCTGGGAGGAGTGGTTGACTTTCAGGTGTAGCTGGTGGAGGAGGGATGTGACCCCGACTGATGGCTTCAAACCACATAGGCTCGTACAGAGGTTCTGTGGAAACTCTTCAGTTCATTCAAGATTCTTGGGAAAAAATCAAACTAAATGTGGTAATAAAACAAGCCTGCACAATAACATCTATCGTAAGTTTTTACGTTTTGCGCCACTGGGCTCGCTACTTTATGTGCCTGTCCTGCTACTTCTGTGCACATGACGGTGGCACTGGTGAGAGAGGGGGGCCCTGCGCTGGCTGTTGGTGGACTCAGTTTGCCTGGGAGGGGGAGCACCCTGCAGAGGAGCCCTGGGAGAGGAGGCTACTCACCAGCTTCCCCGGGAAGGGCCATGTGCTGTGGACCATGTGCGCTCGCTACATTTGATCTTCGGTTGTAACAAGACGCTGAAAATGAAGGAGGTTGTCCCCCTCGTGAACAGATTATCACTGTCCCCACGTTCCATCTGAATCCCTTCATTGAAACTCTTTCCAATGCCCTCTTTTGAAATCAGATTTATTTGCAAGGCACAGATAAAAATAGTTCTTGTTATACAGGCATGCCGCATCTTGATCAAATAGCAATTTAGCTAGTTTGATTGTTTACCTTCCTTCACAGGCTTGGATAGCCAACATTGGGCTATTTCGGAAAATTAGATCTATGCTCGGAGTGAGAGAGCATGTTTACCACAGCATGTTCTGGGAGGCATTTTCAGAAGAGAAATTTCCATGTTCTATTGAGAAATGACTGTGTTCTGTGAGAGGCAAATATTTCTGAGGTGGCCACTCTGAAGTCAAGAGTATTCCTCTGGGTGGACACTAGTATTCTTAAGAGCTGTGTGACATTATGTTATAGTCCCTTTCACAGGTCAGGCTTAGGGACCGAACCCAAGTGGTGCCCTCAATGGGCAGAATGATAAAATTTAGAAATTTAGAAACTAAAAACTTCATAATGATTTTAAATGTGCAGTCGTTTATTTTAAATGACTCCTGGCCTTTTTAAAACTTGGTAAGGTCTGTGAGTGAATGATAATATGTTTGATTTCCTTAAAGTGTATTTAAATTTCATGCATATTACATTTTTTTAAGATTTCATTTATTTATTTTTAGAGAGGGAAGGGAGGGAGAAAGAGAGAGAGAGAGAAACATGAATGTGCGGTTGCTGGGGGCCGTGGCCTGCAACCCAGGCATGTGCCCTGACTGGGAATCGAACCTGCGACACTGGTTCGCAGCACGCTCAATCCACTGAGCTACGCCAGCCAGGGCTGCATATTACATTTCTTACAGAAAGCTAAGCTCAATTTTTACTCGTATGCCTCTGCTTAGGAATATGGATTCAGGATGCCAGGTTTTTCATAAACTGAAACCAACCATTTACTTTTATGCTCAGATATCAGTATAAATACCTGGCTAATAAAAAGCTTATTAATAATATTTATTTCAGCAGTGCCTCCGTTTCTCAAGAACTAAGCATCAGAATGGTAAACATAGAATATCTTTCCAACGTCATCGAGGCAAGAACATGAGTAGAATTAAATATTAAAGATTTTCAAAGTATATTTATGGAAAAAGTTGGTAGTATCTTTTCACTTAAAAAATCACTTCCTTGTGTGTATTTTTTTACTAGGGACTAGACGACACTAGTAGAGGACATTTTTTCTCTAGTCCCCATTTACAGGAATATCTCGGTTAGCAAGTAGACGATTCTTACCTATAAATGCCTAGGGTGTACTTCAAACACTAGTGAGGCCCCCCATTGGAAGGAGCCGGCGGGAAGGTTTTGTTCATCGCTGCGGCGTGGGGCCGGACACCCCGGGCAGCAGAGATAACTAGCTCTAGGCTTGGAGAAACAATAGATCGCCCCCGTGACCCTGGGGCAGAAGACCTGAATGTTGAATAAAGGTATATTTCACACAACGTATCCATTTCTTAAGTTCACCAGGAATAAAGTTCTCTGTGTATTAGACTGCTCTGTTTAGGAGAATTCTTCTGTTATACTTCTTTTTTTTTTAGGATTTAGTTCATCATAATCCAGAGAAATGTCAGTGTCTGAGAACCTGATTCATATTGCCAAAATAGTCAGCCCCAGAGTTGAGCCTGCCTCTACTAGGGGCTGAAACGGTGGAGGCGGTAGGCTGCAGTGCACGGGCAGTCCGGTAGCAATCTGTGCCTGAGCGGGCGGTACCAACAGAAGCACAGGAGGAGAGGAGGAGGCGGAGAGATGGAGGGGCGGTGTTTAGGTGTCCCGGTGACACTTTGTCTTAAACCCAGAGGTCTAAGGTTACTGACCGTTTTTAACACTGTTTTGTCCATGCCGTTCATCACACAGCCCCTACTGCACTCGAATGTGACCGCGGACCCATTCTGTATATTTCCGTGAAGCGGTTCATTGGTCTTGAACCCTAATTCTTCTTAAGTTGATGTCTTTAATCCAGTAATCAATGAGTTTGTTTTACATATTCATGATTACTGTAGCAAAATTTTTATCTGTCTAAAACCAGAATTCAATATATAATATTTAACTGTACCATAATTTAGGAATTCACTAATTTTTTGAGAAAAGTCATTTCATAAATTTATAAGAGGAAACTGAGTCACATAGTTATTATGTGCCACCTGGAATGTCCTTTTTTATTTTTGAAATTAAATTTATTGGGGTGACATTGGTTGATAAAGTATATAAGTTTCAAGTGGAACATCCTATTTATAGTCATAAAATTTTTTAGTCCATTCAGACTAATCTCTTCCCATTTGTATATATACTCGATCGGTAATCACGCAGTGCTGATTCTACAAACCACATGTTTTTTGGATCTGCCTATCATAATGTCATCATGATTAAATTTTTTATAACATCCTCCTCACCAGCTTCCTTGTCTTTAGTTTTCCTCTTTAATCCAAACAGGAAAATTTTTAATCTTGGGGATCCCCTTGGTCTTAATCTCCCTCCTGCTCAGAAAATCATCCCGAGAATGTACCGAGCCTCCTAGAACAAGGGGCAGGATGACGGACACGTGACCGAGACGAGTCGCTCCGGGCCGAGGGGGCACGGGGGCCAAGTGTTATCGTCAGAGTGAGCACGTGTGAAGTATACCTGAGAAAATATCAGATAACCGACTTGGAGCATAGGGTTCATGGGGGAGAATTTTGGAAGGGAACGGCTAGAAAACTGGATCGAAGCCCAGTCGTGCACAACCTGGTATTTCAGATGAAAAGGCTGAGATGTTTGTTTGGGACCCACCGGGGATGCGGCACAGAACACGGTGGCAGAGACGTGTTTGGGGGAGCTCCGTGGCACGCGGGTCGTTAAAGGGAGCTAGTAGAAGGGGAGACACCAACGGTGGCCTCTTCCTGCTCTCAATTTCATACCGTGACTTCCTCCTAAAGTTCTTAGCTTCCACAGTCCACCGGCAGCTTCTCCAGGGCAGGCGCGGCTGGTCCCTTGCGCATCCCTGGAGCTTGGACCAGTGCCTGGACTCACGTGGCGCTCGGCGAAGGCTCGTGGCACTGAAGGAATGAGCACGTGCAAGACCCGAAAAGACCACGTGGCTTTCTTGAGTTTTCACAGCTACTGGCGAGTGGCAGGACCGGTGCTGAAAATTGCAGCTGGCGCCCAGGTGGGCGTTCTCTTGCCTGTGACGTGATGCTAAGGCCCTTTTTATTGGCTCAGCTGCTTCTTCCCGCCCCTCCTTGTCAGCTCTTAGCTTCTGAGCTCATGTCTCCCGGCAAACGATCGCAGCTACCTTGTACACGCATTCCAGCCTCCTCTGAGCTCTTAGTGGGTTGCGTCCACGTCCTCGTGTGATCGGGTAAATGATTTCTTCTTCCCTTTCCCTGGACGGCACGTCCAAGGTCAGAGGCTGTTTTCCGTTTGGTGCTGCGTTTGCTTCGGTGGCTTGTGTTTCGGCAGCCGCCCCTCTCCCAGGGGACTCCCTGGACTCGAGTCACCTTTGTCTGAGGATGGGTGCTTTTTCACTGGCTCCCCAGCCTCCCGGTGTGTCTTTTAGTGCAAGTCCTTGAGAAGCGGCAAACGGACAGTTACAATGAGTTCTCTTGGAAAAGGATCCCTAAAAATTCATGTGATATTTTTGGAGTAGTTGAAATGAATAGTGAAATGAAATGTTTAAGGGTTTTCTAGCTTTTTACTCAAAGCAATAGTCTTCTGAATGAAAAAAATAATAATTTATCATTTTGCGATTTAAAAGCAAGACTAAAACAATGCAAAGTGTTGTTCTGTCTGATTCTGTGAAACCACCTTGAAATAGAATGCCACATACAGAGTACTGTTATGTGAAACCGTTGCAAAAATTATAGATGACCCACTTGTATTGTCTGAATTTTACTCAGTAAGAATATTAGTCACTGCATCTGTTGTCCGTATGTGGCTTTATTTTATCAAAATAGGGCAATTGGTGGAGTACTTTAGCCCACATATCTGTTATTTATGTAACTATTTTGTTATAATTTCTTTCCTGGAAAAAAAAAAAAGGTTATTCATTAAGTGTAACAGAGGCCCTTAGTATGATTAATAAAATATTAAGGAATAAATGTTCTCAAATAGACCAAGAAATTGCCACACATTTCTAAACATTTATAATTGTCAGTGAGTCACTAACTTTCAGACTTAGAGGCGTTTCCTTCACAGATGGAGGGATGGAAGCTGGAAATCCGGAACTCATGAAGTAATGAGTTTCTCTCTGACATGGAATACTCATCTGTGACTCAAAGTAGGCCTGATACTACTGTCACTTTCAAGATTTAAACATTTTTGGAGAAAATTTTACAATTCATTTAATCTCGAAATGAATTGAGATGAATTCCATCAGAACCAGGCTGCTGCTGGACAGGGCGGCCCTCTCTGGTTCTACGAGGCACAGATTTAGCTTTAAATAAAAGCTCTAAACGCACAGATCAAAAACTTGTAAGGCTTTTCCTGCTACCAAAAGATCATTTCAGAAAAATATATGCTTTCAGATAGATTCTGCGAGAGAATTATAATCTTGTATGGCACTAGTTTTTACTACTGCGTAACTACTTACTGTCATTGTGTATGTATGTAAGGTTAATATATTTGCATTTTTTGTTGAATTAGAAGCTTTCTTTTTTTAATTCTTTTAAGATTTTATTTATTTATTTTTAGAGAGGGAAGGGAGGGAGAAAGAGAGAGAGAGAGAAACGTCAATATACGGTTGCTGGGGGCTGTGGCCTGCAACCCAGGCATGTGCCCTGGCTGGGAATCGAACCTGCGATGCTTTGGTTCACAGCCCGCACTCAATCCACTGAGCTACGCCAGCCAAGGCAGAAGCTTTCTTAATATGCCCCTCCATCCAGTGCTCAGTATGGCCTGTTTTCATTCTTTTGATGCTTGTTCCCTGAATTCACTAGGTTTTTGTCTTTGAAGGCCCTTTGGCCTATTTTAAAGACAGAATTTCTGTGGTAAGGTCATTGAGATTTGTTCTGGGGGTGGGGGTTACAGCAGGGACGGGCAGATATTGATAAAGCATTTAGGAGAACTGAGTAAAATAGCTACATAAACCATTTAAGTTATTTTCTAAGAGTTAAGTCTTTCTTAAGGAAAGAGCCCGAGTATAGCAAAATAATTTTTACAGTATACATTACTAGAGTAAAATATTAAAATGTTTTGGGAGGCAAATAAATGTTTTCGCCAAAATTTTAGGGAATTACAAATTGTCTCCTCAGCTGTTTATAACAATAGTACACTGCTAAAATATTCTACCTAATTCAGTAAATATTTATTGTGGGCCTACTATGTGTCATTAGTGCTTTATTAATATAAGTTCACTAGTAAGTATGCAGCACAGTGAGAAAATAAATGAAATAAGTTCTTATAATGCTGTAGTGCTTTAAACATTTAGACGAATATTGACCAGTTCCTTGTAGAAATAAAGTACTTTTTTATTTTCAAAACTTTTTATCGAGTATGTGTTGTTCTAGTTCTTACACTAGCGGCCCAAGCTGGGGCCAGGCCCTGCTGCTGTACAGAATGCGGACACAGCTAACCCAGTACGGGAGGCTGAAGTGGGAATGCTGTACCGTTGTGAGTGATAGCATTCGGCTGTTGGTCTGATGGCGTCGTTCACATTTTAGTGTAAATCACCAAAGAAAAGATGGACTCAAAACTAAGTGGTGCCCTGTGCTGGCCTGAGAAAGCTGTAATTCTTCCTGGGCTGGTGGTTCAGCCATTTGGGGACGTGTATGTCCCCCAAGGCCACATAACAAGTACTGCAGGCTGGGCGGTTTAAGATTGCAGGAAAGTGTCTCACCACAATTCTGGGGGCCAGAAGTCCAAAGTCAAGGTGTCGGCAGAGCCGTGCTCCCTCTGAAGTCGCCAGGGAAGGGTCCTTTGTGGCCCCTCCCAGCCTCGGGGGGTCCGGGCATTCGCTCTTCAGCTTGTACCTGTACCCCTCAGATCTCTGCCTTTGTCTCTGTGTGGCGGTCTTCCCTCCGTGTCGCTGTATGTCCTTCCCACGTCTCATTATCTGGCTGTTACAGAACACAAGTCCAAAACTGTTACAGAACAGGCCAAGGGCTGGGGGGGAGATATACTATTACTGAAAGGACCCCCCCACTAGGTTCCCTTGTCCACGGCCAGAGGAGAGACGTCTCTCAATGCCAGAGATTCGTGAAAAGGAAAGGAAATGTTTATTTAAAGCTATACAGACTTAAAGTAGT